>NC_088777.1:49376855-49836826 GCF_954871325.1 Gordionus sp. m RMFG-2023
CACCGGTTCTAGGAATGTGTACAAATATCATAACGTCTTGATCGTTTTCAAATTTTGAGGGCTTTATCGGGTCCTTAAGACAGGAAGGAGTCAGTGGAGCAATTTTATCACTAGCTAATCGATTGCAACTCGTGGTAAGATACTGTTCTATGGGGTAGAGCTTTGATAACCCTAAAAGTTCCGATAATTTCTTGAATTTTTCCCTACCATTGAGAATGAGTGGTATTTTTTGTTGCTTCGCAAAGATACTGCCATGGCGAAAATTGTCGGGAATTAAAGGTTCTCCTGACTGAAACCCAAAGGGTGGAATGTCGTGTTGGATAAATACTCTATCGTATCTTATATCAAGTATTTGTTTAAAATACAAAATAAATATAAATATATTCGATATTATTAAGGCATTTTTCAGTTTTCGATTCATGGGAAATGAAAATAAAATTATATATTTATTTTTTCTTTCTTTTTTGATTAAAAATATATGGGTATTTTTCGATGAAGTTAAAAAAAATTAAAGAAAAATTTAAAAAAATATAGAAAAATTTTAAAAAAATAAAGATAAATTAAAAAAATCAAAGATAAATAAAATAAATTGTTTTTTTTTAAATAAATGAATATTTAAGAAAAATAATATAAATTCGGAGAACTAGACTAGAATTAGTTACTTAGTAGGAAAATAAGTTATTACAAGCTTATATTAACATAAAATATGAAAAAATTGGCCGAAATAAGATTAGGTCGGAATAAGGGGGGGAGGGAGAATAATTTATTTTTATATAGTTCATTCATTTTTTAAAGTAAATAAATGTAAATTTTTAAAAAATAAACAATATTTAAATAAAATGGATAATTATATGGACGATTTTATATAAATAAAAGCTGATCTGGCTTTCTAGCAAAACACTTTTTATTCGATTAAATGTTTTTATAGTAGAAATAAAATTAAATAAAACATTAAAAGTAAATCGATTGTTTCGAAGTCAATATTTTCACGGAGTAGAAGATATATATATATAACGGAGTTGCTTCTTGGTAAAATTCAAATCTTAACTAAACGTGTGCAGAGATCGTTCCACGATTAACTTCGTTATTCTTTATTCTAATTCAATAAAAAAAATTACGTACATATTCCAAGCATTCCTAATACCATTTAAAAATTTATAAAAAACACTTCTTACTTGTTCTTATAGAATGTTTCTTTTGGTTCTAAATATAACTCTCTCGCAAATCTCTACCTTTTGGTCTTGCCATCACATTTTTACTACCATAGCATCTCCTTTTCTCGTCAAATCTCTTCCCCTGAGTATCATCTTCCACCACTATGAAGTTTTCGTAAGTCTTACTGGGATAGAACATTGTTACAATAGGTTTGGGTGTAGTCGTATAGATTGGGAACGAATTTATATATTGTGAAACGATAATTTTATTAAATTGGTATCCATAATACAGTCATATATATATATATATACTTATTAAAATAAATTGAACATAATATTATCTGATATTAAATTGACGCCTCAGAACATAAAACAGAAATTAGGTAAACATGTAAAGTCAAAAATATTCTCAATAAAATAAATTAAACATAATATAATAATCTAATATTAAATTGACGTCTCAGAGAACATAAAAACATTTAAGTAAATACATAAAACTAAAAAAATAATCTGAGGGAAACACACCAGATTACCATGCCGACTAAAAAGCTTACCCTCTACAATATACGTAAACGAAAATATTGCCATAGGATGAGAGGGAGGCTTTTGGGACATAAATTTTATTGGTTAATTTTAGACTTCCTATTTTAAGACCTTTTGTAATTTTGGTTTTCCTCCTTTTTCTTAAAAAACACTTTTTTTTGCTCAAAAATTTTGATTAGTTATTTATAAATTATTATCTATTTATTTTTTTTAAAGATTTGTATATATAGCATTCATATTTTTGTAAGGGGGGTGGGGGAGGTGGGTGAATAACGGGGAATTTTTTTTTATTAGCTTAATATATTTTTATGAAAACTGGAATTTGTTAAGAAGCTAGTTACACGAATGTTTACCACTTAAATAATATGATTGCATTCATATTACCAACTTACCTAAAAGTTCCATGGAGATGGCCCTTCATTCACTGCCTATTATTTAGGAGTTCGTGTCGTGGTCTTAACAAACATTTCTAGCATTCTCTTTTTTTTAGATTTTAAAACTTTTAGCTCACTTACTTATTCTCAGGCCTCTAAATATAAGATCTCTTACAACTTAATGATGTAAGATGTACTCCTTATTTTTAAAAATATACTCAGCGCTATAGTCCTAAAATTTGAGATAGGGGGTACGCTATTCTCTAGAAAATATATATTGCCAGTTATTTATTGTATTAGTGTTGTTAAAAGACTCTATTTCTATTAAAAACGGCTAGCCCATTATTTTAGCCAAAAAATAAGACACAGGCTCAAAATTTCTAACATCTGTGAGCAAAAAACTCCAGGTTCGGATAATATTCTTGGGTACAGCATTGGTTTGACATATATTTAGAATTTTCATAAATAAAATGGGAGGTCAAATAAGCAGCTTAAGCTTTGCGGTAAATATCAGAATCACTTAATCATTACTATTGTATTCCAATCGCACTTGATTAATTTTTTTAATAAAAATACAAACACCACAACATAAAAAAATATTACTTTTCCTCTTTTACAAAAATAGGAACAAATTTATTATCATGAAATAGATTTTGGTGTTCAAGTCAGAATGTTTTTTTTTCTTCTACAATATATAAAGTGAATGTGACGGCATAAGGAACACACCAAAGTCGTCAAGATTTGATTACAACGACCTTATTTAGATCAAATTCATAAGTCTGGAATAAAGATTTAAATATCTATCATGCCTTATACATGAAGCAGAAGAGATAAAGTCAAGTGAGTCTCTCAATATCCTGGAACAAGAAAATTTATTCTTATTCGCAAAAGCTAAATTATGGAGAACATAGTAAATCCAGAAATATATTTTGATTAGAAAATTTGACGTGTAAGCAGAAAGTAATTGGTTGTTGGGATTTGTTCAAGAAGTGGATATAAATAGAGTTGAAAATTATAATATATTTTCTTCATCTAAGAGAGCTAGCGAATTTTTTTGTTTATCCACGCGGATCTCTTATTTTAACAAAGCTCATTAAAGAACTGGTTATCTCGTACAAATAAAATAAATTTGATAAAAATGGGAAAATATGCAAGGATTTTCATCGGAATATTAATATTTCATTTATAACTGTAGATGAATATGTCATTTCAAGATATTAATGCTGGAAAATATAAATTTTTATGTATGGGAAAAAATGCGATATACAAGAAAACGCCATATATTTTCTAAAAAAATATTCCGTCATTAAAAATAATTTGCTATAACTGATAAACCCTTGGTTGTCTAAAATTTCAAATTTTATTTAAAAATAGATATAATGTAAGTGAATATAAAAATTTTGAATTTAAAGATTTAGACAGCGAAACACATGGAGCTTTTACGTTCAAAAAAATATTTACATAATGAGACTCAATTTTTATTTTCACCATCATTATTATCTTTTTAGCTTATCTCAAATTTAAACAATCGTATTTTTTTTTTGAAATAAGATAGATTTTTGGCAATAACTTACGAACTATTAGGAAAAGGAGGCTAAATTTTAGGAGTCGATACCTTCTAATAGCGTTCTCTCAGTATGCAAAATTTAATGAAAAATTAAAAAAAGGATGGGCTGATAAAACTATGGATCTGATATCTAATTCATCACTTAGTCTCTCCATAAATAAGCAAATCATCTACGATTATAATTAATTCTATTTGCTGTTTTTTTTCTTCCTATTTTACTACATTTCCCTTTCTCTTCGTATAAAAATACGGTAAAGCAGCCTTAGAGTGGCAACCAGAGGGGTGGTTTCGATTTGTTAGTCATTTTTATATAGGGGTGGTCAAATTATACGATTGCAAAAACTATCTCAAGGGACCGAAGGTAAAACTGGTCAAAATAACAAGATCGTCAATTTGGAAAGGATTGTCGAATTCTGGAAGCTTGTACGAATATCCAAATAAGACAGAACATGCACATTCCATAGAGGCCAATAAATTATCTAATAATTACAAAAATATATTTCGTGATATTATATTAATAACACTATATAAAAATTATATAAATATATATATACAAATTTCATTTATAATTATTTTTGTTCATGAGATGTTCTTGGTAGCTGTTTTGCTGTTCGGATATAACTTTCAACTCCTCGGTGCTCGTGAGATATTGGAAAATTTTATATTCCTTGAGGGTCAAAAGCCCCTTACAGGTGTTTCTAACGAAGGATAGATCATCGCAGTCAACGATTTGCTTTAAAGTATATCTCGGTTGTAATTGGGGCTCTTTCTAATTTTCATGATTAAATTACATATATTTTAAAATGTAAAATAAATTTTATAGAAGCAAAAAAAAAAAGAAGAAAATCAATTGTTAAAAAAAATTAACCTCTTTACTTTTGTATTCTTTCATTCATTAGTTAATTATTTTTCTTCTTCTTAACTTTAAGATTAAGGATAATAAAAATTTTCTTCCTATTATCTTGTTATTTACCTATATAATTTACAAATTAGGGAGATTTAAAATAGATAAATTTATATACAATACAAACTTGCTAGATGAAACTTTTTTTTTAAAAAAAAAAATCTAAAAATCAAAATAAATATTCATATTGTAATTACGTTCCTAAAAAGGAACCTTGCAATTTAAAATATTTTGCTAAGATATAAAAATTCCCTAGTATCCTTCCTGAGGTCCCCTTACTTTTGAACTTTTTTTTTTAAATTTAAAATACGGGATAAAATGAACTGTGGGAGTGAATAAAGAATTCGTTAATTTTTTTCATATAATTTGTAAATTCAATATTTTGTTTAAGTAATATTTGCTGGTAAGATGGATAATATGCAAGTAAAATCACAAATGAGAGATTTTCTTAAGGTCATGGGATTGTAGCTAGCATGTTTGGTCTAATGCGCCATTCATGTAAATTGATTTGGCTAGTGAAAGTTAGAGTTGAAAACACCTTTTAGAACTCCAATTGATTATTAAATTTACAGATACATGCCGTTGGCATCGACCGAGGCTATATAAACAGTTTAACCCATGTCAATCTTTGGAATAAGGCAGAATATTATTCATACAGGAATGGAGTTATATAATGTCACATCATAAAACAAAAATCTCAATTTTTCATTTGATATGAAATGCCATGAATAAGGCTAGAGAGTGTTTCCAACTAGAAGTTGGCAATGGTCAGCCCGCAAAAATTTTTTATAGGGGTTTTCAGCCCAGTTTATTGTTATTTTTTGTACAATTCATACCTTATTAAAAGATACTCTTAAAGTATCTGGAAAATATCCAATGTCTAGGTCAATAAATTTTTTTAAATATTATAATCATGCAAAGATTGAAAAAATATTCTACTCTAGTTTTTTAATTTTTTATTTCATCTTGAAAGATCTTTTAATTAGAAAAGATTTTGAAATTATTAGGTAAAATTTGATCAAAAATCTTTGTTCTTCAAAAATAAATTTTCAAGGATATACACTCTGTAATCAGGTAAGACTTGTATATGCCAAAATTGAAAATCTTTTGTTATAACTAAAATTGTGAAGTTAACCAAACATTTTATATTCAGTGTGAATATTTTATGAATATAATTATATGCTTTTGATTAATAAAATATTGCCATAATTTTCATCATTTGAGGCCAAGTGCATTTTAATATCTTTCAAGATCTAAAAGATAGTGTTTGTGGATATTTCATGAATAATATATTTATAATTAGGGATAATCCTTAAATACAGTAAAATTACAATAATTATATTTACAATATTCATTCAAAGTTTGATGTCTTAAAATTTATATTCTTATCCTTTTTGAAGTTGATAAAGAAATTATTTTTCTTCTGTGACTATCTCATTTGGAAACCTTGACTAATCGATATATCAATTATTTTTTTTTCTGCAAGGTTTTTTAGCATTTTTAAAACTTTATAATAAGAAGATTAATTCTATATTTTGATCATCCATTGTATAATATAAAGCTTGCCTTGAATAGAAAATCAACTCAGACAAATATTTAATCCAAAAAATATGACTAAATATTTTAAAAATTTAATACAATATAAATAGCAAAAATAAAATTTAACTAAATATATATATCTAGAAACTGATTTTTTTTAAAATATGTCTAAAGATACAATAGGCTTATTCAAAAATGAATCAGATATTCGAATTGTAAGGCAACACTATAAAATACGAATAGATAAAATTTAATTGTTATTTTTATTGATAACATATATAGACAGATGATGTGATTAACAAGCTATAACTCCTCATTATGAACAGATTTTCTTAGCTGAAATTAATTTCTGTAAAAAAATTGTGTCATATAAAGAGGAAACAATAAAAATTCTTTATCTTAAAAATTAGATCGGCATTATAAATTAAATAAACATGCATTTTAATTTTATTAATAATCTGATCCTATGTCTTTTATTATACTATATTTTGGTTTAAGATGTGTAATAAAAAATATTCTATTTATATTTTCATATATATTTTAAGAAAAAAGAAGAATTATTCAAATATTATTTAATGTGTGTAGTTTTTGTATAGGCCTAAAAATAACATCTTTTTGTTATATATATATATCAGACCTGCAGGCCCAACCTATATTTTAATTTTTTAAATATGGGGAGGCCAGGCCAAAATTTTTTTTTAAAAATTTCTGGGCTGGGCAGTATATTTTAAAACCAAATATTTTAAATCACCATTAGTAGCCATTAAATTAAAAATAAATATATATAAAAAAGATTCAGACCAGGCCTGAAAATATAAAACTTGGGCCAGGCTAAAAAATTTTTAAAAACAAATCCAGGCCAAGCTTAATCAAAAATTTTTTTAAAAAAAAATCTAGGTTGTGCAAATGGTACCTCTGCAGATCTCTTATAAATATATATATACACATACTTTAAAAACTCTTACAAGTTGTCTAACCCACTAGCTTGTAATAATTTTTTACATAATAATTAACTTAAAAAAAAATCTCAAAATTTGGGCTTATAGCAAATATATTGTGCAAAATTTGCCCAGTCTAGCTTGTGGGCTGCACTGACTTCAACTTCCAAATTCATGTCCTCCAATTTTGTTTTCACCCCATAAAAGTTAAACAGCTAATGGAGGTGTTGGATTAGAGTGAAGTGGTATAAAGGTTGAAAGCTTTTGGATTATGGTAATGACTGTTAAAAGGTACACTATGAAAATATTGCTTTTTAAGCTAGTTAATAGTTAGATGGGTAAATAAAGTTTGATCAATTTTAAATAAGTAATGTAATTTCCATAATTTCTAAAAAGTAACAAATAATGTTATATTTCAAAAGGTAACTAATTAATTAATGATTATATTTTCCAAAGGGCAATGAAAATTCTTGTTAAAGAAAAATATTCATAACTTTTACTCAAATTAAATTGTTTATAAAGTTTGAAGTGGAAGTAATAAAAAAATTTAACAAAATAAAAAATCTTTAACCTTATCAAAAAACATTTTTGAAACATATTATGTTAATTTTTGAATTCATTTTAATTTATTTATAATACTCTATTAGGTTTTGTGAATAAGCCACTACGTAATAAAAATTGATGCCTAGTAAAGATATGTAGCAATGAATGGGATAACGCATTGGATTTTAAGATATGAGGTTGATCATAACACATAGTTTGGTATAAATAATCAACTTTTAATGTTATATCATCAATTGATTCACATAATATTTTGGGATTTTCAGTGACAATTTTAAATATATAACTTTGAGGGAAAATTTGATTTAAGCAATTCATTTTATCATCTATATCATTGTCTTTTAAATTTAAAATCTAAAAAAAATATATAAATATCAAAATAAGATAATTGCTATACTTCTGGACAACTTTCGATTAAATTTTGTAAATGGGTTCCTGAAAATTTGTATTCTAGTAGATTATTAATTTTTGATTCTATAAAGTCATTTTTACATTGAAATAAATTAGGACACGATACTAAAATATTAATAATTTTATTAATAGAGAATCCATATTTATAAAAAAATTTGATTTTTTCTTCTAATACTTCAGAATTTTTATAGTTTAGAAAAAGGGAATAATGGTTAAGCATTAACTGCTTGATATACTCAGGTTTCATATTCTTATTTAATAATAATACTATTACATTTTTAAAATTTGGGTTATTAAAAGATGATAATATATTAATATCGTTAGTGGAATCAATTAATTCATTAATAAATAGATTAACATCAAGATTTTTATGGGTATTAATATCTAAATTTGAATTAATAAATCTTAAATTGGATACGCATATTTGTCGGTATTTGATATTATATGTTTGTAATTTATGTTTTAATAATAGGTTATACAATATTGCATTTAATTTGGTACAAGACCGTGTCAAAATTAAAGATTTCTGTAAAAACATTTTTGAATAAATGAATGAATTAATAATGCATTATATATTTAATACAAGGCTAAATCATGACTGGCTGGAATTAGCTATTTATTATAAATAAAACTATTTAAAAATATGTTAAGCTTGTATATCACTGTTCTGAAACTAACAATCAATCCGAGGCAGTTATAAAAATAGAAAATCTGGGTCAGGTTCTTAGCCATACAGGGAAAATATTTTTTGGAGGGGGTGGGGGGGGGGGAGGCATTGACTGTGAGGATCAAACTTCAACCTATTTTTTTCAGAAATATATGTTTGATCAGATATAACCAAACTTATTTATGTATATGATAATTCCCCTACTCAATTCTATTATATAATTTGATAATTAAATTATTAAATTATTAAAAATTAGTTTATTGAATTGGACTTTGTATTTATATTTGGTGCCTTTGTATTATTACTTTATTCTTGAAAAAAGAAATCTTAAAGTTATGTTATATTCTAGGACATTTCCGCCAACCACCTGCTCAAAACATTTTTAATATACCGTTATAAACATGGGCTTTTGTTGATTTTGGAAAGGATTACTTTTATTTTGGAATCTAAACTAATATAACCATAAAATCTGATTTGCAAGAATAAACATATATTAGTTTATATATTTCGTCAATAAAGACACAAAATAACTGATGTCATTTCGTTTTAATTTGGTTGAATGATATGGCGAGATATCCCTTATACAAATTTATTTATCAATTTATTTAAGGAAATTACAATAAACCAAGGCTGTAAACCAGAACCCGAACCCTGAGCTAGAACAACCCAAACCCGAGGGAAGGGTTCAGGGTTCGATAACATTTTTAAAATATAAAATTTTCATTTATTTAAAGTATATATTTAAAATAACTAACATTAAGTTATATTTAAAAAATTAAATATAAAAAAAACAATGCTAAATATATATATATATATAACACTTTTGTAGCGTTCAGCATACTTATTCCTGGAGAAGACTTTTCCTTAAAACAAAAATATGACACTTATTTTTTTTTGAATTTTATTTCTAAAATAAAAATTATATTAATATTTTGGCAAATTTCAGCCCTTTTATAAAGTACAATAAATAAATAATACATAATTCTTCAAAATAAAATAAAACAAGATTCATCATGATTCTTTAATCAACATCAAACATGTGCTATTTTTATAATTCCAAAATATTGCGGGTAAAAAAAATATAATTAGGATAAAAAACAATCCACTAATTTTTTTATTTTCAATGTTAAAACATTTTTTGGTGAAAATTATTGTGCGTGAAAATCTTTTTATTATATTTTATTTTATATAAAATTTTACAAGCATATTTTGTAACGTTTTTAAAATATTATAATATATATTTTCGGAATATTTATTTTATTTGTTGGATTATTAAATTAAAATTGATTAAAGAAAAAACATAATCACAAGGTAAAATAGGTTTATTTATTGCAAGTTGCAATGCACTGTCAATGTTCATAAAATATCGATATTTTAATTTTAACATCTCAATCTTATAAGATTTCTGATAATTCGCATAAATCCTAACTATGATATATTATTTTTATGGTAAGGCTTTATAGTAAAATAAAGTTTATAAAAAAATGTTTTTCTCATTAAATTTTATAAGTCTTAATTTTTCTGGAACAAGAACCCTGAACTTAGTTCAGAGATATTTCACAACCCTTATTTTTAGGTGGGTTCACAGCCCTACCATAAACTTGGCATGGTAGAAATCTTAGGGATCCTCATGCTATTGTATATTCATAGGAACACAAAAGTGTGAGGTTCAGATCGCGGGTTCCAAAAAATTAAGACATGAAATTTATTAAAAATAGTAACATCAGGTTTTTTAAAAATACTATATTTACCACTTACCATAAAAATAATTTATCATTATAACAATACAATTTATAAAATAATATTATGTTATTGTTATAAACTTCAATTAGAAATAGTTTGCTCTTATCCTTCTCTGGTTGTCTTCAATACATTAAAATTAAATAAAGTTTTTTCTTTTGCCCTTCCTTTGTTTGTAAATACATAAAAATTAAATAAAGTTTTCTTTTGTTTTGATTTAAATACATTTAAGGTTAACATATGGTTTTTGTGTTTTCTTTTTACTTAATTTTATAGTCTTTAATAGGGTGTTCGGAAAGGGGGGTAGGTTTTATCCCTAATTATGTAAGATAAAACTAACACAACTCCTTTTTGCAAAAATGTTCTTTTTCTCACTTTGCGCCAATTTTATTTTAATACTAAAAATATACTTTATTTATAAATTATACTAAAAAATAAAATTATTTTTGTACTTAAAAATATAATTTATTTGTTTTAATTGTCTATTAAATTTTTTATAATTAATTATTTTCTTTTTTAAATAAAATTTAAAAAAGGCCTAGAATTGGACTGCTCCACTTGCGCAAATGTTTAAAATGAGAAAATCAACATTAAAGTTTAAAATCAAATATAGGAAAAACTTATTGCTCAATTTAATTAAAAATTTCAGAGATAATTTATCATTTTTGTTACTTAATTATAGCCTAAAAAAATTTTGCTCAAAAAATTGAAATATAAAATTTATTTAATAAAATCAAAATGCAAGTGGAGCATATAACACTTTATGATTTTTTTTTAATGTTCAAAATGCTCCATTTACATTTTATTAATAAATTAACTATATCTTTTTTTTCTTTTCTATTTTATTCATACAATAAATAAAAATGAATATAAAATAAAATTAATATTTAATTAATAATTTTTTCCATATATTCTCTATCAGCTCTGGGCATAAACTAAACATTGTTCTAATATCTTTTTTAGTCTCATCTAAATTTTACCATTCGTTCTCGGGATCAATTTAATAATTGAAAAATTTATTGTAACTAATTCTTGGTCAAAATTTGATCTACGTATTTTCGAATCCTGTAAAATTGATACTTTAATCATATTATTGGATTTAAATGATAATCTATATTGCAAATAAAAAGGTTCAGTTTTTGAGATTTTTATTGACTAATTTAGTGAATGGTATATGGTTAATTTTGAATTTTTTTGATGAAGAATGGAAATCGAAATAATTCTATCTTTAACTGTTTTAGCAAATCCAATATTAAAATTATTTTTTAATATTGTTGTGTAATAATGAGCTTTAACAGGAATTCTTGATAATTCCTCATATTTTTTAGAATATAAATCATAAAATATTTTTTAATTGAGACTTCCCTCAAAGTTTTCCTTTGAAGAATCTTTTCGCCTATAATGCGAATGCACCTTTGGAATGGTATTTATGTGATTAATGATGAAATCTTTATCCTGATCAGAAATAACTTTTAAGTGTTTTTATTTTTTCTAGGAGCCAAATAAGTTAATAACTTTTAACTTTTTTTATTTTTTCTAGGAGCCAAATAAGTTCCAGTATTTTGGTATAAATATTTAAAAAATAACTAATTCGTTTATTACTTATATCAAGTGTTTGTAAAAAAAATTGTCTGCTAACTCTAACTTTAACATTCTCCACTTCAAAAAAATATAAGTATGAATAGTTTTTATAATTTAAAAAATCTTTTACATGGAGACCTGACAATAAATTATGCTAAACCCTTAGCTTTATCAGTTAAGCTCCAAAAAACCTCATGAATAATTTTTCTCTGATCTGCATAAACTTTTAGATGACATTGAAATATACATTTATTAGAATGATCATTCTGAACAATCCTTGCTCTTTTCAAATCACCTTTGATAATGATATAGGCCTCACTACATTCCCTTAATCTTTTTCTTTCATTTGCTTTGCTTCTAGAAATATTAAAAAATTGTTTTCATTATAAATATTAAAATTTTCAATTTTTATGAGCAAGTAATGCTTAATAATTTATTTAAATTATGAAAGTAAATTATTAAAAAATTGTTTAATTTCATTATAAAGATTGTATTTTCAATTTTTATATGAGTAAGTAATGCTTAATAATTTATTTAAATTATGAAAGTAAATTATTAAAAAATTGTTAAATTTCATTATAAAGATTGTATTTTTTATTTTTATATGAGCAAGTAATGCTTAATAATTTATTTAAATTATGAGCAAGTTAATTATTAAAAAATTGTTAAATTTCATTATAATTTAATTTTCAATTTTTATATGAGCAAGTAATGCATAATAATTTACTTAAATTATAAGCATAATTTAAAAAATTGTTAAATTTCATTATTGTATATAATAAAAAATTTACCTTGACATTTAATTTGGAATAGAGATATGGAATGAAAATATTTTATGATTTAATATAGAAAAAAAAATTAAAATAGGAGGGAAAACAACACGTGATTAAATAACATAAGCAAAAAATACATCGTTATATGCAAATAGCGCAAAATTGACAGAGCTATAACTTTGGCAAAAATTAAGATTTTTTAATCTAGTATTTATTTTTATATATTGGGAATAAATTAGTAATTATCTACTTCTAACTCAAAAATTTTAAAAATGTCGAGTGGAGCACTCCAATTCTAGATCGACGATATAAGTGTTGTAGTTTCTTTTAAAATATAAAATGGTATCAAATCTCATCGAGACGTGCCACCTTCCATTCTACCCATAATTGAAGCCCCGACACTTCAGTTATTTTAAAATAAAGATGGATATTGCCAAGTCAACGCAATTAAAATTTATTAATGGAATCACGTGGTTGAGTCCGATGTCTTACATATCACCCCCCCCCCCCCAAGGACAGAAGAACCAAAAGGTTGGATTAAGAAAAAAACATGATGGATACTAGAATTCGAACCCAGATAATCAAATTTAAGACGCTCTTGTAGACTAGTCTACTGACGTTCCAAAAAATCACGATTTTTCAAATATATATTATAAATAAATTCGGTAGTACCTATCCAAAATAAATTTGATATATTATGCAGTACATATCATTAAATCATTTATAAAGCAATTTTTCCTTGTGATTATGGTTTGTTATTTAGTCTTACCTTACGTTTAATTTAATTATCCAACAAAAAAATAAAAAGTTACAAAATATGTTGGTAATATTTTAAAATTTTTGCATAAAATGGAGTACCCTATAATATAATAAAGAGGATTCTAAGTAAAAATGACAAAATGTTTATATCTTTCATTTGGTTTATTGGACAAGTATCCTAGTACTCAGCTGCCCAAACCTGTCGAAAACCGGAGTGGCATTTAGAAATTCATCTTATCATATGTCTTTATCAGTAATGAAGGAAAACCTGAAAATTTTTACAGTTCCTTATCAGGATTGGACCTAGTATCTTCGGCTTATAAGCGTACATCATAAACCCACTAGGCCACCCTGTGACAGTAAAAAAATATAATGTTTTTATTTGCAAGGAAAATATTTATTATGATTTGGTTTAAAGAATAGATAGATAAAAATCAAATTGGTATTTTATATGTGAGAATATAGTGGATTGGAGAAATAAAATGTTGATCATAATTATTTTTTAAATTAAAAATATGCCTGCTTTGGGTTTAAAATTAAAATCATGGCTTAAAAATAGCAAATTATGGACATAATATGACTAAGGCCAAAAAATTAAATATATGGGCTAATAATAATGAATAAGAGGGCAAGGCTCAGGTTCATATCTTAATTTAATAATTTTCAAAAGGTTCCTTAATCCAATCATGTGGAATTTTAGATAGGCAGAAAATTTACTTCTAAATGTTTACAGGTAACCCCCCCCCCTCCCCAATAATTATAAGTTTTTTCGTCATTTTGTTATGTACAAATTTAAAACCAAAAAAGGGTTACAATTAAAAATTATGTTATTTATCTCTGGATATTATTTTACATAAAAGTTATCGTTGTGGTGGTCCAGTGGTGTGATATGTAGGCTTGTAAACCGAAGGTCCCAGGTTCAATCCTGGCAAGGAACTAAAAATTTTCGAGGTTTTCTTTGATGACGGATGACTTTAGACATATGATATGATAAATTTCTGAGTCGAGAAATGCCACCTTGGTCACCAACAGGCTTGGACAGCCAGGTGCTAGGATACTTGTCCAATAAACCAAAAAAGAGCCAGCTGAATTTGTGGGCCAGATGATGAAGATTTCTTGGCCAGCGCTAGGTGGTGGGATAATGGTGACCTCAAGGGCCTCTCAAGCTCAATGTCTACCAATAAAATGAATTGGATAACGATACTCCAGTGGGAGATCCATCGGGATTGATAATCCAGTGGGGGAGATCAGGATTGGGATATATCTGTCGATTTGATAAATCGATATGAGGATACTCCGGTGGGATATCTGGTCGATATTGATTGAGATCAAGATACTTTGGCCTCGATAGTGATAGGTGATCGATACAAATAAAAATAAATTAGATAAAAATAGCATGAGTATAAAAGTGTAGATAGATAGTGAAGGAGCTTACTACCAGAAAAGGTGAAAAAAAATTATCTTACATAAAAGATATGTTACCTAGTAATTTTTTTGTATATTGCTGTCATAAAATTAAAAGCATTTAAGAACAAATATTATACAATCCAAATTCACTTTATTATACAATCATATAAAAAAAATTCCTTGAATTTTTTATAATTATAAAGTTATTTAAGAAAAATTCCCTAAATTCATTATAATTATTATAAATATAAAAAGTTATATATTTTATATAATACCAAATGCTAAAAAAAATATATACATTTAAATATAATAATTATTGAGTCAAAAATTATTCAAAAAATTATTATATTTAAGCTTAGATTTTTTTAAAATGAATTATTAAAATAATAAATTATATATAACAGAAAATAAATTTTGTAAAAAATTATATATATATTTTTTAAATTAAAGAAGTATTAGTAATTTAACAAATGAGTATATATTTCCTTATTAGCCCAAAGTAAGGTCTCATCAATTGCTTTATCACCTTTAATGAAGTCTAATACAATAAATGTATTAATAAATAAATGAATATATTTTATGGTACTTATATTATATGGAATATTGGAAGATTTAGATGAGTCTACTTTGATTTTGTTTTCTAATTCTGATTTGTAAAACATATATAAAGGCCAGCAATATTTTTCAAAATATCCAGGGGGTTCAGGAGGTTCATATACCCTTTCCCTTAATTTCTTTTTAGATATAAAAAATATTTATAATAAACTTTCTTCTCTTCCAGCATTCCTCTTTGTCTAATGTAAAAAAGATTCTTATATCAAAGATTTCATCAATTGGAGAATTAAATAATAATATGCCTTCAATAAATAGAATTGGATGATGCTCATGTAAGTTATAAAAATTCAAGAGGCAAGCTAATTGTCGACTAGAATTTAATAAATTTTGAGAAGATATAGTCACTTCTTTTTTAATCCTTTCCCAATCATAAGTTTCAACTTCTAAAAAAAATAATAATAAATCAATTTATTTAAAAATGTACCATCCCAATTATGATAATCCAAAATAGAATCATATTTCAATTTATTCATTGGCTATTATCTTAAATTATATAGAAAAATAACAATTATTTTACCTTGGTAAGCTCGTCAATATGAATAATGGATGAAATGGTCCATAGTTCTTTCAGTTTAAGAGCTAAAGTTGATTTACCACCATTTGTGACCCTATAAAATGAATAATTAGACATAATAATTTCAAATTTATTACCCACTAATACCAACTATTAATAACTTGTTCATTCATTAAAGGTGCATCCAAAGTCAAGAAAAATAAAAAAAAATATGCAAAAATATTGAATATATGGATCTTTTCTAATATGAAATAACTGACATTTATTTTATCTGTCAAATGTTAAATATGAAATTTTTAATGTTAATTGTAGAGATTTGCAAAGTTAGACCCGGTGTAATATTGTAGAAACAATACCATCTAAAATCAATACGGTATTGATTCTACAATATTGTAAAAACAATACGGTATTGATAATTTATGACCGAACTTCAGCTTTTACGAATCAAATTGAAATTTTTAAGAATACCGTATACAAATTGTTACTACCGTTTACAATTGAAATTTTTTAAGAATATTGTATACAAATTGTTACTACCGTTTACAAATTTTTGAATATCCATATATAGAAACAGGATAACAATCAAATTGAAATTTTTATACAAATTGTTACTACCGTTTACAAATTTTTGAATATCCATATATAGAAACAGGAGAACAAATTAGTACACAGGAGAACAAATTAGTATATTTAAATTATAATTATAAATTTATATCAATTAATATAGATACAGGAGAACAAATTAGTACATTTAAATTATAATTTTATATTTATATCCATTAAAATACTAAAATAGAGTTTACAAATTACTACTTATATAGAAACACAGGAGAACATATTAGTACATTTAAATTATAATTATAAATTTATATCAATTAATATAGATACAGGAGAACAAATTAGTACATTTAAATTATAATTTTATATTTATATCCATTAAAATACTAAAATAGAGTTTACAAATTACTACTTATATAGAAACACAGGAGAACATATTAGTACATTTAAATTATAATTATAAATTTATATCAATTAATATAGATACAGAAGAACAAATTAGTACATTTATTATAATTTTATATTTATATCCATTAAAATACTAAAATAGAGTTTACAAATTATTACTTATATAGAAACACAGGAGAACATATTAGTACATTTAAATTATAATTATAAATTTATATCAATTAATATAGATACAGGAGAACAAATTAGTACATTTATTATAATTTTATATTTATATCCATTAAAATACTAAAATAGAGTTTACAAATTACTACTTATATAGAAACACAGGAGAACATATTAGTACATTTAAATTATAATTATACATTTATATCAATTAATATAGATACAGGAGAACAAATTAGTACATTTAAATTATAATTTTATATTTATATCCATTAAAATACTAAAATAGAGTTTACAAATTACTACTTATATAGAAACACAGGAGAACATATTAGTACATTTAAATTATAATTATAAATTTATATCAATTAATATAGATACAGGAGAACAAATTAGTACATTTATTATAATTTTATATTTATATCCATTAAAATACTAAAATAAAGTTTACAAATTATTACTTATATAGAAACACAGGAGAACATATTAGTACATTTAAATTATAATTATAAATTTATATCAATTAATATAGATACAGGAGAACAAATTAGTACATTTATTATAATTTTATATTTATATCCATTAAAATACTAAAATAGAGTTTACAAATTATTACTTATATAGAAACACAGGAGAACATATTAGTACATTTAAATTATAATTATAAATTTATATCAATTAATATAGATACAGGAGAACAAATTAGTACATTTAAATTATTATTTTATATTTATAAAAAGAATACAGTATCAATAAAAGAACCTTTAAATCAACAATTATAGAGAACTTCACAAAATTTTTCATGAATCAAATAGGTACATTTAAATTATAATTATACATTTATATCAAGCATTAACAGAAAAATATAATACAATAAAGGAATATTTAGTTACAGGAAAGTATCCTATATTTCTTAAAAACCATCCAGGGAAAAAAAGTAATTATAAATGCATGGCAAGCAAATTTATTGTTAAAGATGATGTTCTTTACAGAAAAATAAAGAATAAAGAAAGTTAATATGATCACAAAATAATCATTTTCTATTTATTTTTTAGCTTTAGTAATAATGGAAGAAGAAGAGAAACAAAGAGTAATATCTATTATTCACCAAGGATCAGGTATATCCTTAGAGTCTAAAGCTATTGGTGCCCACCTAGGTATTAATAAAACTCAACTTAAACTCTCTGAAAGGTACTTATTATGATGTTAGAATTCTTAATTTTGTGTTTATAGATATTGGTGGCCAAAATTATTTCAAGACACTATTGATTTTATAAAATCATGTGATAGATGTCAGAAGGCTAATGTAAGATTTACCAAAATTTCTTCCACTTTGCATCCAATAGATGTACCACCTTTTCCATGGGCTCAAATAGGAATTGATCTTTGCAGCCTGCCCACTTCAGAAGAAGGCTACAGGTGTATTGCCGTTGCCTCTGATTATTTCACAAAATGGGTTGAGGCAGAACCCATGAAATCCAAAACAGCCAATGAGACATGTAAATTTATATACGGTCTGATTTGCCGCCATGGCTGCGCAAATGTAAATCAAATTATATAAATACATATCGATTAAAAAATATGAATTTATGATAATTCTATCTTATAAACTTTTCATTTTATACAATATAGATACAAATCAATGATCAAGGAAGAGAGTTTGTAAATGAGATGGCTACTAGACTGCATAAAATGACCGGGACAGAGCAACGCATTTGCAGTGCGTACCATCCTCAAGCTAATGGCTTAACTGAGAGAAATAATCGCACTATTCAAAACCTAATGTTAAAGGTTTTAGGAAATGATCAGACCCAGTGGCCTAAAGTTCTTCCAGGTGTACTGTTTGCAATGAGAACAAGTGTACACAAATCAACAGGATTTACCCCATTTTATATGTTATATGGTCGGAATGCAAAGCTTCCATCAGACTTAAATTCCACAACTAAGCCTGATATTGTTAAGGAAATAAATAATGATCCTGAAAACTCTTATGTAAATAATATTGATAATGACTTTGACGAGAGTGAATTGTTAAATAGAATAATGAGCATGTCAGTCGTATGGAAAAAGGCGAAAGAAAATATAATTGTTGCCCAAGATAGACAAAAAAGAGATTATCAAAAAAGGCAAAAGGATAAAATATCGTATGAAGTTGGACAACTGGTCCTAATCTGGAACTCCCGTCGTGCGGATCGAAAGGGTGGAAAAATGTCTGATCCTTGGCTTGGTCCATATGTAATTGATAAAATACATGATAAAGATATTTATAGTGTGAGTAATAAAGATAATACACCATTAAAGCAAAAATATAACGGGTGTAACCTTAAGCCCTACATCCAACAATCTAATAACGGAGATGAGGCAAAAGAAGATTCTACCGATATTAAGATAATATTATATAAGGAGCCTGATACTTCTCCGTTACCTTACCTTGCCACCAATTATGCATGGAAGAAATATCATGCTAAGAGGTTGGGCATCCCATATTCTTTATTAACAGAAAGCAATGATAAAACTAAAAATTTAAGTTATCCTCCTAATTTTGAGATAGTTCTTGGTGACGGTAATTGTTTTTATCGGTGCTTAAGCAAATAAATCTCAGGGAGTGAAGATCACCATGCAATTATAAGGGGGTCTATTACCTCTTATATGATGCATTTTGAAAATAAAGATATTTTTAGTGATTTTATTGGAAAAGATATAATCACACATATAGTTGATACAAAAAAATATCAACTTGGAACGTGGGCAGATGAACTAGATATTGTAGCATCTGCCACATTTTTTCAAACACCTATCATTATATATTGCAAAAATGGAAATGAGATGAAATACATTACATACTCCTCATTATTAAAAAATAACTGTATAAAAAATTTTAATTTAAATTTATATTTAATAAATGCGACTTCTGATCATTTTAATCGTGTTATAATATAATATATACTCAATTTGTAATAATCATGTTTCCGTTATTGGGATATATTTTCTTTTTATAATATTTTTCTTGTATTTTTGAAATAAAATGATATATACTTTTTATTTATATAGTATTAAGAAATCAGTCTTTTATTGCAATAAAAAATATATATACAACTAAAAATAGTTATTACAGTTTAAAAGAATAATATAAAACATAATTTGATTTTATAAAATATTTTGTGTTCCATAAATATAAATGTAATTTTAATCAGATAGAAATAAAATTATATATGCATCTAAAAAATGAAATGACGATTAAGAAGCCAACAGGAAATGATTAAAACATATTTCAGTAATAGATATTTATTGAGATGCTTTGACTTAATTTAGCTTTTGTCTATTAAAATTTTAAGGCTTGAGATAGGAATGAAGATTTTAAGATGAGCCAACAGGCAATGATCGCATAATAATAGTGATAGAGATAATGATTGAGATCCTTTGTTGTAATAGAAACCCTCATATCTGTGATTAGCTTAAGCTTGTTTATTAAAATTTTAAGGCTTGATCCCAATAATAAGATGGTAAATGAAGAAAATTTGTGTACATTGTTCTTAATTACAATTTTCTACAGGATGGAGTTGAACAAACAATATCATTTTAACCATAAGTAGAAAATTAATAAATATGAGTAAAAAAATAAAAATATACAGGATATAAAGAATAGTAAAATATAAATTCCTTAAAAAAATTATATAAAAGAATAGAAAATCATTTAAATATATTTTAACTATTAAATATATAAAATAGATTTTTTACAAATCTAAAATGGCCGTCAATATTTTTGACGCGATTAGAAAATAAATATTTTACAATATGACAATTGTCACTTTTGGTACATCTTCACTGAAATTAATTTAACATGTTTACAATATATATTTTAATCTATGTAATTCAAAAAATTTCAAAAAAGTTAAATCTATTTAAAATAAATATTTTACAAATCGAAAATGGCCGCCAATATTTTTGAAGCGATGAAAAGAATATATAATAATAAATATTTTACAATTTTAATGGCCGCCAACATATTTGAAGCGAAAATTAAATGTATAATAATAAATATTTTACAATTTTAATGGCCGCCAACATATTTGAAGCGATAATTAAATGTATAATAATAAATATTTTACAATTTTAATGGCCGCCAATATATTTGAAGCGATGAAAACGTATTTTAAAACCAATACGGTATTGATTCTACAATATTGTAAAAACAATACGGTATTGAATCTACAATGATAATATCAATACGGTATTGAAACTACATTGGGTATTGCTTTCACAATCCTACACCGGTGTAACGTTCTAAATGAACTCCCGATTCAAATAGATTCTATTTTAGTGATATTAGCATTTATGACTGACATGTTAAGATTTAATCTTATTTTTCTTTTGTTTTTTAAAAAAATCGGGCCGGGTCGGATCATGGAAATTTTTTTTAATATATCTAAATTTATCAATTTTATATTGAATTTTTTATGATTTTTAAAATGTATATTATATTATAACTAGAATTGTTAATCGGCATTAGCATGTTACATTTAAAAAAAATTGGGATAGAGGTAGCTCGAATATAATTATAATTAATTCTAAAATCATAATCTTGTTTTATTTAATTTTAAAATTTACTTTTTCAAAATAATCTTAAATGTCATAGAGATTATATTAAAGATAATTTTGATACAAATCATATTGACTAGAAAATGATGATAATATGGAAATCCTTTTTCTGAATTCGTAAAATATTTTAATCTCGATAAAAAAAATTAACATAAGATATAAATTTCATTATGATGTTCCTGAAGCTTTTATTATCAAGCAAGACTAGTAGCTTTAACGGAGAAACCTTTAAAAGTAATATCAAAGAAATTTGGTCCCCGATCGCTAAAAACAAAAAAAATGGAAATCTTGCTTATATCTCCTAGAAAATTTAAAAAGAAAATACTAGGCTAGAAAACACATATATTAAAAGTTAGTTTTAAAAAAAATGAGAAAAATATGATCGATTCCTAAATGTTAGGAACGATACTCCTCTATTTTTAGGTTTTTTAAAATTTAAATAATTTGTTCTTCCTGCCATCTATTAATATTATTTTCATTATTACTATAAAAATTTGAGAAATAAGTTCCAAATTTTAGCGATTTAGAATGTGAAAGCCAATCATTAAATTTGAATTAAAGGTATATCTATAAAAATTTTTGAGTTAGATGAATTTATGTGAACGTTGATTTTCTAGTCCAGTCAAAACATGTATGTTTTATTTGACCACAAATTATTAATCAAGAATTATATTATAAATCAACTATTTAATGTAATATTTTATAAATTATTATATCTGGATGGTAAAAATGCTTAAAATTAAAGACTCATCTATATTTATAAATTTTATAAAAACATGCTAAAATATAACAATTTCAACCATTTGTGGCCTGGCCAGTTGGCAAACATACTTCCCCCCTACATAATCTTTATTCTAACTATTACTATTATAATTTTAGGCTGACTCTAACAAGAAAAAAAAAGCCACCTACTTATAGATTATTTATTTGAAATAATTAATAACACAACTGAAAAGGCTTTAGAAGTACAAGTAAATATTTTTGATGAATTTTCTTATAAAAAAAATATGTATATTTAATACTGCATTGTGTGATAGTGTTGAACGCTTATTTAATCATAGCTTATACTTTCTGATCGTTGCTATAGACATAGAGATGACTGTATGGAATTATTATAGATACAATATAAAATAAATAAATTATCTTTCTTGAAAGAGGTAGCGATAACGCGCTGCTTTTAAAAGTAACTATTAAAAACACTGAGTTATTAAAATTATAAGGTGTTAATATACAAACAAATTTAGTTATTTAATATATCTAATTCAATAATTAAATATAAACTCGTAACCCTTTTTTTTATTTTGAGTGTGAAGACCCCGTAAATAAGTATAAAACAATATATATTCAAAAAAGGAATGAATCAATATTGCAAGTGTTGTATCTGTCAATTTGTAATACATTTATAGACGTTTACAAATATTCTATAATTTTTGAAAATGTTAGTTTTTTTAAAAAATTTTAGGATTCTTTTGTTATGGAGAAATGAATGAGTGAGTTAAAAATTCACTAGTAAAATGTTTTATTAAATTTTTAAAAATTAAGTTAAATAAAAAATATTAAATAGGTGATATGCAGAGTATAAGATTTTAGCGATGGAAAAGTAGAAGCTAGCGTCTTCATAAAAAATGGGGGAGGGGGCAAAACGCTTGAATTTATTCCGCCTCCTACCTTCATACACCTAAAAAAGGTTTCAGTAAAAGCTCACAAAATGCATCTCAGCAGTGGCGTAGCTACGGGGGTGGTTTTCGGGTTTGGACCTCTCCCAGAGCAAAAATTTTTTTTAGATTAAACGTTCAAAAGACTTAAAAGTGTTTTTATATGTATTATATTTTTATGGTTTTGATGTTTGTGGAAGGATATTATATTACATTGAAATTATTCTGGATAGTATTATTATAAAGTCATTGAGAATAGTCTACTAAATTATAATAACATATTATTGATGCATTTAAAAAATATATTTATTATATATTATCGAAGATATGGTTATGATTTGTGAGATGGCCGAAGGCCAGTATATATATGGACCCCCTCTAAGAAAAATTCCTAGCTACGCCACTGCATCTCAGTTAATGATAAACATTGGATAGACGGAAAGTGAAGATATCGGTGAAAAAATGGATGGATGGGCAATGTTAAAATTAGAGACAGATAAGACATTAGATAGAAGTGAATGAAGAAATTAGAGTAATGGTGAATGCCAGCAAAATATAGATAATGAATGGGAATAGGATATAGCATGTATCGAATAAAATGGAGAAGATTTATTGATTTACATTATATATATAATATCTTTATTACTAAAAAATAAATATAAATTATCCCAAATTCCTGCTAATATTTATTTTATTGTATTTTGGCAATATTCGACCCAAACTGAATAGCTTTCTTGGGTAAGCTGCATAAATTTTCGGGTATGCTCATCGCTTTGCCTAAAGTTCTTAATAACATCTTATCTCCGATGCCAGGTGGTAGGTTTAGATCTGCCTAGTTTTTTTAAAAAATATATGGTTTTGCACATCATAATCAATATATTAACAAACTTTGTATTCGACGGGAAGAGATAATAAGAAAGAAACGAGGTCTTCATCTAAATAGGGATATCTCACTTCTTTACCGTGACAGCTAATGACCCTAAATATATATAAAATACACAAAAAATAGGCATTATGACTATAATTTTTTAAAAAAAACCTATCATCTCTTCCTAAATTTCTTTCGTACATATTTTTAACGCTATTGAGAATTTCTTTCTGTAAAGCATCTAAACCACCGTGTCTGGAAATTATAAATAATAATTGATTAATAAAATGCTAAATTTTGAATACACAATCATGTAAATAACTAAGGACAAAATATTATTTGGCTCAAAATATATAAATACACTTTTCGAGTTTACCTTCCTATCAGCCTTCCCGTGAATATTAAATTAAACATGTAATATTTTTTTAGGTGTAAACCATAGTATTATTTTATACATAATGCGTAACCAAATCACATTAGGATTGAAACAAAAACACACCTTTCATCTTTGAATGATAAAGAACAAGCTTGTTTTATAAATTACTAACGTAACAATTGAGAATGAATGTAGTATAAATGGGGGAAAAAAGTTTTTTAATTATTAATAGATTAGAAAGATTACTAATACTTTAAGATCAAAAAAATTTCCATGGATATCATCTATCATATTATATATAAAATTTTTACCGCAGTACTTTAAAATATATTATAATATTTCATAAAACGTCTTATGCCTAATACAAATCATAGGTTTAGATTGGAACCTCGAGTTTTGGTTCTGAATATTTCTACAAAATTATGGTTTCGGGTAAGTGTAAATTTTAAAAACTGCTTCCGAATCCGATTAGCACAAATGATGATAATTAAAATTAATTTTACTTTTGTTAGAACTAGTTTCGGTTGAACTTATAAGAGAAGCAAACTACTCAAATAAAAATACACCATCTACACGGGCTTTCAAGCCTCCCCCAAAACTTAGATGTTTGATTTACAAACCAATCCCATCTCAAAGTCGTCTGATTGTTATTTATTTTTCTTTACCAAGTTACATGTTCTTGTAAAAAGAACGAACCAACTATGAATTTAGACTCATTAAATATTTTATTTGCTACACACTGTTCAAACCTGTTGCACAATCGAAAAGCGATTTAAATTTCATCAATACATGTAAATAAAAACCAGAACCATTGAAGGTGCGTATAAATAATTTTCTGTATCATCATACTAATTACAATCTCATACAAAAGATTAATTGGAGAGGGAGGATAGGGGTCGAGATAGCTAACTGAGAACAATATAAACAGATAAGATGGATAATAACATTACTATTGATTAGAAGAGCTCATCATCTCTTATCTCATTATTTATTTTCTTTTGCTTATATATTTTTGGGTTATATTTATTTCATCGTAATTTCAATTTTCATATTTTCCTTGACAACGATAAATAACATTTTATCGAAATAAATTTAAAATTTATTTTAAAATTAAAATGTTATTTTTTTGTCATTCGATAAATTTTTACCTAATTTTTTAATATGATTTTAAAAAAATGTATGTATTATATAATTAACCAATGAATATTTCAAAGAAAAAACAAATAACAAATTTACTTAAATATCATTCGATGTTTTGTGTAACCGGCCAATAGTTCATCGGCACCGAACCCGGAAAAGAGAACCTATTTTCCACCCAAAAATGTTTTGTAAAAAAATATATTTATTTTTAGCTCCTTGTTAAACTCGAGTCGGTCGCTTATACAGATATATTTTTTTCTCGGGACTAGTTCGGGATTATAACATTGATTTTAAGATTTATTTCGGACCGGAAATGAACCATGATTTTAGGATTTATTTAGGAACAGATAAGTACCCTAAAAATTTTTTAAAAATCACCTGGTTTCCCCTAATGTTATCGTGGTTCTACAACAGTCCACTAAATAAAAAAATCGGATAGTATCGAATTTAGGAATATATTTTCTAAATTAAAATATCGAATAGGGATTTGTATTCGTTTTTTAAAAAACCTACTTCGCATTTTAGAAGAAATAAGCAATATTCAAGTATCTATATAAATTAAATTTCAGAGATATATCGATTATTTTGTATCGGCGAATACGATCGATACAATCCCCCCCCCCTCCATTTCCACCAGTAAATATGCCTTTCAAAAATTAAACAAACTTGTAAATTGTGGTATAGTTTTAACTTTTTTTTCTTAATCAGCTTAGAAATTAGTTGATCAATTCATTTTTTGTTCCTTCCCTCTTAAGCATTCGAGACTTAATGTCGGTTATCTCGATAAAATTTGTGATGGATAATCATAATGTTTGATATCAACCACACACAGGGTTGCCAGGTTGAAATTCTACAATTGTGGTAGATTTTCTTATAAATTTAAGTGATAACTAATTCATATTCTATGAAAAATATAATGATGGACATTTTTTTTTCAAATATTTATAAAAAATATAGTAAATTTATTCAAATTAGCTAAGATGATATGGTGGCTAATTATATAAAATCTCGTCCTTTTATTGGTTATTCAGGTAAAACATAACAAATTAAAGCAAAGAGAGTTATCAAATAGAAAGAGTTAAAATTTTGAAATTTATTTATTTTGGGGAAAAATATATGGTATTTTTAATATATAAAAATTTTAAAACATTATGAAAATTAAGAATGTGAGCGATTTTAGGTAGTTTTTGTAGTTATATTTCGGAAAATTTTAAAAATGTGATAGTTGAGTAGAAGTCTGGTAGATCTCGACTGTGGTGGTCTCTAGTCAATGTGGATAAACCTGGTAACCCTGGCCACAAATATAACTTAAAATTCAAAGTATTGGCATGTAACAATCATCTCCGATTTATTAACGCATTCAGGTGGGATGAAAAATAGTTTCAATGTTTTATTATCTTACTTGAGCCGGACTATCATAAAATGCACTGCCTGTGATCGATTCAACGTATCCTAAATTTAAGAATAAGGTATATTCATCGTAGATATAGTTTTTAACTGAAGAATTTTTTTAATTTATCTATAGCTAACATATTACTGTTATAACTACTACTTATAAAAATCGATTTAAATAGATTGTTACAAGTGGATCCACTATAAAAAAAAGTGGTTAAAATGAAAAGAAAGATCATTGTGACCTATATTCCCCCCCCCCCACACTGATGACTTAAATGGATTGAATAAGAAAAGGAGGAGATACAATATTAATTCGATACTTTTTTACCTTCTTCAGTATGAACCCGATCTCGTTCTAATGTATTACCTATGCCTCGCGCTGCGAAGTAAAAAGCGGGGCCTATACTGCCATCTAGAATGGTATTGCCAGTTCCGGGCAACATTAATTGGTTGATTTCGTCTAATCTTAAAAATATATATTTTTTTTTAAAAAATAAAATAATAAATATTATAACCTACGATAATATAATTTAAATAATTTTTTGAATTATATTATCGTTTCTAGGGAGCATTTTCCTAGTGGATCAATTTTTAAATATTTATATATTCGAAAGTTTTTTTTTCGGAAATTGATTAAATTTTCTAGTTAGGCTCAAAAATTTCTAATTTAATTTTCTATAGATATGGCGGTGTCTAGCAGTAGTTCTAAGATATTAGATCCTTTTATTATTTATAAAATCGACAGATATTCTGTTTTGTCCTTAGTTTGTCCAACTTTTGGCAAAAAAATAGTGCATTTTTTATTGAACGCATTCTTAAAATGTGAAATAGTTGCCATGGGCGGGTTTTAGACAACAAGCGCGCCCACAATTTTTTTTAACCTATCCACCTTGTTTTTTTTTAAATTTACCCACCCGCCAAGTTATCATAAAAATTTTGTTGAACCGGCCCACCCGATGTTTAAAATATTTTTTTAATGGTTTAATCAGCATTGAAGTTGTCCAAGGTTTTTTGATTTAACGATAATACTTAGTGGGTATAGATAAAAGAAGAAAAAAATGGTTATAGGCTTTGATATCGGTCCCTTGGCTAGTTATAATAAGTATATGCATATGATATATGATATTTACTTTGAAAGCAGTGTCTCTTTACTAACATCCACCTAAAAAGTTTTAAATAAAAAATACATGTTATATTATAAAATGGTTAATATTTACCTAGTGGTAATTAGTGGCAATGAGGATTGCCGAATATTTTGTATGCGTGTATGGTAGGGTTTTAGAAAAAAATCAGTGTAACCAATTATTCAATTTTGAATCATTTATAACATGCGTTTTTTATTTTTAAAAAAAATTTCTTGATTTTACCGATATTGCGCATGTGTTTGTATAGTGCCTTAAATAATTTTAAAGTTCCGGGATAAAATTTTGAATTAATTTTAATGAGATATTTCCTATAGATTTTTAAGTCACCTAAAAATTACACAAAGAGAATTGGCTAAAATTCACAGGATTAGGTACACTATACACATCTTGGAATACAATTCCGGCCAAATAAAATCTTCAAAAATTAAAAAACGCTGGCTGTAAATGATTCAAGGAATTAGTAATGCTGTATCTAGATTAAAAATATCGTATCGGCATCTTATTTAATGTATCTATTTATAGATACATTAGGACATAATTTAATTTTACATTCCTTGTTATATGAAATTTGATCTCATTCTTATTTAATTATCAAATATTTGCCTGAGTTTATTTATGTTCAATCCAGGAGAAATTTTATTTAACAATGGATGGCGAAAATATGGTATTAATAATAATGTTTCTAAATATGATAAATTTTTAGATGATTACTATTAGTGATCTGATGAAGAAGAAAAAATCAACCCAACATCAGCAAATTCTTAAACTTGATTGGAACCGACTTCAAATGCCAAAAAACTATGATAGAAAATTAATGATATTAATGGCAGAAAAAAAAGAAAGATTTAATATTATATATTTTTCGACACCTATAAAGAGGACATAAATTTTAAAACTCATCAAACTTTGACCGATTATTCTAAAAATGAATGCTGTCATTATATTGTATTTATATACGTTATCCTTCCTAATATTAAAGTATTCTCCAAACTTTCCAGTATGGCAGTTGAAAGACCTTTAGTGTGGTAAAATTTTTTCAAACGGAGATGCCCAACCCAAGTGATAAAAACTATGAGATTGTTTTATTAATAAAAGACAGCGATACTATTTCTATAACAAAAATAAAATACCAAACTGATGGTTCAATTCACAATTTGAGTTTTAAAATAGATTTTCAATTCTGGCATCATGAACACTTTCAATGATTATAATTTTTAAAAAAAACGTATATCAATTGTATGTTAAGGGAAATTGTATTCGTATCAAAGATGGAGCATGCATCTGTATTTAAATAATTTCTTAGCGTAGGTATCTAGATACATTTAAAATGTAGATACAATCTACAACATAAACATATATTTTATAAAACCTCTACAAAATTCCAATTCCGTATCCCCTTCGAGCGCCGCCCAAGATATTCATAAGCCTTTTTCGCGTTTATCCTATCCTTAGCGCCATCTATATCAGTGTTTAGATCACGGGTGACATTATCTTTCGAGTAAGTTTTAGTTTTACAGTAGATCAATTTGCCCCATCTTGGTTTCTGATCATCATAAAATACGACGTTTAGGAGGTCGATACTGTCCTTTGTATCAACTAAGCTTAAATAATTTTTTAAAATTATTATATGTATTTTTTTAACCTATAAACTCAAATATTTTTGTTTGAAAAGAGAAAAAAAGTTTACACATTGTTACATTATACGTCCCAACAATTCAAGTTATGATTGGACAGAAAATTCCAAAATATGTAAATATGTTGTTTTATTTTACTCACTCGTCAATGAGGCAAGCTAATATCAGGCAATCAATGCCCCCGCTAAATAAAATGGCTATCTTGGAATGCGCACAATCAAAGTTTTTACCATTGATATTGTTATTGTGATTTAGACCAAAAGCATTGTAATTCATTGCATGATTGGGATGGGATTTGCAACGTCTGCATAGTTTTGGCACAACAGAAGATCTCAATCTTAGGTGGGCAGAACGATACAAAAGGTAAGTGAACTGCGATAATATTTCCTTATTCTTGGAAGCTTTGTTTAATTATTAATTTATAAAATTTACATTGCAACAATATATTAAGATAATTTTAAGACTGTGTGCATAATTTGATTTTAGTATATAATGAATTTCTTATAAAAGATAATAACTTTGATTTGAGTTTAAAAAAAATATAAATTAAACTTATGATCATGAAGAATGCAAAAATATGTAGCAAACATATTCAGACTCGTGTTATAAGACTATAAAATGAACCCTGTACAAATGGATCAGAGTTCAACTTGTCTTCCCTTTAGTCAAATTATATAGCTCAATTAGATAGATTTTCTCAAATTCAAATAAAATAAGTTATAACCAGATTTTTAACTAGGACACCCCATTTTTAATTTGTTTTAAATTTACATTAAATAAATATTTTGATTTGGAATGAGTCACAAAGACATGTTACCTGTGTAAATTTAAATAGGCATTCTTTTTAGGTTGTTTAGAAGAATCTATATAGACAGCTAACAGACTACTATTTAGAAATAAGACAAGTCAGGACCACGACATAAGTGATTACAATTTTTCAGTTTTGTTGAAATATAATGTTTCAACAGTTTCAATAAAACAAAATTTGAATAAAATTCAGGCCTATTTTTAGATTAAAATTTATCAGATCAGACTTGGATTTTTTAAAAAGGATTGATAGGACAAAATTTTCCTGATTCAGGTTGAACCTCTCACATATTTGAAATCACATGCAAGATAAATTTTAAAAACCTGATCCCAACCCAGTATATAAAAAAATTCTGAGGTTAGAAAATTGAAGAATTAAACAGAACAATAATATAATAAAAAGTTTGCAAAATAATATATTTGGGCTTACTTCTTGAAAAAATATTAGACATGACATCCAGATAAGATTGACCAAAGTTTTGGGTTGTAGATAGTAATCTATAAGGACATGCTATTATCTCCTTAAAACATTTTTATATATAGAATAACTTATTGATTACTTTATAAGGGTAATAATGTATATTAAAAGGAATGTCTCCTTTAACATGTAATTTATAAAGGCCTGGGTTTAATTCTATAAATTCCTATATATATTTATTTAAAGAAAATTAAAAATAATTTTTTACATGATTGCATGTATTTTGTGGAAAAATTGAAGATAAAATTAAAGAGCCATTAATATTCTTTGATAATAATAGGCTCCTTCTACCAATAACATCTTTACCAAACCATAAAATATTTTTGTTTGACTAAATATAAATATGTTTTAAGCATTTCATTTTGAACAATACTTGCCAATATATAAAAGCAAAGGGTCCCTTTAACTTATTAAATACTAAGTTTGTGTCTTCATGATCTAAAAGTTTAAATAAAATTTCTGTATCAGATTGATTAGAAGTTAGCTAAAATAAATAATAAATAAAAGCATATTTATTAATAAAAACATCTATCCCATCAAAAATTTCCCCATTCCACAATAAAATATTATGGTTTGATATTTGGGGCTGTTTACAAATATCTTTGCCTCTAATATGTAATACACTTGCTACAAAATTAATTTCATAGGAGTCAATACTAATATTATAGGAATTTAAGCAATCAGGCCCCCTTTTATGTAACTGGTCTCTAATGTATTGCTATGATTCTGGTGAATATAAAACAATAATTATTTCTATTTTACTGTGTTTAAAAAGTTTTCTTTGTCATGTATGTAGCAAAATATTCCACACATTCAAAAATTTAAAAAACCCATAACCCAACATAGCAAGAGTGAATATAGAGTGTCACTAACATGGATTTATAGATTTGTAAACGCACATTTAATAGATAGGGTCGTCAATCAAGAGCTAGATATTATGGGTGCTAAAGCACCCTTCTTTTTAAATTAGCACTATACCTATAAAAATACCGATGGAATATATTTTTTTAAACTTTCTTTTATCTATAATAAAAAATAGGCTGATAATAAATCTATATTAAAATTACATTTAAAAAGAAATTAAGTAGTTTAAAGGGCAAAAAAAGCTCTTTGAGATCTGAGGATGCTAAGATAGTTGCTTCGAAACCCAGCGATTTGAGTTAATTGTAACATTTTAAAAGAGTATTTATTGTGAATTTCTTTTGCCTAAAATCTTTAAAATAATAGCCAAGAGTCTTAGGGACCCATTGATATATCATAAAGTAAAAATTAGAAATGTCTAGGTACTTTTTAATTTTTAACTCTTCGGGTATAATAATCAGATACATGGTGAGGTTAGAGGAAAATTGGGAGACACAAGTGAAATCCCAAATAAGGGGTTTTTCACTATTAAAATTAATTTCAAAAAATAAATAATATTAAAATAATCTATATCATCATCTAAAACCACTATTTCTATAGTTTTAATTTTCAAAATTTTAACTTAACTCTTCGTGATGTTAAGAATATTATTACTATCCCCAAAAGATTTTGTAACTGGTTTTTAAATTGCTAAAAATTGTACTTTATTCGATCTAAAACCAAATTTATCAATATTGTTACATCATAAAAGCTCTTTAATGCTACTTTGCCTTAAAATTTTTACAGCCAAATAAAATATATAAACCATTTTTTAATCTGGTTAATAAACTAAATTGTTATATTCTTATTTTAGCGAATAGAACCATTATTTACATTTATTTATTTCTATAATTTATTCACAATGTGTATCAGTTTTCATTGACATTTTATTTAGTATAATTTAACCATAAGGTGCAACTTAATTACAAATGGCGATATATATTACACATTAATGGATATCGTCCAAATACACTCCAGACATCGTACCATCTTTCAAAACATTGTTCATGTAAAGCTGGAAAATAGTTTTTGCGCACGAAAGCCCAAACGGCATCCTTCGGTATCGAAAATATCCTTTATGTGTTGAGATGACCAAATATTCTTGGGACTCTGGCTCAACGGCCATTTGTAGATACGCGTCCTTTAAATCTATCACCGTAAAACGCCCCCTCCCCGAATCTTAACCAATAAGTCATCCAGCATAGGAATAACGTGATGATCATATATTAGATGGGGATTTAAACTCACCTTGAAATCTGCGCAGATACAAATCTCGCCATTGTTTATCCTGACATTTACTGTTGGAGTTTCCCATGGCACCCTAGTTATAGAGGAATCGATGGGCTCTAAAATCTTAACAGCCACAAGGCGATCCAGTTCTAGTTCAACCGCTCTGCGTAACGGAAATGGCACTCGACGAGCTGGAAACGATTTTGGAACAGCCGTATCTTTTAATTGGAGTCGCACCGCGAAATTACGTATCAACCCCGGTTTGCCGTCAAAAACAGCTTTAAACTGTTTAGCTAACAAATGCCCCATTGAGTCTTCCGTTAGTGACATCCTCGATCCGTGTTAGCATCGATTGTATTCGAACGGCCCATCGGGGCTTCGGCCCGCGGGGCACCGATTGTATTTGAGCGGCCCATCGGGGCATCGTTGGTTTGGTGGCAATTTGATGTTTTTGTTTTTCTATTCGTTTTGAGAACCTGTTGTATGCTTACCTGTCTCAGTAACTCAAACCCAAATGCTAAAATCCATGGCAACCCAAACAGAGGTAGGTCATTTGACTTTATTATAATAACAGATAAATTGCGAAAAAATCATATCTAACTGGCAAATATAATATATATTATGATAAAATATTACAATAGATTACTTCTTTACTACACTTATAAATTATTAAAATAATATTAATATATATAATTTCATATCTAAATAATAATTTAAGAACCATTAAGCTAAAATAATTATCATCTTGATCATTAACGATTGAAAGGCTGTATATTAATCATTTGCATCGATCCTAATTTTTCAAGCCCGGCCCGAACCCGATTTTGTTTTCCATTTGTACCGAAATAAAAATTATTTGTCAGCACGAAAGAATTATTTATAAATTTAATTTTATATAAAAAAAATAATTCTCATAAAAAGATATCTCATTATATATTATTTATGTAAAATTTTATTTTTATTATTATATATATATATAGGGAAATTTTTTTTTGTTGTATATAATATTTAATTTTTAACGATAACGCTAAAGTCTAACTTTTTTCAGACGTAACGAAGTAAAACCTGTTTCTTTTTTTTGAAGTAAAGTTTACAGAAATACATCATATATATATAAATATAATAGGTATTCTTAGTGATACAATTATCGGAAAAGGATATAAACTTTGACTAATAAAATATTATAGGTAACGCTGTTCCATTACACACAAATGTAAGAGGATAGTAGATTATTCTTAGATTTATGCTTGAAACAATAATTTTTAATATAATATTACTATTTAGTTTTTTAATATGTTTGCCATAGGACTAAAAATCCCAAGAGGATTATCTTCATTTTAATAATTAATGTTTGGCTTATTTATATGTCTTTGTTATGATCACCATTAATAGATATAAAGTGCTATAAAATGCTCATTTAGCGATTAAGAATTCTTGAGAGAAACAAAACTCTAATTACCTAGCAATAATATAATAATTTGTGTAATCATTCTAGTCAACAAAATCTATGCAACCTAGAATTATTTATAACCAAATATTAAAAAATATGGGCGCATTGCTACTACAGGTTACTGTATATTGTATAAGAATGTTGAAATTGATTTATGCAGTATTTACTGAAAACTTGTATATATATATTTATACATATATGAATGATATAAAGCACAAATTATAAATTGAAATAAGGCAATTATTTTGTAATTTTTAAATTAAATTTCTTCTTTTTTTGAAAAAAAATAATTCTTATGAATCTTTGAGGCATTTTCCTATGCTGTACTGATTCGGCTGTTGACATTTGAATCCTTGTTTGCAATGGCCTTGTGTCCAATATTCACCGCATGGTTCTCCTTCCTCCTAGTAATAGTAATTTTTTTTTTTAAAATCATTATAAGAAAAATTTAGCTTACTTAGGAATTGGTGCTTTAATTATTAATTTTTTGAAAGTTTTGTGCGTAAAGATTAGAAGTTCCTAAGAAATCGATCATTTTTGATAAGGTGTCTAATAATCAAAAATATAAGAAACTTCCAGACTCAAGCCTAGGTTCAAATTTATATTATAAATAAGGAAAAATAATCTCATGTCGTATACTTATTTTATCATCTCTTGGCTAACATAATTAACTATTAGAAGTTTTGAATAATTATTTTCTTTTTCTTTCTCCACCTAATAATGGTCCCACATCTAAACCTTACAAATATTTGACCTTCAAAATCCAATTTTTATGGCAATAGTTCCTATTACCTTAAGTAGGAATCTTTGGTGATGGGGCTTTTCAATTAAAAAAAATAACTGATGGGGCTCTATCTAGGACAAAGGATCTCTTTAGAGTCTGTCAATCTAATTTCCTGACCATCCACTCCTCCCTTAGATGACCCCAAGCCTTTTTTATAAATTTTTGATCGTTCCATTTTTAGGAAATATTTTTATTTTTATCTCTAATTCTTATAATTAACTATATAATGTTTTATATATAATATTTCTGTTATTATTTAATCTCCAGATATAATAAATATTGTACATTCAAAATCTCTTTGAATTAAAATCCTTTTTTTTAAAATAAAAAACACTCTTATACTAATTTTAATATCTTATAAGGGAAAATATAATTATTATTTTTCGGGCCAGTTTAATATTTAATTGACGATGTTACTACTTTCAGAGCCAGGGTGATGGAGTTATAGCCAAATGTATTAAAAAAATATTATTGTTTTATAAATCGTTAATAATAACAATAATAAAAATGATATCAAAATTATCACCTATCAAATCGGATTAAAAATTTATTTTTTTAAATTAAACGCTATAAAAAATCAGGAAGTGACTTTATCTTAAAAATGTATCCAAAATTGTTTTATATAACCATTGATAGTATTTATTCGAGATTAGTATTTGTTTTTTTTATAAAATTGCCATAATTTATAATTAGTATCCGAGATAAGGTGTAGTGTTTTAAAATACGGCTAACTCAATATTTCATCCAGAAAAATATTAAGCAAAGCCTGAAGATTCTGTTTATAGAAGGAACGAAGGTCTAGACATACATTATCGAAATATCGAGTCTTAGGCCATATTTATCTGGATCGAGTTAGCTAAAAATCTGCTCAAAACGAGCCCTTTAACAACACTAATAAGGTGGAAAAGAGGAAAGGGGGGTTGAATTTGAGTAGGTATTTTCACTGGAGTCATTTTAGATCTACTCTTTGAAAAAACTTTGCCGGATTATTGCACTTTTTAAAATATAATTTTTTATTAGGGCGTGTTTCAAATTAAATGAAGGAATAGAAAGAGCTATCGTTGACCTTGTCCCCAACGATGCCACTGCTTATTAAATAATAATTATTCAGGGATCATATATAGTAGGATATATTTAATTTGTTTGTTCGCGTTTCACTAAATTCAGGTTTTTCTTACAAAATGGATAATAGTCGGTATAGTAATAAAAAGTAAAATAAAATAACAATTGAAAATAACTTTTGGGTATTCGGTTATGCATATCCCTTTTGATTGAAGCGGCTCTTCGTAGCTTTCGTATTTACATATGAATCCTCTAGAACATTTGCCCGATGTTCGAAATGGCCCCCCACACTCTTCATCTTTCACCTAAGGATATTCATTAAATAAGTGTGTAATCAGAATTATTTTCTTATACGAAGTAAATATTCTACGTTCTACATAATTTTAAATGTTGGAATATAAAATTCTTTAGAAAAAAATCTTCAAGAATTGAATGCAGTTTAATTATTTCAATATACCTTTGCGCAAACATCGCAACATCCACAAGCGTCCTTAGTTATGTCGCCTTTGCAATCCGTCGGCGTAGGCGTCGAACATTTATTCGGAAGATTGTGACAAGGACAAGATAGAGCATCTACAAGTCTTTTTATATTAAAAAAAATTTAAATTTTCTAATTCAAAAGTATCGATTATGAATCAGGAACGGATCATTTTCTAAAATTTTGTTTTTTGGTTTGACGAAGACAGCTGATTAATTAGATTTTATCAAGCCGACAACTTTCAATTTGAACATTCAACACTACGCTAACCGTTGTTGACCTTAAAAGAACTCAAAATTTTTTTTTTTATTAACCAATCAAAATAAAGATGACCCCTCAAATAATACGAGAGGACCTGAAGACCAAACCCAGTCGAGGCTAAAAAATATTTTTTTTGGGAAATAAAACCTAGGTTGGACAAAATAATAATATTTTTTTAAAAATATTTCAATTAAAATTAACTTAAAAATTCACTTGCCGTTTATATTTTCAATTTCTCTCTTTTCATACCAATCTACTATAAGACCCAAAATTATTTAAAGATAATTAAATTTAAAAAATAAAACCCGGACCTGAACCTACAGTATTCTAAAAAGGGGGAGGGGGTGGGTTAAGTAGGGCCTAACAATTTGATCTTCGCAAGTTTCTAAAATAATATTGATATTTTTAAAAGTGAATGTTGGTATCCGACAGTTTACCACGAATTATTTGTAAGTAATCAGTATTTTAGCCAAAAGCAAGGCTTTAAAATTTAGTTCAAGAGATTCTTTCATGTGGCACCTATTTCCTCGTAATATAAGAGGCCTCATTAAATATATTTTTTTGGCTAAAATCTAGATTTTTCTTAAATCGGCTTAATCGAGGGCCTCGATAACACCAATCATACAGAATAAATTTCTTCAATTTTACAAGAGGCCAAAAAGACCTTTTTTTAAAAAAAAATATAAATAATCGTAATTCAGAAATTTTTATTCGCGAATAACCAATATAAGTATGATTGTTGTAATTATTTAAATATTGTAATAAATTTATTTATAAAATTCATTTAAGTATTATAGTCTTTTGGAAAATTTATATGATTATTTATTGGATTTCACCCTATCACCGTTCATTTTACCTTGAAACTTTTGTTCAAATAAGAGTCTAACCTTTAAAGAATTGTTCATTCAAAATTGATCAAAATGGTATATCTTTTTCTTTTTTTTAAAATATTAAACTAAATATTATGTGAGAGTGAATGAGCTGCAATTTGTTTATGTAAATATAGACGAAAAGTTTTTTTTTTCGCATAAAATTTTCAAGGGACATTTTTATATTTATTTAAAAATAAATATGTGGATATAGCTATCTCCAAATTTAATAATTAACATTTGATTTTCAGTAAGTAGCAAATGGGGGAAAATATTACAAAGTTTTTTTAAATTTACCTTAGTTGATTTTGGTAATATTTATTTCCCTATGCTTTAAAAATATGTAAGGAAAATTTATATCGATTTGTTAAACTTACCTATTAGAATTGAATAAGACTAATATAAGTCCAAAACACAATTTTACAGCAATTTCCATATTTTAAGATATGAATTTTTTTTTTTAAATTAAAATAAATTAAAAGCTTTTCAAGAACGTTTTTAAAACTATTGTTAATAATAAATGTTTTTAAATATTTTGTCCTTATCTTTTAAAAAAATTATAAAAATGATCATGGCTATATATTTCGAGTTTGAGAACAATGCTGTTATCTTGCATTTACAATAAATGTTCTTGTGATGGACTAGTTTAATGTAGGATTAGATAGATCAAGGCCAAAATGACTAAAATTATATTATTCTCAAAAATAGAATAGACCGGGAGTAGTCGGTACAATAAGCTTCAGTTTATTTTAACTCTGTAAAGTTTCGATTTTGAAATTTTATTTTAGAGTAAACATTATAATAATATCTATATCTTTGGTAGTGGCAAATATTTTTAAAATGTGTTCGTATAAGGTCAAAATTAAAAAAAAAAAATTTTCAAATTACATTTTAAATATTTTTTTCATTATAAAAATAGAAATAGTATTAAAAGTTGTGTTTATAAAACCCTCTTTTAATATTTTGGAAAAGTTTTAAAAATCATATGTAACTCATGTTTAAATATATATTTCAAAAGTGTTTAGTGATTATTAGTATCTACAACTATATTACGCGTAAAGGATATAGTGAAAATATCTGTAATAAATTCTATACGATAAATGGAATTAAATTAGGAGAGAGCGATATGAATGCAAGGCCTAAAGACTTTTGGTTGGGACCGAGCGCGCGTGTCTAGATAGTATTAATTTTAATTTTAATTCGATATTTTTATTTATTTAATCAACTACATCTTTATTTATATTTTATTATATAGAATAAAACTTTCTAAAACACATTTAAATATTATACATATTTCATTTTTGCAAAAATATTTTTGCCACATTTTCTTTTTGGAGAATTTTTTAAAAAAAATATGCTTTTAATTAACCTATGTCAACTAAAATAAATTTATAATGTTCATTGTGATACTTAGAGATGTGCAAAAGTGTCCGTACCTGGCCCGAATTTTTTTTTTTAAAAAAACGGGTTCGGGCTGAGTCGGGCCTTAGATTTTTAAAAAAAATTCGGGCCGGGTCGGGTCTTAATTTTTTTTAAAAATATAATATCTAATTTTATCAATTTTAATGTTGAATTTTATATGAAAAATGCTAATTATTTTGATTTTATTTATAGAAACTAGACGCCATATAACATATATCGTTTATTTTGCGTATAATTTTAAAATTAATTTCTATATTTAAATAAATTCGAACCGGGCCGGTATATCTTTTCAAAAAAATTTCGGGTTCGGGTCGGGTGGGGCAAAGAATAAAATTCGGGCCTGGCCGGGCTTGAAAAAATTAGACCCGTTGCAGATCCCTAGTGATACTAAAGTAAGAGGATAAAAGATTATAAGATGGAGAAAAAAAAACAAACGGCGCCTTGTTTCTTAGAAAATGTATAAAAAGTTGAAAAGTCGAATGATATTATACCCAAAATAAAAGATACATGTCATATGGCGTCTAATTTTTACAAATAAAATTTAAAAAAAATATTAGGGCCTAAATGGGCCTACCTTTGCAGATCTCTACTCTGTATCTATATACAATAAGATACATGATAAAAGCGTATCGCCCTCTAATGCTATGGATCAAAAGAGTATTCCTTATTTCCGTCAAACTATATATTAAAAAAATATAAGATTTGGGGAAACTTTATATAAAGAGTGCTGCACGTAAGTGGGCAGGTCGCGCGTACTTGTAAGCGAAATAGTTCGAAAACATTTATTTAAATGTCTGCAGACTGATGACACATAAACTGGACAAACGAAAAAAACACAAAAACTTTTGGTTTTTTTAAAGATATTATTATATGGGCGAAAGTTTGGGGGGGGGGAGATATTTGGCTGATTATAACTTTACATTTCTTAATATAAACTAATAAATCTAAAGTAATATAAATTTAACCAGGGATCCAAACCGAAACGAATATCGGTTTGGTTCGGGTTCAGGTTCGGATAAAAATAACGGTTCAAGGTTCAGGTTCGGTTCGTAAAAAATTAAAATATCGGTTCGGTTCGAACCTCTAAGAACCGGTTTGAACATTTTTGTATCCAAGCCTACATTTGAATTATGTATAGGAAAAATACTTTTTTATTTTATCATTAATTAATAAAACACATGTTAAAACCTTCATTTTTATTAATTGCACATTATAAAATAATATTTAAAGAATATATATCAATGATTAATTTTAATATGAACAAGATTTTACTTTTATTTTACTTAAATTTTTTTTATTAAGCCGCACAATTAATATATTTTCAAAATTCGTCTCACTCAAATTACACTATGAGGAGATAGTATAAATTTAATTGTTGAAAAGCATCTTTCCACACTGTCTTGGGTAGCCGGCACTGCCAATATGATATCGATTTGATATAATAATATTTTGGATTTAATTTTTCTCTAAGCATTATAATTTACAAGCTTAAAATATTTTAAAAAATGTTGTAAAATGACAATATACTAAAGTTTATAAAAATTATGACCGACACTTATCAATCAAATGTGATTGATGTTAATCTTTAAAATAATTTGAATGTAATTGAAATTTTTTCAATATACTAATAATAATTTACATGTTTAAGCATAAAATCATGAGGCTCGAACCGGTTCAGAGACATTATAGCGGTTTGGTTCAGGTTCGGCTAGAATTTTTTTTAGCAGTTTAGGTTCGGTTCAGGTTTGATAAAAATACCGGTTTTTAGCGGTTTAACGGATCGGTTCAGGTTCGGTTTGGATCCCTGAATTTAACTATTAAAAAATATAATTAAAACTAAACAACATATTTTTTTTTTCAAATTATTCAAAACAGAAATATATATCAATAAATATCAAAAAATTGTAAAAAAACATTTAAATACCACAGTTATAATCTCAATAAGAAAATAAGGGGCAATAAAAAATGGACGAAGAAAATTTTTCAAAATGTTTTTAAACCCTTTCACGTCCAGCGAGATCATTTGTTCATCAAAAATTTTAATCAATTTATTTTCATAATTTAAAAGATTAATGGTTGCTACTTAGACACATTAATTTACAAAGCAATATTTATTATTTCACATTTTATCATTAACCTGTCAAAATTACTATATGATGGTCTTCGACTCAAGAAGAGCTATCTGCACAACAAACACAAACGAGCACTCAATTCCGCCCCCGTCAGGTTCCTCCACAGATGAAATTGTAAAAGTAATTAAAAAATTGCGTAATAATAAAGCTCCTTGACTAGATAAAATAGGAGCTGAACATCTCAAAATTGCACCTAGAACTGTATCCTTCTCTTTTTAATAAAATATGGGAAACCGGAAAAACCTCTGTGGAATGGAATAATTCTCTCTTGTGTAATTTTCCCAAGATAAATGACCCAAAGAAATTTAATGACTATCGCGCTGTAGCTCTTACATCTGCTGTATCTAAGATTTTTTTTTTTGGTCCTGCTAAAAAACAGGATTATGTCATCTTTATCAAACTTAATCCCTAAATATATTTGTGCTTATAGACCAAACAAAAATATTCTCGAACCTATTCTTGCTTTAAATATAATGATACAAAAATGTTGGAAATTTAAATTTCCAGCTTTCTTCACTTTCGTAGAATTCAGTAAGGCATTCGATCGCGTAAGTCTTGACGCCCTGTGGAGGACACATTTGGAATGCGGGATTGAATCTAATGTTATATACATCCTAAAGAATCACTGTTCTAATTTACCCGCTTGTTTTAAAATTCTTTAACTAAAACTTAAACTTAAAATCAACCACAACCCACTCTTAAAGTTATTAACTTATACTGCAATTCTTGGGCATAGTTTCTTTTTTCTGCCCCGCTCTTTCTCCTAAAGCCTATGGACGTATATAACATTTTTCGAAATGTGGCGTGTACAAGTACGTGCGGCTTGCCCACAAACGTGAAGAGGGCTCCTCATATTTTTTTAACTTTGCATCCTAATTAACTTCTGTTCCAATTAGATGGAAATGAGGAAAACCTAGAGTAGCTCTGTTGTTTATTCAACATCAGAGGGCATATGCGCTATATATCACGTATCGCGTAAATACAATTTCATTGTTACATATTTTACGCGCCAAAATTTTTACACTTTTACATCGATAACCATTATATATATATAAATCAATGGTATACAATGTTTTTATAATAGTTTATTACTAGTATTTTATGTTTAGCAATATTGAAAACACGTATCTCTTTTTAGTATTTTAAGCTCAGATAGCTAAAGTCGATGACGGTTGGAGAGGAAAATGATAGAAAAAAAGGTGAACCTCTACCTTGAAGATTGAAAAAAAGAGAAGGAAAATTGAATAGTTTTAATTCAATCACAGTTGGATTTGAATAAACAGGGCATTCTTTGGCGGCTGAAAGATGCCAGAACTGCACAGATGGTTATTCCAGATTCGAAAGTAATAAATTGTAAAAATATCTCTATGTTTAAATAAAAATTGCAATCGTTTTATTTCTCATCATTTCAAAATAAATTGTATATTTTTTTTTACATATGAAATTATCCCAATGATGACAAATGGCAACATTTCATAATTCTCTATATATATATACACACTTTTTTTAAATAAAAATAACGTTGAAAATGTGTTATATGAGTCTTGTATAACTCAGTTTTAGAAAAATAAAAATTTTTATGTTCACGGGAAATATGCCGGGCGCGATAGGGTAACGTATTTTTATTTTTTATATATAATCTCTACGGTAAAATAAAAAAATTAAGTATATATAAAAAAAAATGTTTTGCTTGCTTATTATTACGACATTTACTTAAAAAAAATGAAAATTTTTAAAAATTATGAAAAATATTTGGGATTACATATTAACCTATTCATATTGCGAATCATAACGCCTCTTTATTTTTTGATTTTTTTTAAAAAAAAATTTTATATGAAAATATTAATTTCCTCCTAAAAGTAAATAAATGAAAAGGAATTGTCATATACAGTGTTGTGATGATTTAATGAAACATATTGACGATTAAATTCAAACCCATTCATATAAAATGATAATATTTGCAAAAATAATTAAAATATAGACAAAGCATTGTTGAAATTTCTTTTATTATTTCTTTTGTTGTACATTTTGTAAAGATTATAATTATATATGCATGTGTTTAAATTAAATCGTCAATATGTTTCATTAAATTATCACACTGTATGTATGCAGAGATTTAAATACATTTACACCAATCAAGTGTATACACATAAAGGAAATTATTTACAAAATGTTGTAAAATAGCTATATACAAACAAATATTCACAAAAATGATAATACAGTGTTGTGATGATTTAATGAATATTGACGATTAAATTCAAACCCATTCTTATAAAATGATAATATTTGCAAAGATAATTAAAATATAGACAATGCATTATTTAATTTGTTGTACATTTGTAAAGATTATAATTATATATGCATGTGATTTAATTAAATCGTCAATATGTTTCATTAAATCATCACAACACTGTATATGTTAAATTTACCGGCTTCATCTATATCACCCGAAAAATTTTGTTCTCACTTAAAACTGACACATAATTTCAAAAAAATAAATAAGTCGATCATCTTCATATTGTTATTCGTAACTAGTGTTGTTAAAAGGCTTATATTGAGCCGATTTTTAAAAACGGCGAATTCAATATTTTATTCAGAAAAATATTGCCTAAGCCTTGAGATTTCGCCTATTCATGTCTAGACCTTTGTGCTATCTATGAGCAAAATCTTCAGGCTTGCCTAATATTATTCTAGATAAAATATTGAGTTAGCCGTTTTTAACAATCGGCTCAAATCGAGCCGTTTAACAACACTATTCGTAACCATAAACAAACTTGTGGCTTCTAAGGTTCTTATAAAAATAAAGTTGGAAATTTTTTTCGTTTAAATTTTATAAAAATTAATTTTTATAATTACTCAAAATAAAAGATATATTATATATGGCGTTTAGTTTCTATAAATTAAAACCAAATATTTTTATTTTACATAAAAGATTCAACCTAAATTGATAAATTTAGATATAATTAAAAAACTTTAAAAACCCGACCCGACTTGACCCAAATTTTCTTAAAAAGCCCGAACCCTTTTTGAAAAAAAAGGCCCTAACCCAGCCTCGAGCCCGTTCTGGCCGGGCATACTTTTGCAGATCTCTACCTTATATTATAAGTTTTTGGGAAGGTAGAATTTTTGAATTCATCATCAACTCTTCTGGGAAATTACCTTTATTATATATTAAATTAAAATGAGAGAACATTAGGGTAGCACATTCTAAAGTTCAGCATAAGTACTATGGATGCCAGCGTCAGTGCAATTTTTTAATGGTTTATATCGCTGATTGTATCTATTTATAAAATATAAATTTAATAAAATGGAAGGAAATAATGATAAAGCTAACTACTCAACAAGGATGAAAGTTTAAAATAGAAAAAAAAGTTTGATGAAATTTGCAACAACAACAAAAGAATTAGTTATTACAAAAGGTATATTTAAAAAATTAAAAATAAATTTATTTTAAACTAATAAATCATTTTTATTAGTTTTAAAAAATATTAATTAACTAGAATTTTTTTATATTTATATTAGAAATCTCTCTGGTATAATAGGGGTTAAAAATAATTCAATTTTTTACTTTTGTACTTAATATAGATATACAGATATAGAGATATTTTTACAGACTATAAATAAGATATATTTTTTAGAAAACATTTGCAGAATAGATAGTATTAGTGTAAATATTTTAAATTATTAAATTTATGAACTCTTTTAGATAATCGTAACTTAATTTACAAACTAAAATCAAAATATTTCTAATAAAATGAAACTAATTCTATTAATATGCATCTACGCTTATTTTAGAACTATTCCTACTCAAAGAGGTATACATTCATTTCAATCTCATAAATATATAATCGCATTAAACCCTACAAAAGCGATGTAAAATATCCAGGTATAACGCTTCGTTTACCCGGCTAATATCACGATGTAACTTAAGCTATGCAAAAATTACAAAATACATCATGTTAAATTATAGCCCCTATACTATGAATTGTTTAAGCTATATTGGATAATTAAAAACTAGTCCCAAAACTCACATTAGGGAGAAATAAAAGCTTCTTAAATTTATAAATTTTGATTTTGAAATTTAAACAATAATATAATATAAAATTATAATTAATAAATTTTGCAATATTGTTGGGTAGTGTTTCTTAAGGTGGATATTAATTTGACAAAATTTATAATCATAAGTAGATATTTCTAGCGTTTAGTAATATATCAAGATATATCTCATGGAAAAATATAATAATTCCAAATTTATATTTTATAGTTATAGGTGCAGAGTTTTACGAGCTATGCTTTCTGTTCCATTATCCTGGCTTATTCGATGTATATACAGAAGGGAATAAAACGTGAGATCATTTATTATTTTTATATGAATAATTAATGAAAAAATATTTAATATTTTAACAATAAAACATTGTTTATTAAAATAAAGGAATAGAGATATTGATTATCATATAGGAAACTATATAAAACTGGTATATTATAATGGTATAAATGTAATTTAGGCTAGAACCAATTATTAGGAAAAAATATTTTATATTTTTTATATATATTTCCCCAAAGATGCTAACTTTGGAAGGGATGGTTTACATAGGTTCTCATTTCAACTCCTACAATATTTTAAATTTTTATTATATAAGATTAGAAAAAATTATTTACTATGTTTAAAATTAAACTTTGATAAATGATACAATAATATATAATTTTAAATTTTTTTAAAAGAATTTTTCCTAGCTAGATGGAAATATCATCATTTTATTTTTGTTCAATAAAAACATTTTTGAAAATAAGATATTTTAGGGTTTTCACTTTTTTTTTACCTAAAGATTTTAAATTTTAGTCGTTATTTTTAAAAAATTATTTTTATTTAAAATTTTATATTTTGAGGAGAGGATAATTGGAGAATATTTTTTAAAAAAAAGATTCGCTGAACTCTATCTACATAAAGAGAATAATTCAATATCATCTTATATCCAAGGGGGTGATAGGAATATAGTTACATATTTAGTAAACAGAACCATATACAAAATGTTGTGGATATTTGAAAGTTTTGAATTGACGAACCTAGAAAAATTAATTGAATTAAATCAAACATTAAAAATTGAAGCTGAAGTGAGTAGTAGTTCATTACTCAACATTTTTAGTAACTTTATCCTAGGTCGAGATCCGATTGAATAGCATTGGTTCAATTATTGTGCTTTGTATGTTGACGTTAAACACTGATAGGCTATTCAAATGTGTTCAATATACGAACTCAAATGTGAGTCAGATATTTTTTTTATTTGGTAACAAGATTTGGGAAGGAAAGTTATGAAAAGCTAAAATATAATTAATATTTGTTTAAGAATATTATATTTTTTTAAATTTCACCCATAGATTACAATAATTGTTAGAGATAATTTGATATCTGTAGAAACGAAACAATTGAACATTACAAGTTTAAACACATACCTAAATCATATCGTATATCGCCTTACTTGGAGCTTACCCAGAAAAAATTTTTTTCAATACACTTTTATAGGTGGAAGTATAAATATATCTTGTATTTTTACAATGTGCAATTAATCTGCTTATGATCATTTCTGTGTTATAATATAATAAAATAAATATAATTATGCATTAAATAAAAATTTGCAACATTGAAATATGCATTATATCACAATTAAATTATTTTCTGAAACCAATTTTTTAGTTAAGAGTAAGGACGTAAATTTTTCCTAACTTTTTCCCAATTTTCATAATGTGCTCTTTGAGTAAATAATCATGATTTTTTAAAAATATTTTACTTAAAAAGATTTATCTACTTGGTAATAAATTATAGTTGTTTTGATATATATACATTAATTCTCAATCATTCACCATAATATTATATTAGTCAACCTAAGTAAATATGATCTGAAGAAATTTTTTTTACAAACTAAGGTAAAGATAGGGAGTAGTATTAAAAGTTAGAGACATATGGGATAAGATAGAGATAGTGTTTAATTTAAATGTTGAGAGGTAGGAATGAAAATAAATAAATTTCTTGGTAAGAGTAGCAGGTCAAGTGATTCTAGACAGACTAGCAATCATTTTAAGGTAATAATAGCAATTTACTTGAGTTCAACCTAAATTTCTTAATTTTTATTATAAATTTTTACAACATTAAATTAATTAATATTCAATCTCATTTGCAATTTTGATATTAAATTTTACAAAATATTCTTATTTACAATTAATATAATTAAATTTACATACATACAATATAAGTTATAGAATATTTTTGTAATAAACTGAAACAATTAATTATTTCCCTGCAACGATACAATGGAAACATAACAAAAATATTGATAATTTATCATCTGAAGAGAAAAGTAAAATATGCTTTCGAAATAGCCGTCTTATGTAAAATTGTCCATTATTAGATAAGAAAATTTTAATAATATATGATTGATTATATTCATACACATTTTGATTTATAAAAAAAAATTCGATGCTTTATTATTATTTATTCTAATTATCTTTTAATTTACTTGAGCTAAATATCTTATCAAGCCTTTATTTTATACATTGCGAAAAATTTTCATAGTCATAATCTAAATATTCAAATTATTAAATTATCAAACCACAACTAAAAATTCAAACTTTTATTACATATATTATTTCAATAATTACGCATATAAAAGTCAAGAGCTCTGATAAACTTAAAATTTTGTTCCTTTAATAGGGGAAAATATATAATAATAATAGGAGCAAGCAAGTTATTTTGACAAAATATAAAAATATCTTATGCTCGTTTTGTTCCTTCAAAGCAAATACAATATCGTCTCAACTTTATTTTTCTTCCTACCATGATTTTATTATGCACGCCCTTTACCTCAATATCCTTTCCTATATTAATTATTAAACACAATCAATCGCTATTACCACAGAAAAGGTGCTTACTTAAATATAAAATTGTTAGTTAGTTTGGTGGTCTAAATGATTACACATCCCGAGTCTAGTATTTATTCCCTGTAACATTCTTATTGAGCGTTACTCTTCTTCTGGGCTTTCTATTATTTTATGAGTGCAAATCAAAAGTAGATTTAAGTGTAAACAATACAAAATAATATGGTTATATAAAAAATGATATTATTTTATGGGGAAGAGTATAATGTTGCTTGGTATATTCTTAATACTTTCTAAGATGGTAATAAACTATAAATAACACAAAGTTTAAAATAAATTAATTATAAAAAAAGATTTGTAAAGTATGCTCTACCTTGAAAGGTGGGTTGAGAAAAATATTTTTATTTGTTATAGGTTATAGGTAAATGTACTAGATATCTAGATATTTTTACATCACTAAAAATATATAATTTAAAAGCATTTGCAAAAAAAAGATATTATTGATATGATGAATATTTAATAAAATCATTAAATTCATTTTTATAATAATAGATTAATATAATTCTATTTAAATAGCAAATAAAAATATTTTTCGGCACCAGTCATTCATTCCTTGATGTCGTGCGATGGTAATAATAGACAGCTTCAGAATTCTGTCCAAGATAGTGGGGTAAAACCTTTGTTCCAATATCTCATTGTTGTCCTCGTTGAGGTTATCGACTTTGTCAATCAAAGGACTTCGATGCTCGAATTCACAGGACGGTCTGATCAATTTGGGGTAGGCCTCCGATGTGTATGTCCTGAAGGGTGGCGTGAGCATCTTCGCTGCTGATCCATTTCTCGTTTGTTGTTTTGTTCTGAAGCGATCCACATTAGGTTTCAAGCTAGGTGGACCTAGTTAAGGATAGATGCCCGCAAGCAAGGAATCTGGCACCTATTTTCTTAATGATTGTATATGCAACCTGGCTTTCAGTAACGATGGCCGAGACCTTCTCTTATACTTGTTGAAACCGACTCATTTAGAAAAGATTCTTTTTTGTTTAATGTGGGGCGTGGCTAGTTCTGGAATCCCAAGAGTGTGTTTGGACTCATCATAGGTGAATGATTATCACTCGGAAAGTATTTGCGATTCATATGTGCTTGAAAAAAGCGTCGACGTGAATAAACGTGATAGCCGAGAATGTAAAAAAGGTATTCAGGAGCGCCTGGCGACTACTGCTTATTTGCTTTAAGGTAGTCGATACGGGGTATGTCCTCAGGGTTATGATACTATAATATGTTCGAACACTTTTGACAGACCCGTTACTTAATAGGTAAAATGTTTCAGAATTCTGAGTGCTTGCTATTCCCCTTTCGTTATTGATTGGAGGGAGTGAAAGAATCAACTGGCAAAAACTCAGGAGAGATTTATATTCCTGATCCATCAGGCGGTTTTATTCTTAAGTTAATCTCAGTTCTTATGTAAGTGATTCTCTCCACAGGCCTGATTTGGTTTTATTAACGATTAATCCAGGCGGCAGCCATATCCAGGTAGGCAATGGTGTATCCCTGATACTAACTGGTGGTCAGCATGAAAAATAATTATGTCAACTAAATACATCGAATAGTTGGCGATAATGATGGACTAGGAGCATAGGTCAAGCACTATATTATGGAGGGTGTAGGGGAAAACCCCAGTCCCCATGAGGAGGGTCTTGTACTTATATTTGGTGTTAGTGATCGCGAATCCCAAAAATCTCAGCCTACTTTGGTCTGGAGGAATGGAGTAAAAGGTATATTTTAAGTCAATTTTTGTTGCCTTACTTGTTAAACGTTTGGGCGATTATAGGAATGGTCTTGAGTCGGAACGGGTACTTTAAGAAGTTGCACGAGACGTTAAAGAAGTCTAATATAACGCGGGGGATTTCGTTACTCTTGTGGATCAGGAATAGTGGGGAACAGAACATACCTTCAGTTACTTATTGACGGCAGGGTACTAGTTGTCACACAATGTGGGTATACTTGCTAACCAATCTGATAAATCGATTTTTTAAATAACCAAATCGAGACAGAAGCCTCTCAAGGCTATTCGGCATATAAAGGGGGACTGGAAGGGGTGTGGGTTGAGGATGGATGCGGGTACTAATCTGGAAAATAGATTAACTTCCATGCTGTGTGTAACGTCGATACCCGTAAGACTAAGAAGTTTGGAGAATTTACCTAATGACGCACTTCGACCGTCAGCGCTAACGGAGGCATGACGGCTGCGCTGTACGAGGTAATTTTGAGAATATATTGGCCATGATAATAAGTTCACCTCGTATAACTGTTCGGTGACCGATAATTTCACAATTGTAATAATCGTAAACTGAGGGCTAGTCATCATCTTCCACGATGTGGTCTCTGGCTTTATCACCCTTCCCAGAAGGTGAACGTCTAAGATATCTTATCCAGGGCCGAAGTTAGTTCCCGTCCTAATCTTGAGATCCAGTATCCGCCCTGGGAGCCAGAGCTTCTGCAACTCTAAATTATAACGCGGATGGGGGGAGGGACTTTGGAATTCACTAACTTGCTGAAGGTTTTTCTTGGTGTCTCCTAATCTTGGTTGCTTGAGTAGATATTCCATTTCGTAATTGCTGACGTTGGAGGTGGTGGGGTAATCATTTTTGGGGATAAGGGGGTGAATAGTACAGCTGATGTTATATCCAGCCCTCTGTCCCTATCTTTGGGTTGGATTAGATCAAAAGGGGATTTCAATGTTCCCCTGTTGTGGTTTTCCGTCAAACTTGTAAATCAGGGACTAGGGTTCCCATTTGATCTGCTCCCAACTCTATGCCTCTGACCTGGCGTAAATCTGTGATTTCAATGCAATGTCCCTTAAGAATTTGCATGACATATCCTCTTTTAATTCTTGACTGCTATATTCAGTGACGGTAACTTTTAGACGTCTCTGCCTTATACCAGATAGCCGGGTGAGTTTTCTGCTAAAAAGATAGCATTCATGTAGTGCTTAGCGATCTTAATAAGTCATGGCTTACTAGTCTTTGTCATAATATAGTGATTTCAATTCCTCACCCGAGAGTAGGAATTTGGTGGTTTCGGAAGTTAGGTCGATCACGTGATGCGAGAGTTAGATAAATAAATGAAAATGATTATCACAAAGAAAGTGATTAGATTCTCTAAAAATATTTTTTGGTGGTAGTAAAAATTCTCAAATCCATTTTAGGTTATTTTCCCTAAGTTGATTAATTTTCTAACATATTTATAAGAAAAATATAAAATAGTTTTTATAATACAAAGTGAAAAAATAGATATCGTTTATATATTCTATATAATAATTCAAAAAAATTTATAATGATTTTATGTGTATTATGATTAAGGAATAAAAATATTATATAAAAATGGACTTAATTCAAACCATTTGATTCTAGAGGTCCTGGGTTTGTGGCTTGTTAAAAAAAATTCTTTTAATTAAAATCATTTCGAGAAATAAGTATTTTAAAAGGTATTTTTGTATAATTAAATATAATTAAGCGTTTTTATCATGTTATCTTCTAATTTTAAGATAAAATTATCTTCGGACCTATATCATAATTTTGACAAAGGTTAAGCTGATTAGTTCCCAACATACCTTGTATATTTATGTATTTATATTTAAAATCTAAAAAAATAATAGTTACTTAAATCTAATGATTATTCCTTTATGCAATTATATCTTACTAAGATCTAGCATTATTAATAATAAATAAAATAATTATTAGCCAGTTATTGAATAGGCAAAATGATTAATCACAGACAGAATTTTTGCGACTAGGAGAGGGCCAATTTCCAGGTGCTGATAAGAGCGCCTTCGAATAGATATATAGGCACCACGTGGTAAGTAATACGAGGAGTTGAATCAAGGAGTTACTTTTTCAAGGTGATAGTAAGCCTCCATCCTTCCAAAGTGCACCTAAGAAATTTGTGGACCACATGACATCTAATTTATTATCCTCGTAGATGAGGATATTGTCGAGATATACGTTATAGTTTGCTTTGCGTATAGTTTTGACACAGGGGTCTAGGATGATTGTAGATAATATGAACTGAAGGATGCTCCCATGGGAGGACTTTATATCCAAAGGACTGTCCTTAGAAGCGGACCGCAAAGAAGCGTCAAACTTGCATGGCCAGTGGAATCGAGAGAAAAGCGGACCTGATATCAATTTTGCACGCAAGTTTTGCTTTATCCACTTTGTCTGACATTAGTGGGATCGATTTGAGCCTAAACGGGTAGTGTAGGAAGTTCTTGGAAATTTATTGCTAATGACTCTAGGGGGGCCGTCTGATTTAGCATAATATTTTAAATTTAATTATTTAAAAATTTTTATTGATAATTATTTATGACAATTGTCAATCGCCGGGGTGGCCTAATGGGTTAGATGTATGCTTGGAAACAGAAGGACGCAGAGGATGCAGATTCCATCTTGGTAAGGAGCATAAAAACTTTCAAGTTTTTCTTCGATGACTGATGTGTAAAGACATATGGTAAGATGAATTTCGTAGCTTAGAGATGACACCCAGATCACCGATAGGCTTGGACAGCCGGGTGCTAAGGATACTTGTCCAATAAACAAAATGAAGGAAACAAATAAAAATATGAATATAAAAGCTAGGGCGTTGCCTCCAAACGACGCGCAGGGTGTAGACCTTCTCCCTGCGAAAAGCAAAATAAAGGTCAAAGCAAAGAAGACAAGGGTTAGCAAGTTTGAATATTGGGGCACTTAAAGGTAAAACGAGAGAATTGGCATCAATGTTGAAAGAAAAGTTAATATAGGGTGCATACAAGAGACGAAATGGAAAGGTCAGAAGACTTTAATGATTGGAGATGGGTATAAATTGTACTATATTAGAATTGTTAGCAATAGAAACGGTGTCGGCATCATCCTCAATCAAGATCTAACCTCCTCAATAGTAGAAGTCAACAGGATCTCTGATAGACTAATAAAGATAAAACTCTGCATTGGTCAATCAATACTACACATCCTTTCAGTATATGCTCCTCAAACGGGTTGCAAAGAAGAAGAGAAAGATGACTTTAGAGCTATCCTTGATGAAGCTGTAATGGAAATCCCTAAGGATGACCTATTCATAATAGGTGGTGTCTTAAATGCGCATGTGGGAAAAACAAGAGATAGCTACAAAAGGCATCATGGTGATTTTGAGGAGAAAGGAATGATGAAGGAGAGCATGTACTGAAATTTGAGCAAGCCTTCGACCTTGCCTTAACCAACACCTACTATAGGGAAAAAGACAGTCATTTAATAACATATGAAAATGGTACAAGGAAAACACAGATAGATTATTACATGCTAATCTCTCGCAGAAGATTAAAAGATGTAATAGACTGCAAAGTCATCCCAGGAGAAGATATCGCCGCACACACAAGCTACAAGTCATGGATTTACATATCTCAAATAAATCCACTCAAAACAAGATAAAACTGGAACCATGCATCAAATGGGGCAAATTAAAAACAATGAGAGATGCCTTTGCAATAAATGCAAACATTGAAACATTAGATTCCTCACAAGTCAGTGAAAAAATGTGGGCAGACCTTTCATCCAGGCTAATAAACACTGCCAAATCGACACTAGGTTTGACAAGGGGAGGTAACAAATCATACAAAGAACTATGGTGGTGGAATGAAGAGGTACAAACCACTCAGCGTCTACATGAGCGGGAGGGGTAGGAACAGTTAGCATCCTATTTTTTTTGAGGGGGTAGGAAGTAGGCTGCTCTAATGGGGGTAGGATAAATTATTTTTTTGGGGGGGGGGGGGTTATCTATTAAATTTTGAGATGAAATAGGACAAAATTTATTGCTGTAAAAATTAATACTTTTATTATAGAATAATTATTATAATACATTTCATCGATTAAATCTATATATTGCAAACAATCATACACATTGTTTTTTAAATAAAACTTTCCGCTATCTTTTTAAATGTAATTTAAAAGGTTTAGATATTTGAGCAAGCTCATAATGCCATAAGAATTAATTCATTGTAAATAATAAGGGATTTAATTGAATTTATTATCTAAAAAATAAATTCTTTATATTCACAAAATATCGATAGTTGGTAGTAGAGATAGATTAATTTAAGTTATCCTTTCTCTGAAAAGAGTATCAATAAATTAAAAAGGCGAAAATAATAATAAGGAGACACCGCCGCCAAAGACGGAGGGAATTTTGTAGAGGGGTAGGCAAATGTTTTTGAAGGGGGGTTTGCATCCAGTGGAAATCATGTCATGTAGACGCTGAAACCACTATACAGGAGAAAAAAGCCCTTTATAAAATATGGTACAAATCCAAAAACACATATGACAAGACAAGATACAAAAAATCCAAGAGAATAGCTACAAGGCAGTGGCTAAGGCCAAATCTATGGCATACGATGACATGTATGAAGAACTACATGCCAAAGAAGGGCAAAATAAAATATACAGATTAGCCAAACAGCGAGAAAAGAATTCTAGGGATATAAACGGAGCTCCGAAAGTAATCAAAAAAGATGGGAAATTGATAATAAAGGAAAAAGAAATAATGAATAGATGGAAAGAATATTTGCAGGAGCTTCTCAACTTTAATCCCCACATACTGCATCTAGATGAACACTCCCCATGTTAAAACCTTGTACAACTAATAACAGAACAAGAAATAATCGCATGCCTCAAGCATGAAAAACAACAAAGCTAGGGGTTCAAATGATATTCCAATAGAAAGTCTTAAAGCACTAGGAGATGATCGAACTTATCCTGACAAATCTTTACAATAAAATACTTGGAAATGAAGAGGTTCCACAAAAATGGCAGAGCTATCTAGTTCCTATCTTCAAAAATAAAGGGGATCCACATAATTGTCAAAATTACAGGGCATAAAACTAATGTCACACTGTCTAAAACTATACGAAAAAATAATAGAAAAAAGATTAAGAGACATAATCGAAATAGGAGAGACTCAGTATGGCTTTATGCCTGGTAGATCAACAACTGATGCTATCCACGCAATTAGGCAAATGAGTGAAAAATACAGGGAAAAGACAAAAAGCTACACATGGTCTTTCTCGATCTAGAAAAGGCCTACGATAGATTCCCAAGAAAACTTATCTGGTGGGCGCTACGCCATAAAAAGGTTCCCGAAAAATATACAAGAATAATACAGGATATGTATATGGGCCATACAACCATGGTCCGTAGCACAAACAGGCACTTCAGCAGGCTTCACAATAGCCGAAGGAGTTTATCAAGGGTCGGCTCTCAGCCACTCTTCTTCATTACATTAGATGTATTAACACAGTCTATATCTCAAACAGTCCCCTGGAATATGATATTTGCAGATTATATTGTGATACTTGCCGAATCCAAGGATTAAATGAAAGAAAGATTAGTGAGTTGGATAAATATCCTAGAATAGCACGGACTAAAAGTAAATAGAGAAAAGACGGAGTATATGGTGATAGGAGGAAATGAAACAGAGAGTATTGATATAAATGAATGGCAGATATCGGCAATGGAAAGCTGCAAATATTTGGGCTCCACTATTTAAACAAACGGCACAATAGAAAAAGAGATAAAGAGTAAATTAATCAAGGGTGTTTACAGTGGAGATCTTTATCTGGAGTGCTATTTGACAAAAGAATCCCATAAAAATTAAAGGGAAAAATTTACAGTTCCATAGTAAAACCAACTATTCTATATATTTCGGAAACATGGCCAACCAAGGAATCAGACGAGAGAAGTCTACAAACTATGGAGATGAGAATGCTGAGGATGATTGCTGGGGTAACAAGAAAGGATAAAGTGCGCAGTACAAGAATACTAAGTAGTTTAAAGGTAGTGCCCATTAGGATTAAGTTAATGCTAAACAGACTTAGGTGGTATGGGCACACAATGAGAAGGCCTATTAACTACATAGGGAATAAGGTTGAGAGTTTGGAAGTGGGGCAAACGTAAAAGAGGAAGGCCAAAACTTCAATGGGACCATAAAGTTAGAGCCAATATAAAGAAGTATAAATTAGATAAAAGCGATTGTATGAATAACATAAAATGGAGAGAGATGTTGAAGGTGCTTACCACCAGAAAAGGTGAAAGCCAAAGAGTAAAAAATTTTTATATGACAATTGTCACCTTTTTAGATTAAATAAAATGAATAATCATATGCAATTTTAGGATTTTACTCTGTTTATTTTAATTTGTAAAAAAAAATATCGGGAAGGTAAGTTATATTAATTTTAGTCTATCATTCAAAATAATAATTTTTTTAAAAGATTAAATATATATTTTTTAATTCACAAGGTGATACTATCAGCCAACATTCCTACTACCTTAGAACCCCAGCTGCTGGACTAAATATCTCTGACAATACGGTATAATTCTCGTACCTTGGTTGAAAGGCCAATCTTGACATGGGATTATACATGTAATAGGTGCGTTTGCAAAATCGAACGCACAATAGGCATCAATTGCAGTTGTCGAATTATCCAAAGGCATTCCTTACTCCTCATTACATACAACAACCTTAGGGAACTTCGGCGAAAAAACTATCCAATTTTATCTCCATATTTGGTTCTATGTCAGACAGTATTTAATATATTATAATTAACCCACCCCCCCCCCCCCCCTGCCCCTTATTTTTTATTATTTAGTTCATATAATTTTTAATATTTTTCTTTCTTAATATATATATTTATTTTAATTTTTTTTAAATTTCTATTTATTATAAGTTTAATATTTTTTTAAATATATGTTGTTTTTTTTTTAAAATTTGCGATTATTTGAAATTGAAAATAAAATTCAGATGTAAAATTAATTTTAAATTTGCGTTAGAGATTAAACTATAATTTAAGATCGTAAAAGTATTTTAAAGATTATCTATTTTTCAATATAGCGATATTTCTACAGTACATTGAAATACCCAAAGTATATCAGTAGATACTTTGATAACTATTTAGTTAACTCTTTCTTTCAATTTAATGATAGTAAAATTATATAAAATGATAGCTTAAATATCACACACATATATATATATATATGTCGTATGGGGATTCGGAATCCGTTGGGATTCGGAATCTCTTTATTTTAAATCCTTTACCGAGGGCGATTTATTAAAATCAGGTCTAACCGAAAATGTATTCTAGCATGTGTAGAGTATTTACCCTGTAAATTTCAGCCAATTTCAGCCATAGACATTTTAGTATTTTCTAATTTATATTAAAAATCCATATAAAAATTAATATAAATTAGAAGTAGTTTCTAAAGTTCATGGCAAAATTGGCTGAAATTTATAAGGTAAATACTCTACACATGCCAGAATACATTTCAGGTTAAATCGGATTTTAAAATTTTTTAAATCGCCCTAGGTGAAGGATTTAAATCAAGAGATTCCGAATCCTCATACGACATATATAATATATAATCAATTGTTAAAGGAATGACTTTATTTTCGAAAATATATTTTCTAAAAAACTTTCTTCTATAATTTTTTTTAAATTTATTATTTAATTTATTAATTTCATTTTATCTCATATTTCAAGTAATTATATTGTATAATAAATTATTCAAAATATTGTATCTAATTAAATATAATATAGGTAATAAAAATAAAAGAAAATGAAAAGGGAAAATAATTTAAAATTTAAAAAATAAAGAATTGTTATAACTATTGGAATTAAATATTGAACAATTTATATATCTTATTTTTTTCAAAATTATAATATAATTTATTCATTTACTTTTATATTTAATTTAAAAAAATAATATATATATAAGATAAAATTTAATAGTCAAAACGTAGGCTAAGGCCACATCAAGCTTTTAGCATTTGGGAAATTAAGCGTTTGTTAGTCATTATATAAAAAAAGTTAAAACTATAAATTGGATGAATTATATAGGGTATTTTATATAATATACCTTACCGTTACCACTTTAATATGGAAATTACTCGAATTTTTCTATAATTAGTAGGCAGATGATAAAATTTGAATGTCAAATGCTATAAATTTTTTCCGTATGATATTTTTGCAAAGCTCTTATTTTCATAGTATACTATATTTTTAACCTTCTGAACTCAAACTCTGAAACACTCTGGTATGGGCTTAGCTTTGGTGACCCGTAGTTTGAAACGTAAATCGGATTTAATCCTCTTAATCTTATCTTTAATCTTATGAGTTTGAAAAATTTTTTTGTTGAGGTTTTAGGTTCGAATGAGCTAGTTTCATTGCGTTCATTAAACAATATCTTGAATTATTACCATGAGCTCAGTCTTAATCTGTCGCTAGTGTTTTAGTTTTCGGGCCCGGGGTAGAATTTTTTAGATTACGAACATTTTACTACATATAATTTTATTAATTTTTTCAAAAAATTAACTTGAGAGATGTTTTTTTGAATAGATTTTTTTGATAAACCAATGTCTCCTCCTCAGCATAAATAAAATTTTACACTTTAAAAAAAGATTAGATTCTCTAAAAAAAATATATAATATTATAATAATGATAAATAAAAGAGTATAACTTGGATAATAAGGAATTGGAATTTAAATTCTTACGATATGATCACGTAACCGCAAAAACTTATCCTGATCCGGGCGGTACAAGACTTATAAAAATCTTAAACGAACTATTCGTTATTCGATTCTTATTATGAATACGTAATTAATCGCTTCAAATCGAATAGAATAAGGAAAATATATTAATTTATCTAATTTTTTTTTTATTCGATCAAATTATTCGTACAATTTTATCCGAATAATTTATAAATATTTAAAATTATTGGTTTATAAATCTAAAAATATTTCTTAAAAATATTCAATAAAATTATTCCTAGAAAATATTTAAAAATTATTTCAGGTGATTTTATTTTTTTAAACCTTTTTTTTCCATAATCTAATATATAAATCACATTTTTAAAATTATGTTTGCCTATTTTATCATTTTTTTAAAATAAAATTATGAAATTTAATTTTCGAATAGATAATGTTTTTATTATTATAAATACGAATAAATTATTCGAACCAATAATACAAATATTTGATTCGATTTGCCTTTTTTGTAGGTATTAGGCTGGGTAGACTAGTAAACTTTAATTTTTATTTTAACACCTTTTTTTTATTTTATCCGACGCCGCTGTCAAAAATGTAATTATTTAAAAAAAAAAAATTTCTCATATATATATATATATTTTATTAAATATTATATATTATATTAATAATTTAATTTATTAAATATTCTAACAAAACTATATATATATATATATTACATAATTTTTTTAGTATTAAAAAAAAATATTAAAACAAGAAACAATAATATAATAATGATGTATTTCCTATAACTTTACTTTTATATCATCAACACATCACATACATTAAAAATAGGTCGCATATTAATTTTTTTTTAAAAAAATTGTAGTAATTTTATAAATAATTATATTGATATTTTTTTTCATTTAAAAAAAAAGTATAAAATATTTAAATGTATCTATATTCTGGTATTAAATTTAAATTTATTAATTTTTTTTTTCTCTATGAAAACCCGCTAATGCTTACACATACCTAATATACTTCGCTTTTTTTTAACGTTAATTGTTAAGTTATTTGTCATAACCATAATACAATACACTGTATGTACATGATTTGTTGTAAAACATTTCTATAATAATTATTTAAAAAATTAAAATATCGATAAAAATTTAAAATTAAAAGATAAATTTAGCAAGTTAAACAAATTTTTTAAGAAAGTTGTTATAAAATATATGGAAATGTTTTACAAAATATCATATTGATAACTGTATAAACTGTAATTAAAATAGAAAAAGCTAAGAAAAAAATTATGATAGTAACAATCGGAGTTTTGAAATTGGAAAACTACAAACCCACCTCTTACCATTTCCAGGAAGTATGAAGTGCAGCACAACAGGTTCTAACCAGAGTTTACTTAATTAATGCGCGTATATTATTTGAAATATTGCAATTAATTTTTCTAACCCATTGCTAATAGGGTTTGGCAAAAAAAAAGGAAAACTTTGCATGGTCATATCTAAGAACAGAAGCAATAACAAAGTTTTAAGTGTCTAACTTTGTAGAGCGGTCTATAAAGTAAAAATATAAAATGGATATAATTTTATTTTTAAGGTAAAGCATTTAAAACCCAAATTTATGATGTAATTAATATAAATTAAAAGATAAGCGCGAACCAGGGTAAGGACTCGCCAAAGGACGTATAAAAATGGTGTCCAAATTTTGCGCACCTTGAAAAAAAATATATTGGCTAAGAGAACTCTGGGATCTCATTAGTCTTGGGTTCTTGTCAGCTCCCTTAGTGTTTTCTATTACAGACGAGCCAACAATTTATATATTTTTCATTTAAAAAAAAAATATAAATCTATATTATGCATCATGTGGCTATAATTACGTTATTATTGAAAACACAGGAGTTGTTAAAAAATACTTTTCGAATTGATTTCGATACAGATACATCGCTAAAAATGAATCTCGATGATTGTTATACTTGTAGATATGTAGCGTCTACATGAGCGGAGGAGGGCAGGAATAGTTAATATCCAATTTTTCTTGAAGGGGTTAGAGAGGGTGGGTTGTAGGATAAATTTACTGGGGGGGGGGGGTTATCTATTAAATTTTTAGATGAAATAAGACAAAATATAATGTTGTATAAATTATTACTTTTATTATAGACCTATTATAATACAAAGATATCATTGATCATCGATCAAATCTATATAATACCAACATTCATAGGCATCATTTTCCAAATAAAACTTTATATTATTTTAAATGTATTTAAAAAGGGTTAGACATTCTCGAAAACTCATATTCATGCCAAACAATATGATATAATAAAGCATTCATTGTAAATGAGTGGGTTTTTAATTGAATTCATGATCTAAAAAATAACTCTTTGATAGTTGGTAGTAGAGCTAAAATAATTTAAGTTATTCTTTTTATAATTAAAAAGGTGTAATTAATAATCTGACATCGTCGCCGAAGGCGCGGAAATATTTAAGGAGGTAGACAAAGAATTGTTTTTGGCTGGGGGTGGGTTAGAATTCCAGTGAAAATCCTGTCATGTAATACTTATGTAAGGTTTTCTTCATGCTTAATTTACCATTCTATTGATAAAATTCAACTTTCGAAATGAGATAAAAAAAAATTAACATAATTAAATGATTAGAAATAATTGTTGGATTTAAATAATAAAACATTCTCAAAACTTTTTTCTTTAAGGAACCCCTTATTTATCGGTAAAGACATTAGCCATGGTTAAACTCTTTCTGGGGCATTTGGGCTGATTATTTGTTATATATATTGAATAAGAACTTTGATATTGGGATTAATAACTAAATTCTGTCACCTGAGGATTAGGTTATTTCATTTACACTTATTTGTCAAAAATGAATATATTTTTTACATATATCAATTTTTTTATATATTATTCTAATTTATATTTAAAAACTATCCGAAATATTAATAAGATTATAGTCATATATCCTATTGAAAACAATGGAAGCTTAATTTTTTAAAATTACAAAAAGTGGAGATGGAATAGACAAATCCCGATAATCATTTTTTATATAAAAAAAAATATTAAAAATTGATGAGTGTCAAAACTTACATCATTTATTTATATCGTAAGGGATTCCCTCCCCCCAATAAAAAAATATTCTTAAATTATTTGGTTTCTTTTTAAGAGATTATCTAGGAAGGAAAGAAGGAAAGAAGGAAAGAAGGAAAGAAGGAAAGAAGGAACGAAGGAAAGAAGGAAAGAAGGAAAGAAGGAAAGAAGGAAAGAAGGAACGAAGGAAAGAAGGAAAGAAGGAAAGAAGGAAAGAAGGAAAGAAGGAAAGAAGGAAAGAAGGAAAGAAGGAAAGAAGGAAAGAAGGAAAGAAGGAAAGAAGGAAAGAAGGAAAGAAGGAACGAAGGAAAGAAGGAAAGAAGGAAAGAAGGAACGAAGGAAAGAAGGAAAGAAGGAAGGAAGGAAGGAAGGAAGTAAGGAAGGAAGGAAGGAAGGAAGGAAGGAAGGAAGGAAGGAAGGAAGGAAGTAAGGAAGGAAGGAAGGAAGGAAGGAAGGAAGGAAGGAAGGAAGGAAGGAAGGAAGGAAGGAAGGAAGGAAGGAAGGAAGGAAGGAAGGAAGGAAGGAAGGAAGGAAGGAAGGAAGGAAGGAAGGAAGGAAGGAAGGAAGGAAGGAAGGAAGGAAGGAAGGAAGGAAGGAAGGAAGGAAGGAAGGAAGGAAGGAAGGAAGGAAGGAAGGAAGGAAGGAAGGAAGGAAGGAAGGAAGGAAGGAAGGAAGGAAGGAAGGAAGGAAGGAAGGAAGGAAGGAAGGAAGGAAGGAAGGAAGGAAGGAAGGAAGGAAGGAAGGAAGGAAGGAAGGAAGGAAGGAAGGAAGGAAGGAAGAAAGAAAGAAAGAAAGAAAGAAAGAAAGAAAGAAAGAAAGAAAGAAAGAAAGAAAGAAAGAAAGAAAGAAAGAAAGAAAGAAAGAAAGAAAGAAAGAAAGAAAGAAAGAAAGAAAGAAAGAAAGAAAGAAATTTATCTATAAATTATGATATATTATATATTTAAAATTTACCGTTGTTGTCTTCATCCATAGGGTAAAATAATTATCTGGTTTGTTTTTTGTAATAAAATAAACTCCTCTAAAATAGCATCCAGATGTAGATACAGACAGATACTTTTATAAAAGGGTATATAGATACATATATCACATTTTTATTACAACTCTGTCAAAATCACTTATAAATTATTATACCCAAATAAATAGTAACATTTTCAAATATCGTTTTATCAAAAAATCATAAGATATAATATAAAGAGAAGAAATAACCCCATATTGAGTGTTAAACTTAGTTTGAAATGAGTCCCCTTCACTCAAATTTTAAAAGCTACGGGGAACGGGCTCATCCTTTCCTTATTAATAATCTCCGGAAAAATTAATATTAATACATTTAAAAAGGATAAATATAATAATAATTTTCATGTATAATGTATAAGTAACTTAAGTGGAACAAAAATAAGTAATTTTATTAAAATAATTAAAACAATTTTGAGTTATTTGAGGAGTTTATCTTTTTAAAGCTCTTATGATATTCGTCATCCCCTACGCCTATGCTATGAATATATTAAACAGTTTAATTGAGTTTCAAACACCGTGTAAGGGAACAAGATTCTATCGAGTTTTCATTAATATATGTTTATCATTTACACATTCCTTGATAAAGTTAAGATATATAATATTTTATCTACTATTATATTTATATAGGAATTACAATATATAAAATACTTTTTATATATATATATTTTTATATATGCCTATTATCTGAATTGTATTTTTCTTTTATCATTTAAGGATAATATACGAATGTTATAATGTATCAAGTTTCTTCTTCCACCAAAGATTACATTATCTTTCAAAGGTTAAAAGTTTTGCAAAAAATAAGATAAAATTAGAAGACATGCTGGCGATAGATTAAATTGTAATCCATTCGATACATGACCATTTAAAGAATTGGAGCACATAATTGCGAATTTCTTACCATACTTTTCCATTCATACCGAATAAAATTTTATTATAGTCCCTATAATATATAACAAATAAAGTAGTAATTTTTGTAAAATTCGGTATCAAGTTGGGAGCCCTAAGCTTGTTTCCAAAATCGCATGAAAACTGGGATATGAACTAATTATTTCAAAAAAATAATAAAAAAAATAATTAATTATAATATATATTTCAAAGATCTGCGGATTCGGATAAAATCCGGTAGTAAAAACAAACCCGGTCTGGGCTTAAAAACCTGGTCGGGTCGGGCCGATTTAAAGTATATTATCAATTGATCGACTGGATAATTATATATTATTTTTTTTATTTAATTCCTCTCTCTCCCCCGCCCTAAGAGTTTGAAATTAAACGATTTTTTTAGGTTAAAAAATTTTTACTTAAATCGGTTTGAAGTTTCGCCAATGTAGTTCAATCTACGGGTAGCGTCTTCCCCTATTCATTACCAATAGAAGCTAAATGATGTATAATAAATATTGTTAATTATTAAATTTACATTTTTAAACGGGTTTGGAATTATAGGCTATAACTGCAAAATTGTTTTTGAAATTTAATTCTTGAACTAAGCCCCGTTAGTTTAAATACTCCGATTTATAACTTTTAAAATGATAAATAAATATTGCCCGTGAGTACTAATTGGTTCACAGAAATCGTTGCGATTTTTACTAAATATTTCCCTCTGGTATTGTTATTACATTGCGTGTCACTCATTGAATGCGTTATCTATAATTCTTAATGTAGTTTTTTTTAGAAACCTGCAGAGGTAAGGCCCGGCCCGGATTTTTTTTCCAAAAATTTTTTCCGGCCCGGCTCGACCCGGATTATTTTTTTATAAAAAATTTTCAGGCCCAGCCCAGGATTTTTTCAAAATATATTTTATTTATTTTTGATTTCTACAGCTAATAATGGCGATTTCAAATATTTGGTTTTAAAATATATATCAGGCCCCACCTGGTCCAAGTAAATTTAAAAAAATTAAATACCCGGGCCGGGCTTAGAACCGGTCCTGCAGGTTCCTGGTTTTTTTTGTACAGTTTTTAATTGAATGCCTATTTACTTCTGAATGTATTATTTGTTTTATTACATTTTCATATATTTTTTATAATCAATTTTATAATAAAAGAAATGTATAATTGTGTAAAAGATAATATGCAAAAAAATATATATATTAGAAATAATGGTACACCCAAACTCAAAAAATAAAAGATTTAAGCATCTGTCTAGTTGACATGTAAAGCAAAAATACGTCATCGTCTTTTTTTAAATTATTCTTGACCTTAGGACTAAATAACCATGTTAAACAAGGAGGAGATCCCATCAAAATTTACTAAACAGCTGTTTCTACTCTCAGAAGAACTAAGAGTAACCCCTAAAATGATAGTAACCCTTCTCTTAATTACCACTTTTATAGGATTTTTGGGCTCACCTACCCGTTTTAACCCTAAAAAGAAATTAATTTTTTTTTTAAAAAAAACCCTCCTCAAAGCTAGAAAATTAGCGGAACAAGAAAATAAGTTTGTTATTTTTAAGTTTTTTTTATTTGAAAATTATAATTTACAGCATAGGTGTGTTAGCCAGGGGAGGAAGGAAGGATAAGAAAGAAAGAAAGAAAGAAAGAAAGAAAGAAAGAAAGAAAGAAAGAAAGAAAGAAAGAAAGAAAGAAAGAAAGAAAGAAAGAAGAAGGAAAGAAAGAAAGAAAGAAAGAAAGAAAGAAAGAAAGAAAGAAAGAAAGAAAGAATATCTCCCTTGAAATAAATTTAAACCTATTATGTCACTTTAAAAAAATCAGCCATATATAAATATTAGTGTTGTTATTCAAGTTAGGGTTAGGGATTTTAACCAAAATCTTATTGTATAACGTTGGATTCGCTCATAGATGATTTTCCAAATCTGTAGCCTTGCATAATACTATTTTTGGTTAAAATATTGAATTTGGGCTGCTTATCAACTAGATTGCTAGGGTATAGATTTGTAATGTTTTTTTGATTATTTATAATTAATTTTTTAAAATAATTAAATTAATGTTTTTTTCTCATTTTTATTACTTTTTTTTTTTAAAAAAAATAATTTTCTCTTTTAAAATCTTTTTAAAAATGATTTTCGCCGAAATTTTAAGTACATAAATAATATAGAATAAAATTACCATTTTCTTGATATTTTACTCTACTTGTTGATTATGGTCTTTCTTATGTCACTTCTTTATTAAATTTTAAAAACCGATAAATTAAAAAGAATGTTGCAAGTTAACTTATATATTAAATAAAATAGTTTTGTAATAATTTTTCATTTTATATAATTTAATATTAAATTTTTTTATTTTGACAGCAAATATAAAAAAATGACCTATAAAAAATATATGTTTTTTTATATATTAATAAATAATTTTATATAATAAAAATGTGTATATATAAAATAATTTTTATATTTTTAAAAAAAATAATTTCAAAGGCATTAATGAAATGACTGACTTATGTGACCCACTTATAACGTGATCATTGTCTGACCTGGCCTCTAAAAATAAAATAATATAAAAAAATATTAAAATTAAATTTATCCATATAAAAAAAATTTATGTCATTTTTGTTTTGTTTACAAACTAGACATTTTTTTTAAAAAAAATTATAAATTTTAATTTCAAATAAAGAAAAAAGAAAAATCTCTGAGGATAATTGTAGCGTGTATATTTTTATTATTGTTATCATTATTATTGTATAATTATAATTATTTGTTTTTTATACGATATGCAAAATTATTTAAAAAGTTTGATTTTAAAACAGGTAATATATAAAAAATAAAATAATAAAGGATGGTGATAATGATAAGAAGATAATAAAATATAAAAATAATAATAATTAATAAAACAAATAATTAATTTGATTCCTTGTAGAAGTTAAATTTCCTTACCATATTGAATTATACCTTGAATTGCATAAAATGCTAATCCACTGTGCATAAGGATTCAAAATCAATCTACAGGATAAATAGTTATACTCCTTTCAAAATTACTTTTCCCGCGTGCTATCAAAACATTCCGATTCATATCATTTTTTTCCTCATTTACCATTCCAAAATCCCATAATTCGGTTATAGATATTCTTGAGAAAGAAAAAGTATTTTCTGGAAGATTATCGAAATAATATATTTTTTTTCTGAAGGATTTATTCTTCGGATATTTAGATAGAGAAATAAAAAAAAAGAGAAGGTAAAATGACAATATATTAATTAGATTTAGTAATAAATTTTTCGATATAAATTGATTATTAATAAATTTTATATAATCACTTAAACTTATGCACTGTTTATTACAATTCAATTTTCTAAATCGCTTAGCTAAGAATTCATTAAAAAAATATATAAAACTTTCGAATTAAAATTGTTAAAAAATTGTATAAAAATTGTATAAAAATTATAAATTTATGCGTTCTCACGAAATTTTTTCTTGTTTCTCCCCAAAAATAAACAAAAAATTAATAATTTAAAGAGGAAATATAATGTGTCCATTTTATCATTGAAATAATTTTTTGGATATATCTTAGCCCTGAAGATTCATAAAAATTTCAATTAATTATCCATATTAACAAGGATATGCATTTTTTATTATTACGATTTAATTTTCAAAAAAAAAATACAATAAATAAGAGAATTGATGTCTCTTAATAATAGAGGACTTTTGCAAAAATATAAAACTATGTATATTATTGTTTGTAATTAGTGTTGTTAAACTGCTCGATTCGAACAGATCTTTAAAAACGGCTGATATTTTGTCATGGATAATATGTTACATAGGATTAAGGATTTTGCTCATTTTTCGGGCTTAAATATTGAGTTCGCTTTTAAAAATGCTAAAATAGAGTTGTCTTAAGTTTAATGATATAATTTACGCTAATAGATGCCAATATTTAAGAAATTCTTTTTTTTTAAAAAAAATTAATATTCTTAATAATAAACAAAAATTTATCCATTTTTTTTAAACATTATAATATTGCCAATATAACTTATATCTTGTGAAGTTGCATAATACCGATACTTTAAGCGTATCCGCTATCCATCATTTTTTAAACTTGCATATAGCCGGGTGTTTGAAATAAGGTAAAATTATACAATTTTAAAAATAAGATACTTATTTGAAACGATCCTTTTTTTATAATAACAAGTTTTTGTAAATGATAAACTGCGAGTTAAAAATGAATATAATTTACGAACTTAAAATGCTAATATATATGACTACTACAACAAGTAATATTTTTAATTATAAAAAGCTTTATAAAAACACTCAACTCTTCAAATTAAATAAAAATCATGAACACAAGTTAAATAATTATATGAAATGAATCGATCAATGAAGAATTTAAACTTGATAAGGCTTATTTGTTTTTAATGTTTTGGGGAAAATTGGAATTGTATCTTAAATTTGCCAAAAAAAAGGAAAATCAATATTCGAAATCAATTTTCAGCTGGCTCTCCAAAGTTGCTTGGAAAGAGAGAGAGAAAAAAGATTGAATTACAGGATTCAAAGCTTCTCGCTAGTAAATATACCAGGGAATACAATAATAGGCTTCATAATAGATAGGTGCATATAGTGAAAATGGAAAGTACTCTACCTATTATATTATCTTATCAAATGCAAATTGATAATTTATTTAGAAACAATGATTGAGGTTATTAAAATTAGTAATTGAAGGAATCTGTAACTAATATAGGCTCGGTTCAGGTTCAGATAAAAATAAAGGTTCCTGATTCAGGATCGGTTCGTAAAAAAATGATATATTCAAACCTGTTTCCAATACAAGCATATTCGAATTATATAAAGGAAGGCACATTTTTTTAACATTTTATCACTACAAAATAATTTTAAGATTCTATTCTGTATAATTATGCCTTATGAGACGGATGAATAAATTTTAGGCTTGGGTAACTGACCCTGCCATATAACAATATACAAAAACATCTCAAAAATAATGACTGATATCTATCAGTCAAAACAGATTACCAATCATCTTTAAAAGAGTTAAAGGTTCAAAGCGATTCACGTATATTTTAGAGGTTCGGTTCAGATTGGAGTGACAAATATTTTAGTGGTTCGGGTTCGGAAAATAATAACTGTTAATAGCTGTTTAAGAGATAGGCTGATATTTAAAGATTTAACGCCATCTAGTATGTAAAAAATAGGGTTTTATTTATATTTACAAAAAAGCATTCCATTAAAAATTCATGTAAAATGATTTTTTTAAAAAGGATGTTTAAAACAAACGCCACTTTGTCATAAATTTTAAATTTATAACTTCAAACTAGATGGGGTTAAAAATTTTTTAGTAAATATACCATTTTTATTTGATTCGTAAATCTACAAAATTAAATATTTTATGATTTGTAATTAATCAGTTATAAGGTAATAAAGTCACATAAACACATTTACTATAATATTGCCTTACTCATCTTACAATTAAGATGTTTAAAATTGTATAACATTGCAGGTTGGATAACTTGTAAGTATATCAGTTTATTGTATTATTTCAAATCGTTCAAATATTTTTTGATAATGAAAATGGAGAGTAACAAATTTCGTTTAAAATGGAGACGACATAGATATGATTTTTCCCCAATTTTAAAACATTAAGATTGATAGGGAATATTTAATTGAGACACTAGAATTCGTTTTCCTGATAATAGGTTTCATTGAGAAAATTCCGTTAAATATTTTCATTTAAAAAAAAAAGAAGAGATTTATACAGAGTTAATAAGTCAATTATAAATATATAACTTATAGTGCTTATAAGAAGCAACGTTTTGCGATATTGAAAATATGGGCATTCCGAATGCTATCGTTTATATTGATAAAAATGTTTTGTAATAAATTTTTATCTTTAAAAATACCACCACAATTTACACAACCGCCAATGCTAAACATTTCTGCCCATTTTCTAAGCACTATTATATACATTAGCTAATTTTTTCTATTAAATTATCTCTATATCAGAAATGGTTGAGTCATTTCAAATCATCATGGAAATAAGAACTATGGGATTGGACTGACCCTATTTTTCTCACTGATTGGTTTGGTTTAAATTTACGAGTAATATTCATTTTCACCCAGTAGCCGTCACTAGGGGAGAGAGGGCGTACAAGGACTCGACCCCCCTGAAAAATTTGAAAAGGCCCCTGAGAATTTAACTAATCACCCTAAATAATAGACAATCTCTCCCAAGAAATCTAATTTTTTTTCTCTTTTAGCTTTTACCTTTTCTGGTGGTAAGCTCCTTCAATATCTCTCTCCACTTTATGTTATTCATGCTTATCTAATTTATACTTCTTCATATTGGCTCTAACTTTAAGGCCCCATTGAAGTTTTGGCCTTCCTCTTTTACGTTTACCCATCACTTCAAACTCTCAACCTTATTTCTTATGTAGTTCATAGGCCTTCTCATTGTATGCCCATACCACCTAAACCGTTATCTTAGTCTTAATAAACTTCCTAGTATTCTTGTACTTCGCACCTTATCCTTTAGAATTTTAAAAATTAAAAACTATTTAAATAAAAAATATATTTATTCTCTTTTGTTAATGACATTTCTTTATAAGTTATTGTTTGTTAACATAAATTCCCGTTTCTTAAAAGTTATAATATTGAAGAGTAAAAAAAAAAACTAATAAAAACCATAATTAACAAATAAAACACTGTTAAAAAGGTAAGGAATCAATTTCTCATTTACATTATGAATACTATAAAAAAATATGTCTTTAATTTAAAAAAAATTAAACTATAATTTCTTTGATTCTAATTGATAAATCGCTTAGCTTAATTGATTTGAATTAATTACTTAAACTTTGTTCTTTATATTGATCATTAAAAAAATTTTTATTATAAAAGTTAATTTAATTTTACGAGGAAGGGTGGGGGGGGGGAGGGGGTGGTGATAAAATTTTTTTTATAAAAAAAAGCTGGCACTAATAGGTACCTGAATAATGAGAATATATTATATAATATCATCTATTACTATATATTACTGTATAATTGTAACGTTAATATGTCATTATGTATATATATAATATAGTATATGTGTGCATTTGAGAAACAGTGATTTTTATTAGCATTTGGCTTTGCGAAACCACTATTAAATATAAAATAATGAGATTTATTTTCTAACAACTATCTTATATAAAAATTTAAATACTATTTTTTTTACACATCATCGGAAATTTTAAGGACTCGTTTAGAGTATATCTATCATCGCTCAATATATGTTTTTTTTAAATGAAAAATCTAGGCACAATAAAATACGGTTTTTTTTTTACAAAACGAAGCCAGAGAATTTTTTATAAACGTGCCCATAAAAATTTAAGATAGAACTTTTTAGACATAATTGCGGTTCCTTTTTGGGAACTTGATTATAAAATTGTATTTTTAATTTTTATAAGGGTTTTAAATTCATCTTATATTGAAATAAAAACTTTTTTTCGCGCAGTCATTGCACATTATAACCTATTATTTACTTGCTTTTTTTTTAAATAAAAAAAATTACCCAGTGTCGCGCTCTTACTTATAAACCAGGTCAAAGTGGGACACAATGCGATATTATTTATCTAGAGTTTATAGGGAAGTTTTGATTTTATTTGAGCCTCACTTTTAAAATCCGCATAATCCCGCGACCTCTCCTACTAACATCTTAAATATAGTAAATAAATTAAATACGATACTTTATATATTTATTTCCGGGGTCCATTTATTGCGAAATTTATTATTTAAATAAACCCCCCCCCCCACCCACCCCTCATCAGATTGCCATTATAAAAACTTCTTTTTTTTTAAAAAATATATGTTAACTATTGGTTAGGTATAGTTATTTAATTCCATATCAAAGTTAAACGGCTCATTTTAAGCCGATTTTTTAAAACGGCTAACTCAATATTTTAGCCAGAATAATAGTGCCTAAGTCTAGAGATTTCTATAATATATGTCTAGACCTTTGTTCCTTCTGTGAGCAAAATCTTCAAGCTTGCATAATATTTTTCTGGATTAAATATTGAGTTGGCCGTTTTTAAAAATCGGCTCAAAACGAGCCGTTTAACAACACTAGTCGTACCATAGCGATGATTCCATGCCCTACTCCAAGTCGGGTATGGAACTTAACGCCGGACTATAAATCCTCTTTTAAATAATAATATTTACATTATTTGTCAAGTTTTCCTATGTTTTTTTTTAATATAGATTTTTTTCTTTTAAAAAATTTTGAAAAAAAATTAAAATAAATTGTTAATTATGCGGAAAAACTAATTATCTAATTTTTTTTTAAAAAAAATAACACTTATTATTTTAAGAATATATTGTATAAAATGTTCCATGCTTTATTATACGAAAACAAATTGAAGAATCTGTTTGTCTGATATGCGATCGTTTCGTGGTTTGATAAATAACTGCTAACTTTCATAACCAAAAAGGGATTTATTGCACAGTGTAATAAATGGTCGGGCAGTCATGTCAGATATCATGGAGTTATTCATCAATCTAGAGGCAATAATTTGCAGGTAACGGAGAGAGGGCCAGTTAAAATCTGTTGATTTAATTATTAAAAATGTTTTCTAAATTGAGGATTATAATTTAGCTGAAATTTATAAATAAAATGAGTTGTTTTAAAAAAATAGATGACTTTAATATGTGTAAATTTTTTAGAATTAAGAGTAAACTTTGGTAAGGTGAGCAGGTATGCTTTTAAAAATTTGTTGCCGTTTCAAAAATATATTTAAATTTTTTGCTAAAAGCTTTTTTCAGAATTGAGGTATATTATTTATTGGGGCGCATAGCCCTGCTATAAAAAAAATTAAATAGTTTTGCCCTTATTAAGGGAGAGATTCAATAGCAAGGAGTTGTTTTCTAAATATCTAATGGCATTACAAATATTGGGATTTTGGCCCACACAAGGTTTCAGCATCTAAGTAACAACTGAAGATTCAAGTCTAAAATATATGTATTTACTTGGGAAACAATTATATGGATACCCATACTAATGGTCTATAATGGACGAGCGCTAGGGCGAATTCTGGCGGGCAAGTTAAAATTTAAACATTAGGCTGGTTAAAATTATCGAATGAATCTTAAATATTTTTAGGGCGAGATTAAACAGAAATAGCTTATATTTGTTAAAAAAAATTTAATATTTTTAGGGCGAGATTAAACAGAAATAGCTTATATTTGTTAAAAAAAATTTATATACTGTTTTTAACCTTTTATTTTTTATAAATCTGGCGTTATAACTTAATTACATTGCTAACTTTACGAAAAGTATATCAGCCTTTGAACGTAACTTTGGAAAAGGTAGCAGACAAGGTGAATAATTAATTATGAAAACTTCGAAAAGGGTGAATAGAAAATTTAGAAAGAAAATGGAAAAAAAATAAAATTTGCGATATTAATCAAAATTTACAATGTTGTGTGGTAAATGTTGTAATATCTTTCTTAAAACAATTTCGAATCTCGTTAAGGTGATATATAAATCATTATATGAAAAGTAAAACGTTTAATATTTTATCGAATATAAACCCATAATTTCTGAACTAATAAAAATTTTTTAATTTTTCTTCAAAAGATAATAATATTATAATATATATAAATGTACTATAAATTTTTTATTTTTTAAATTTAATTTTAAAAGTTTATTAAATTATTTTAACCTAATTTAATACGATTATATAGAGAGAGAGGTAAGATAAACATATTTTTTTTAAAAAACTTGTTAAATAATAATTAAGGGGAAAAATAAAAAACATTTGATTTTTATATTTTACTTATATTTGAAAAAGGCAATAAAAATATAAAATTAACGATTATGTTTAAAAGTTAATTTTTTTTGCCTTATTACCAAATTAGTTCCAGGAATAAGAAAATTAATTTTTTTTTTGATCCTTTTAATATTTCCTGATGTGGATAATCGAAAAAAGGCTCGTAATCAAATCCTATTGAAAATATTATAAATAATTTTTTTAAAAAATATATTTCAGTTTACTCTAAAAAAACAATTAGGGGGAGATGTGCCATTGGCCATGTTTTTGCTTATTTTCAAAATTAAGGCACTAAGATTTTTGGGTTTAACCGAACAAATTTTACATCAATGTGTAGCCAAATTCTCAATCTTTGAAAATAAAATTTGAATCAAAGCTCTCTCTCTATAATAGTTTATGAGCTAGATGTGGTTATGTGAAAGTTGTCATTCTGGCCAGTCAATACATGATGTATTAACTTGCCATAATGTATTATTTAAGAATTTTATTATAAATATAATATAGTATTAACATCTTAAAGCCAATCGTATTAGAAAATACATTAATTTCGAAACACAAATAATAAAATATTGGAAAATTCAAAATATTATGACTTAATATAATAACGTTTAAAAAATACTAAAGCTATATAAACCGGTATATATAAATCACAATAAAATATAAAATTAAACTTTATCATTTTTTAAAATGTTAATCAAAATATCATCCATAAATGAATATTTAATCTTCTTTGATATGCGCCAATTTTTTTTAATAATTTGTTCTGTGCTGAGGATTCTATTTTGATGAGTAAAGCTAGTCTACTCTTTCAATTTTATGCCGTTCTTTTGAAAATTTCTGTAATTAAGAAAAGGTCCTTCATTTGCTTATACTAATTGGTATCATTTCCAAAATATACAATAATTTTAATAATTTGAAAAACTTGTAAAATATATTTTAAAAGTATGCAATGCTTGCGCTGTATTTATTGGAGGATTTTCTATAAAAATGAATATTTCATTCATATCCTTTAGATTCTGAATTTAATTGGCCTTCAGATATATTAATATCCTATGAATAAAATTTAGCTAAATATTTAATTTTTCTCAACAAACACATAAATCTCAAAAAATTCCTGGTCGATATTATTTTTTGAGCAATTTTTTATCTGGAGGAGGGGGAGGGAAATAAAATTTCCAAGCAATAATAGTTCTAATGATATGTTAAGTCAACGGCAAATTAATAAATCCCATAAGAACCCAATTCTTCACAAAAGCTGTTTGTCAAAATAAGGCTATACGCATTATAAAAGGTTTATAACATTTCTAAAACCTTGATTTTATAATATAAAAAAATTAGAGATCATCTATTATTATCAGAGACCCTAACCAGTGCTGAAGACCCTAAGAAAATTTTTTAAAATATTGCAAACCCGGACTAGTCTATCATATTTTCTATTTTTCTTTGAAACCATTTTTGCAGAATATTGAAAATACAGATAAAAATAATCTCGACTGACCAATTTAGAAAACTTATAATAAACCCAGGTTGAGCCTTAAAATGGGTAATATAACCTAAGCAGATCTCTGATAAATATATTGGGGCATTCAAACTAGTCTATATCCATAATTACATTATATAAATTTATTTTATAATAAATTATAAATAATATAAAAAAAAGTGAGAAAAGATTATTTTAGGATATATATAAATCATGTTTATTTATTATAATACCGCGTTAAAATAATTTTTTTCATTATGAACTTTTAAACCTAATTTGTTCTTTTTTTAATAGCCGCCTAAAGATAACCTATATTTTAGTTTTAACTCAGTGTTGATTATTTTAGGAATAAAAATATATGATTGGTACCAATCCCAGTAGCATACCAACCCCGGTCTCCTCCTCTAATAATTCAAATTCATATTTGTTTCACCAAAATTTTATATAAGTTACATACACACAATATCAATTTCCTTGAAAAATATGATCAAATTAATTGGGAAAATATAATATATACAGTTAAAAAAGCTCCTCTTAAAATTTTATAAATTAAAAAATCAAGAAAAAGGCAAGTGGTTCCAAATAATATTTATATTTTGTTTACTAAAAATATATATTTACCACAATATAAGATAGTTAGTATGTCTTAAAGTTAACATAAATGATGTATATAATATATATGTCCTAAATGGGATATGAAATCCACCAGGAATTCAGAATTTCCTTGATTCTTAAAGAAAGATCAATTTTGTTCCTAAATGTATTAGAGCATCTACAGAGTAAGCCCACTGTGAATTTTTAACATCTTTTTGCCCTGAATTTTATCATTTATATTATTTTTTTAAGTAAATTAGAAGTTGTCGGAAATTTATTGGGTATGTTTAAATTGGATTATAGAAAATTTAAAATTCGCACTCGGTAAAGATCGAAAATTGAAAGATTGAAAAGCCCCGTGGATTTATCCCAAATACTTTGGTTTAGTGTTGTAGATGATTTTGGCCAAAATAATATGACATAAGCCATGAGAATACGTTAATAGATGTCCAAACCTTTCTGTCATCTACGATCAAAATCTATAGGACTTGCGTAATATTGTAGGGCTAAAATAGTGGGTTGGCCGTTTTAAAAAAAATTGTATTTAGTAACACCCGCCTTTAGTTCTAATTCATTTCCTTTTTATCATTATTTTAATTCTGCATTTCTTAGTATGTTTTAGTTATAGGCATAAGTTAATAGTTTGTTTTATTTTTTATTAACAAAAAATGTTTTAAATGTAAAAGTCAGTTCCTGATATATTATACATAAGATATATCTGGATACAACTCTGTTTATTCTTAAATTATATATAAAATCAATAAAGTTGTTCAATATGAATATTCTATAAGTTGTATAAGTATATCATATTAGATTTTTTTTCCCCCTTTAAATTTAAAATTTACACCATAATTGAACCTGCACTTAAAATTTTTTAATAAATGATTTGAGCATGTGGTATAATGAAATCCTATCTTTAAACTACAAACTATTATCTTCCCTTATGTATCTAATAAGGTGTGTTTTTAAAAAATGAGGTATTTTCTTTCTTTCTTTCTTTCTTTCTTTCTTTCTTTCTTTCTTTCTAATATACCTAAATATATAAAGGATAAAATTGAGGAGTAAAATATTAAAAAATATTTACAGATTAAAAGCATGCAAAAAATCGATGTTCAATTTATAAATTTATAAAATTTAATATTGATATAATTGTATTTATTTATTGAATTATGTTTATGGTATATTTTTTAAAGCCTTTTAGAATATAAAATAAATCCTTTTAGAATATAAAATAAATCCTTTTATTTTATAGTATTTTTACTACTATATTATACTATCCTATAAAATTTGCCCCGTAATGTGATGCCTTTTCTGTAATAAATTTTTTTAAATGGATTAATTTTTCTTAGGTAATATTAAATAATAATATCTAATATTTTCAAGATGAACATCATAATACTTGTAATTATGTGCCTCAAAAATATAAAAATTTTTACCTAAGTTGCCTTTATAAATAAAAAAGTAATTTAATTTAGTATATTTTAGCTTTGAAATAGAAATAAATGGATTGTTATAAAAATATTAAATATATAATGTAGCATAGTGTCCCATTTCAGGTTAATTTGTATATATAAAGATAAACTACCAAATAAAATATGCATCTTTAAATCTATAAAAAGTAAAATTAGTTTGTAGCTAGCTATTTATACCAAAAAGTTGAACGCGATCTTTCCATTTAGATAGCCTTGTTAAACAGCTCGACTTGAGCCGATTTTTAAAAACGGTTAACTCAATATTTCATCCAGAAAAATGTTACGAAAGTCTGTGAGGACTTTGCTCAGAGATGGCACTTCAGACATTTATTAGCGATCGAGGCTTAAGCAATATGTTTCTGGATAAAATATGAATTAGCCGTTTTTTAAAATAGGTTCAATCGGACCCTTTAAGCAACATTACATTTAGAAGTGCTGATAAGATGGCTGTTCTTGATTCATAGGAAGTGCTCATTTTACTATAAAACATTATAGGGGCAATCAAATTTAGTATAAGTTCCTTAAAACTTCCCTACCAATGTCATTGGTCAATTTTTTTTTAGTAAAGTTCTACTACCCCTTTTATGCCATTAAAAAGGTGTTTATTAAATATAAATACTAAATACCTACAAAAAAAAATTTTTTTAAAAAAGAAGAAGTAAATACAGATACTTTGGCGAGTACTTTTTGGCAAATAAAACACTTTGGGCTAATATATTTTGCGAGTCATTTTTAAGATCACTATAATATATTTATTTTTTAATTGGATGAATCTTTTATTATTGACCATTTTTCTACAATTATAATAATTATGTAAATATCATCATATTAAAAATGGTCCAATAATATTTTATCTGTAATGATACAAACATTATAAATAAGATATTTATTGGAGCAAGCGTATCAGACAAATTATATAATAATTGCAAAATAATCACAAGGGGAGATGTGGTATGACTGGCCATGATTTTGCCTTTTCAAAAAAAAATTGGGATTAAGAATTGATTATAAAATCAAACAAATGTAACCTAAGTTCTTGATCTTTATAATAAAATTTGAATCAAAGCTCTAACAATAAAATAATTTTTGAGCTATAGATTAGGTTATATGATAGTTGTTTTTCTGGCCAGTTAAAAAAAATGGTACGTCATAACTGGCCAGTCATGATATATTAGTTAAAAATTATTATAAAATATAACTATATAAAATATTAATATATAAAATATTACTATATAAAATATTACTATATAAAATATTACTATATAAAATATTACTATATAAAATATTACTATATAAAATATTACTATATAAAATATTACTATATAAAATATTACTATATAAAATATTACTATATAAAATATTACTATATAAAATATTACTATATAAAATATTACTATATAAAATATTACTATATAAAATATTACTATATAAAATATTACTATATAAAATATTACTATATAAAATATTACTATATAAAATATTACTATATAAAATATTACTATATAAAATATTACTATATAAAATATTACTATATAAAATATTACTATATAAAATATTACTATATAAAATATTACTATATAAAATATTACTATATAAAATATTACTATATAAAATATTACTATATAAAATATTACTATATAAAATATTACTATATAAAATATTACTATATAAAATATTACTATATAAAATATTACTATATAAAATATTACTATATAAAATATTACTATATAAAATATTACTATATAAAATATTACTATATAAAATATTACTATATAAAATATTACTATATAAAATATTACTATATAAAATATTACTATATAAAATATTACTATATAAAATATTACTATATAAAATATTACTATATAAAATATTACTATATAAAATATTACTATATAAAATATTACTATATAAAATATTACTATATAAAATATTACTATATAAAATATTACTATATAAAATATTACTATATAAAATATTACTATATAAAATATTACTATATAAAATACATGTAAAGGGTTTATGCTAATATTTATTTATTCTTTAAGCATCTTAAAAAAAACACCTAATTATACATTAATTTAATTAATATTAGCATGTCAATTTATCAGCGGACTAAGCTATTTAAACGATAATAATTTGTAAATTATTATCTTAATTATCTCTACGCTACGTTATAACGCTTATTTTCAATATATAATTAAGCCATAAACAAACAAATAAATAATCATTATCTACATATTGAGCATGAGCCCGTTCTTCACAATGCAAGCATTTAAATCACTCTTACCCTTTCTTGCTCTCTGAATATTACTTCTTGAATATAAAGCACACCCAGTCACATTTTTTTCTTTAGACTTAGAATACTTTAACTCGTATTATTTTATCTGCTAAATCATGTGTAAATTATTCATATCTAAAATTAAATTATTTTTAACGTAAGATTAATATTAAACAAGTGATTCTAAATATAATTAATATCATTAAAAAAAAATACTCTAATATTTATATAATTAATAGATCTATAATAACTAATTATCTAAGAAAATAATTTTAATATGTAATAAATAGTGTATAATTATGCTAAACCTTATGAATCATTTGGTAGCTTGTATTATATGATATTTTAAAATTTTCTTGCGGTTTGGTGATTATTAATCTATTTGTATTTTATTTCTGCGTAGCTCTAACGTTGTTTTAGGAATTATTATAAAATTGATAATTGCTATTGTGAAATTTTTATTAATTATTAAAGCTTTTATCAAAGATTGATAGGACATAAAGATATACCTTTTGGGCTTTACGTATATTAATCCCCTGATAAAAAATATTATTGGTGAGTAAGTAGTATAGTTTTAAACGGGTTCGTTTTGAGCCGATTTTTTTAAAAAACGGCTAACTCAATATCTTAGGCAGCGAAAATATTGCATATGCCTCGAGATTTTGCTAATAGATGTCTAGACCTCTGTACCATCTATGAGGAAAATCTTCAGGTTTCCGTAATATTTTTCTGAAAAAAATATTGAGTTAACCATTTTTATCTCATACTTTCCTAGACCCTTGATTATATATATTTTTTCACTGTCAAAGTTTTCATTTTACAAATCAGTTTTCTAATCCACAAAATCTCCGTCGAATTGTCTAATTAGATACTAATTTTAATATAATTAAATCAATAATTTTAATTTTTTTTTATTTTATACACATATTTTTCAATTATATACTAAAAATAATAACCTTATCACCTATATATTGATAATATTATAAAACCTCCCTTTTTTATTTATAATATAAATAATGAATTTTTTTATTATTATATATTTATTGTATTATAATTAATACTTAATAATTATTTATATATATTTTATAATATATATTTTTTTAAAAAAGTATATTATTTTTATTTATTTATTTAACAACTATTTAAAATTTAAATTATTAAATCTTTTTCTTTCTAGAAAGCTTAATGTAAATTATTGATTCTAATCATAACTATCAATCAAAAAAAATATTTTTTTCCGCTCCAAATCTAATCTAAAATTGTAAAAAAATTAAAAAAATTTATTAATAAAATAATAGATAAGTAAATTTATTAAAATTTTTAATATGCTTTGACATTTAATAAAAACATAAAATAATAATTTAACATTTTTTTTAAAAAAGGAATTAATTTTACATTATATAGTATTTTATTAATAATATAAATGTCTAAAAATAAAATGTATATATTTGAACTGGTACAAGTTCATATTGTGTATTGTGTATTTGACAAATTAAATTATATAATTAAAAACAATATTTCACGATGTATTTAATAATATATAAAATATCATTAGTTATATTATTATATAGATCTAAAATTTTGTTTTGTTGTAAAAGACTCGCAAAATATATTTGTATAAAGATTAGCATATCCTCTTCCCCTTCATAAGCTGGCTCATTAAATTTTTTCACTAAAAAAAGAGTTGTCCCTGTAGCTAATCCGTAAAATATTTTAGAGACTGGGGTAAAACGGGCGGGGTATTTTGCATAGATCAATGTGTAGTCCACCAAATCTCTCATCTAAAAAAAGAAATTTAGTTCTTTACCTACAAGACTTTACGAGTTATAATTATAATTATTTCCAAGAAATGCAATATTTTTTGCCCCTCATACCTTAGGGTAAAATGAGGATCAGAGATAAAATTATTCACAATTTTATTATTTTTTTATTTCAATTTTGTCATTTATTTATGACTCTTAACATTAAACTAATTATAATACAATAAGGGAAATGTAAATAAATTATCGTAATTAGCCCATATGGTATATTTTAATCATTATTCACCTTTGCTACCATTTCTACAAAATTTATTCCGTAAAACTATTTTTAAATATTACTTTTTAAGTCAAAAAATTTTTTTTCAGACCGAATGGACGTCAATATTACAAAAACCTTTGTTTACAGTTTTAACCAGGTGAAGCACATTAACCGTTTTACCCAAAATGATTTTTATTATATAAATCATCTTCATAAATAAATATATTTTGATATTATGGGGTTTTTAGCAATAGGAATTCAAAACAAGAATTTTTGTTAAAAGATAAACATAGGTAAGGAATGTTATATACTATAAATAAAAATACATCCTCACAACAAATTTAAGGTCTTTTGGCTGCTCTTTCCAAATTGAAAATAATCAAAATTTCACACTATTTCTCGGATCAAATCATGGGTCGCTTTGCATTCGCTAGGGCTCGCTCTCTCTTCACAGAAAGCAAAACTCTTTGGGCAAATCTCCTCAGAGGCCCGACCAAAAAAGAAGAAAACTTTCCTAAAAAAATAAACTTAAAATAACAAAAGATAACAATGTCACCAAAACACTCGAAACCAAAATAGGGTGTCCTAGTTCAAAATTTGCTTAGTCTAGGCTAAATAGCATTACATATAAAAAAATAACTTCAACCAGGACATAGTCTTTTTGTTTAAGAGTTAAAAAGTTACTTGCGTTAGAATTGTTACCCGCAACCGCTTTAACCCCTCTCCTCTCTCTCCCATATTGATTAGACTACATAACTTTAAATATTTATAGGTCAGACTAGTTAAATATATTTTACATATGTTATCCGAACCGGGTCAGATCTTTAACAGCGATGAGCTTGAGATACCGGTTATTTATAACTATATCTACTAGGGATTTATATGGGAAATGTAAATGCTAGTGCAGCTTGCTTATAAAAAAAATGATTTACAGAGTTTCTAAAATATTGTGGGAATAAACGATTTATTTTTTAACTTAAAGAAAAAGTATCTGTAAATATATTGCCTACTGGTTACCCATCATCCTTTTAGCAGAACAGCGAAATAAGTATAAAGAATTAATGATAAAATTTTATCCGTGCCTTTAAATTTCAAGCTCCACCCAGATCCTGAGATGAGGATATATCCTATAGGTTTTTATAGATTTCACAAAACCCTGTAAGATATATAGTATTTAAGTGTCTATCCTTTTCATCCCTTATTTTCCCTATAGTAATATAACCTATGGGTCCTATTTGTAAATTAATTTGGACGAAGGTTAAAAAGTTCCCCATATATTTTTTCTTAACTCAAAACATTTCATTTTTTTTTTTTAAATTTAGATATTAATTTCTTAGCATAGATAAATACGTAAAGAATAAAACAAACTTCATTTTAAAAAAAATCAATTTTTTTAATGGACAAGATAACCCTGGTCTCTCTTACATTTATTTGTATTATTTCTGTATATAAATTGAAATTCGGAATTGTAGAGCTCTTAAAATTTCATCTAATACGTTGTTATACCCTTATACTAGTAGACCTTCTCTATATTGCTCATTTTAAGTTTTAGCTATAAATATTATATCTATGCAGCGACAAATTTATGGGATGGTTTCGTAACATAACATATCTCTTTAAACTCATGGATAGAATATAAAAATATCTTACCTATCTATCAAAATATTTTTTTTAAAAAACATTATTAAATTGAATTTAATTTCTACTCTCTTAAATATCATTCTTAATTCTTTTAACAAAGAGTGAAAGCGATTTTCGATGTAAATATAAATTATAAATAGTATTTTTGTATTAGTATGTAAGTGTTTAGAATGAAATTTTTCTTAAATAACCCTAATTTTATTTCCCTAAATTTTTACTTTATTCAAAAAAATTTACATTATGCAATCTATATTAGATATAGGGTATTATCATACTCGTGTTAAAAAATAATTAAAATTGCTTGTTTTTTTGCTATATATATATATTATTTAAATTTCACTTTTTAAAATAATTTTAATTAAAATTTCACATTATTTTCCAACTAATAATATTGAATCAAATTTTTTATGACAGAAATACTACGATTATTACGGACTAGCGAGATCTTAAAACTGATGAGTGGCACAACGGATTCACAATTTAGATTCCGAAGAGTCTCAATCGCTAACGCGATCTTCTTATTCGTCCTGATAATAACACTGACTTTTAAATCGACGGTCGTTAAAGCTCAAGGAAGTAAAACTTTATAACATAATTTCCTAAATATTTATAATTAAAAGGAATATGAAATAAATGAAATGAAATGAAATAAAGCAAATTGAATTTTTTTTAAATATAAATTATTTAAAATGAATATGAAATATAGTTTTATAGGATCATCAATTCTTAAAATAATATTTAATCATATCATATATTATAGTTTAATTATGTGTAATCATTATGTTTTTATTTTTATTTTTGCCTCACTACAACGTCTTAACCTGAGCTCAACCACTATATATTCAAATAGAAAAATATAAATTATAAATAACCGAAAGTACAATGATATCTATCACACACGATTTGTAGATGGTATGTCCACTAAACGGGCTTCAGGCCGGGCCGGGCCTATTTTTAAAAAATATCGGGTTCGGGTTGGGTCTAGCCTAATATTTTTTTAAAAATTTGGGCCAGATCGCGGGTCGGACCTTGTAAATTTTTATATATATATCTTAAATTTATCAATTTTATGTTAAATTTTTTATGTAAAAAAAAATATCTGATTTTATTTATACAAAACTAGACGCCATATAACACATATCTTTTATTTTGATTTAATTATAGAAATTAACTTCTATATTTAGATTAATTCGGGCCGGGCCGGTAAATTTATTTTAAAAAAATTTTGGGGCCGGGCTTGAAAAATTAGGCCCGATGCAAGATCACTAATATCCACATCTAATTTCATTCCTCAAAATTAGTTTGAATATTTAGTATCAAAATTTTATCGAGATATTTTTTTTTAATACTAACTATCACCAATCCTAACATTATTCAAGAGATTTTCAGGAAAAACTGGTCCCGCCCGGGATTGAACCTTAAATCAATTTATGACTAAAATATCCAAAATATGTTTGAGTATGAAATCTGATGTGGATACGATAGTCATCAAATTGAATCGTGTCAAATGTCATTGTTAACTAATCAATATTCATCATATATTGTCATATAGGGGTTAAGCAAATTCATGGCTATGCTTCGTAAAGCTGAGTTTTTAACAAATTTTAAGAAGTTTAAAAAATCATCTTTATAGGCTAGCATTTTATTTTGATTTTCGAAGTTCCAATTTTGTAAAAAAGTGCATACACATTCCAACATGTTGAGTATTAATTTCATACAATTTAGCCATGTATATTTGTTTATCTTTTAAATTTATGAAAAATCCATTAAATAATAATTGAGAATTAAATTCACGGAGGTTCAAAAGTTTATGACAACACAATTATGCAATATTCACGTAAGTAGGTATACACTCTAATACAATGTTGGGATAACGATTTTAGCATTAAAAAATTACTAAAAAACCAAGATTTACCAAACACCCATGCCATGTATTCTGTAAAAAAAAATATATAATATTAATGGACTCCCTAGTAAGAGATTTGAAGAAGAAAAAAAAAACTACTCGAATATGTAGGTAGGATCAGATGTGTAAGTTTATATCGAAAAATGGGTTAATTGAGCTCATGTATGAGACTCCAGCTGACACAAAAAAATAATTTGCTTTTGGAAGCCAAACCATCTTGGAGTCGGCGGTAGTATTGTTGAAAAGTCCGATTCTAATCAATTTTTTAAAAAAACTGTTTGATTTAAAAAAGAAAGAAAGAAAGAAAGAAAGAAAGAAAGAAAGAAAGAAAGAAAGAAAGAAAGAAAGAAAGAAAGAAAGAAAGAAAGATAACCAAAATAACATTATGTAAGCCCTAAAGATTCTTCTCATAGCTGGCAGAAATGCTTGGATATCTATTTGCCAATTCTCGATGCTCACACAATAATTATAGCTAAAATCTTAATCGAGTCATTTTGAAAAAAATAGACACAAATCGGGCTTTTTAAACAACACTAGTCAAGTGGCTCAAGACTATTTAAAAGAATTAGGGTAGAGCTTGGATACTCGGGAATTAATAAACATTAATATTATATAATATATATATATTTTTCTTTTCTCCTGATAAGTTCGCTGTGAACCGTCCAATCTCAACTTGACGGGTTGCGAAAAATTTCTAAACGAAATATGCTTACCGAGGATAGATAACGACTGGGAGTGCGATTGTGAATCAGGCTTCACGAGGGATGTCGCTAATAGGACATTCAATTGTTTAGGTTTTTTTTTTAAAATGTGAATTATAAAACTAAAATTTTTAAGTATAATGTTATTAATATTTGTGATTTATTTACTATTTTGCAGAGTTGTTAAAGGATCTAGATATAAAAATGTGGTATCTGTATCTAGATAGATTTTTGATTAAATAATCTGTATCTAGATAGTATTTTAGACGTTGTATCTGTATCTAGATCCATTTAAAAAGTATCTTTTAACAACTCTGCTATTTTGTAACCAATTCTCGTGCCTTAAGATGCAACTGCTATATTAGACAACTATATCCGGGATCATCTAAAGCTGGGGGAGGGAGGGGTGATGGGTTAAAATCGATTGCTTTATTAAAATCTCCGAATACTTCCTCATGTGGGAGGGAGGGGGGTGGTGCGATCTTAGTCAACATACATACCTAAATATTTATTTTATAATCAAATAGTTCATATATTACCCATCATTGATTGAGGAATCTAACCACATCTTAATAGGTTATTTATTGTTTATGAAATGTACATCAGATTTGGAGAACGCGTAGGGAATAAAGAATAAACCGCTATTTTTTAAAGGTGTAGGCGTATCTTATCCCTTATTAATTTTTTTTATAACTTATGATAGAATCCATCCCACTCACGAGAATAGAAAATAGTTTCAGGAGTAATATCACGGAGGCTACGCCCCCCCCCCCTCCAGTCTCCTTCTCCTCGCTTCGCGTGGAACACTAAATATAATAATTCTCTCAAACATTTTTATATTTTAATTTAATATCTAAATAAATAATTCGACAAACGTGAAGAAATAAAAAGTAGCTACAAATTATCGGTTCATTTTCCGAAGCTAAAATATTCTAAAGATTACAAAAATAAAGTGACCCCTATGTTTATGGAATTCCAAGCCGAGATATGGTTCAAAGTAAATGCTTGCTATTTTTTGCTTCATTTTTATTTTCTTTCCTTCGTATATCCTCTTTTTTACTTTAATTTTGATTGTTTACAAACATTTTTCCTACATTTTATATACAGATTCTCAACTATCTATACACGGAAAACATCCCCATGATAAGCATAGATCTTATATCAGCCATCAAATGGAAGGAACACACAACTGTAGCCATCCTTAAATTTATGTTGCATCAAGATTATCATGACTCAGCTTTACTAAAAGCTATGAACTCTTACTTTACCGCCAATGTGGAGGACAAAAAATTCGGCAATGCTAAGATAGTCTCTATTGCCGTAGATACAGGTTCCTTCTTTAATATAGATATTTTAATGATTTGGCTTATGGGATTAAATCAAAAACCAAAAAAAATAATATAGATTTTATTCTTGTTAAAAACAAAGTCTCATTTTTACCTTTAAATTGCATCATGATAACACGTAAAAATTTAAAATGAGATTCTACAAAGTTTTTAAATGATTGACGTCAAGTTTAAAAGAATACTTTTTGGAATCCACGAGAAAAACCTGATTTGAGCCGAAATGTAATTTCATTCTGACAATTTTTGCCAATAACTGTTCATGTATCTTTTATTTAAAAAAAATTTTTTGTTATGAATAATCTATAGAAATAATTATTATAATAAATTGAAAAGTAATTTTTTTGAAAAGTTCATGACAAAGATTATCTTTAAGGCTTTAAAATGCATACTTTACCTCTCAGTCACATTTGGCGCGAATTTACCATGAAGCATACAATATATGCTGTATTTTTTGTAACACTTCCCCGCAAATTCGCTCTAGATGTGAAAGCAAGGTTATTACGTATACTAGACAATACATTTCCAATTAAAATCACATCTTTCAAAAATATTAAAAATCGCTTATACAGAAAATTATCTGAAATTGGAGTTTATTACCGACTAAAATATTAAATAGGTCGGAAGAATATTTGATTGTAAATCCTTTAAATTGTTAATTATCATGTTTATTTTTTAAAGCTCAAAAAGTGTAATTTTTTTTTATTAAGCCATAATATTTTTGATAAAAATACGATTTAGTATATATATATATATTATATAGATCCTAAGCAATGTTTGATGGGTCGAGATAAATCTGCAAGATGCGCGGATCCTAACGAAATGTGTGACTCCAACAGCAATAAATGTCTTTGCCGAATGGGGAAAACTAGAAATGGCCAAAATGGGATATGCCAAGGTAAATATTTATTATCAAGATGCATAAAAATATATAAACAATTTATTAATATCCGCTTTCAATTAATATACACATTATTTAGATATAGAAAGGCAAATGAATTTTATTATGTCGATTCCGAATATTCCATATGATTCCAATTTCCTGAGCGCTGGCAATTTCGTGGTGGAATCTCAGGTTTTTAAGAAATCTTTTTTCAAAATTGATTTTTTTTATAATTTAAAAAAAATACAAACAAATATTGATAGATTTTATTTTGTTATATACTTTAATAAACCAAAAAAAGAAGATATTAAGCAAAAAAAGAAATAATTTGGTTTTTAGTTTTACCTAGTGTTGTTTAAATGGCTCGATTTGAGCTTTTAACCCAGAAAAATATTACCAAAGCCTTAAGATTTTGCTAATAGATGTCCTAGATGTCCAAACCTCTGTGTCACCTATGAGTAAAATCTTCAGGCTTCGTTTGACAACACCAGTTTGTATCCTTAGATATATGGGTGAGGTGATTAAATAAAAAAAATTTAAAAATTTATATAAATTTTATATAGGACATAATTTTAAATAAACAATTTATATATTCGTATATCAAAAAAAAAGTTATTCAGCATAATAACCCATCAATATCCAGACGTGATCTCCCTCAAACTCAATTCGGTCATTCCCGGAACTAAGGGAATTTTGGCAGAATTTTCGGTATTCTTGTCACAAAATATAACGGTTCAAGATATGAGGAACGCCATAGAAGCCGCCATGAGAGAAAATACGAACCTAGATAATTTAAGCGAATCCATAGTGTTCTGGGTCGAAGGTTTTTATTTATTTTTATATAAATCGCCCCTGAGAATAAAAAAATTTCATCTACACTTTTTTTGGCAATTTTACAGGAGAGCAATTTTTTAAAAAAAAAAGAAAGAAGTCTCTATTGTTTTAAATAGGATGCTTAAGAAAGAAATAAAGTAAGAAAGAAAGAAACAAACCAACAAACAAAGAAGGAAGGATTTAATTTGAGTTATTTTATAAATATTTCTAATTTTTTTTTAATGTAGATAAAAATTGATTTATATAAAAAAGGTCATTTTTGACAAAAAGTGGAGATAGAATAACCTAATTCTCAGGCGAATATACATGTACTCTATAATATTTGAGACTGAACCATTGAACAGGATATCCAAAAGAATGAATAAATAAGGGGATTCGGTGTGGGCTCTTCTCTTTTTTACAACATCATTTTATATATATATATTTAGTAATCAAATAGTATATTTTGTTCTCTTTCTGGAAAGATTTGACTCTCTCATGTTCGATCAACGAATGTCCCATCGATTCTGTGTGCGTGATCACGAAAGGCCGAAAGATTTGTCAATGTCACGGAAAGAAAATTGCTAATTCTTATTCTGGGCAATGTGAAGGTTAGTGTCGTTTTTGATTCATCTTCTTACTTTCTTTAAGAAAACACGATGTCATTTTTAATCTAATCCTCTTTTCAATGTCAAAGAGTTTGGGAAGTATTTCACGAGAAAATTCGAACTAATAACTAGATAACTAAAAAAAAAGTAAGTAAATGGGATTACGATTTAGTTTGTCTCTTAAACAGAGAAAAATATTAAATGATACTAGTTATAAGAAACCCAAGGCTTCCAGGACCTAACCCTTAAATAAGGAAAGAATTTTGATATACAATCCTAACATCTTTCATTCATTTTATTCTACAGATTCCTTGCACATCTACACGGCTTTGATAGATTTCAGTATCCCATATTTATCCAGCTACATGGATCCATATTCTGACCATTTTTATACCCTGGCCAAATCGATAGAGATGGAAGTTCGTATAGCCCTTTTTCCCCCTAAAATAATTTTAATTTTAATCGGAAAACTTAAGATAATACTATCTGTAGTAGAGACCCAATAATTGCTTGGTTTAAATGGTAAAATATTTTTTCTTCTCTAGCATAAGGCTAACTTTTCTTACTTAATTCCATCACTCCCCTTATATGATAATGTAGAGATTATAATGTTTTACACAAAACTACCATAATTTAATCTTGATTTACCACTTTATTTTCAAGATATATTCGATGCTATCTCTTAACGATACCAGTTACCACGCCGTCAAGGTGCAAACCATATTCCCTGGTATCAAAGGCACATTCTTAAAAATAAAATTATATTCTACCTTTCATTACCCGGCATCTGACATAAAAAAATATTTGTCGTTCGTCGCTGACAGCTATAATCTAGAAAATAATACTTTCTTAGTGTCTTCGGCGTCACTCCTAAGATCGGCCAATATCTTGGATATAACGGGTATATTAGATATGCATTAAATTTTATATATATCAGGAACCAGTGGAGGTATCTTATTACTACACTCGGCCCGGTTAGGCTACCATTTTTTATTTTCGATCAATTTAAGGGGATAGCCACGCAATTTTCTTTTTTAATATGGTTATTTTGACTGTATTTTTTTGCTCATTGTTTCAAAGGGATTAATATGAGCAGTAAAAGAAGAAATATTAAATGCTAAATTATATAAATTTCCAGCTGATTTAATGAGCAATTTATTTTTTAGAGTTTGCCAAGGGGTTTATTTTTTTAATTACAAAAAAATGCACCTGCTTTGTTCTAGGTCATGTAGGTTCTCCGATATATGTATAATCTTTCCTCAAATATTATATCCACATCATAAGAAAACAATGATTGCATCCAAAACTTTAAAAATATAATAAAACCTCTATATTTTTTTTATAGATTCTCATCGATAAATTCATTCCTATACAATGGAAGAGGCAGGCCTAAATAGTTTTTTTTAGTTGTTGTTGAGGCATTTACAAGAAAAATTTTAAGTCCAAAAATTGTTATCCCTAATTGTATCTTCACGTTACATAAATTAATATGATATATATACTTTTAAATATCCATCCTTTAACCGCACAACATTTTAAAGACGAAAAGGAAGATGAGGATCAGAATTGTGATCTGGATACTAATGAAGGTTGCAACATTTCTAAGAGGTTTGTCTGCATTTCTATTGACAATCGAGTCAATAGGTGCCGCTGTCCAGTTGGGTTGGTGAAAAATTTCGTGACGAAAGAATGCGAAGGTTTATATTAATTAAAGTTTTATAAACTAAAAAAATGCTTACTTTCGAATATTGAATGTTTTAGATATAAATTGAATTCAAAAGTTAACTTTTTTAGTAATATAGGATGCTAATCGCTTAAAATATAATACATTATAAAAGTACCACATTCCAAGTTTTACATCGAATTACTACTTCAAATTCCTTGGTCTCAGGCTTATCAAGATACAACCAATGATCAATACAAATTTTTGACTCAAAAGTTCGAAAATGAGGTACATTAAATTTGTAAAAGATAGCAATATTTTTTTGCGATTGTCATCGATAATTTTATATTTTTTAATCCTAATCCTGCAATCATAGTTAGCTCGAATGTGAATGCAGGGTAACTCATTAGGGTTTTTCAACCCTAACCTCGCTTTAGAGGCTAGCTTCAGGAAAATATAGGCACAGCTGGGAATTTAGCAAAGAGATAAAAAAAAATTTATAATTATAATGGTTCAATAGCTACCAAAACTATCCGGTGAATACTAAGATCATAATTAAATTTAAAAAAATAAATAAAATAAATATCGGGGGAAAAATAAGTTCTTCGCCAAATTGCTAGAGAAAGAAGCTAATCTGATATCCATCAATCTTGATTCCATCATGCCATCAGCATTTTTCGATATCAACAACGAATTTTTGTCCTTCATCGGGTTTTCTGTCTATTTCAACAAATTTATTGGTGATTCACCCCCAAGCGAGCTGAGAGGCGCCTTCGAAAAGGTATACGATTTACTCTATTAGCTGGGACTATGAATATAAAGCTTTTATATTTATTATTTAGTATACATACATAGGATAAATTATTAAATAAATATAATTATTCTCTAATATATTTTCTCTTATCATAAAACTTGACCAATACTTTACATCAATAATTGAACTGTCGAGTGTATAAGCAAATTTAATGTGAAATTTTTAAAATGGCCCATTTAAACATTGAAATTCGAATAGGCTTTTAGGCTTAAGAAAATAAATTTAAGAAAGCGTTTTCATTATGATATTTATAATTATTATTAATATATCAAAATAAATGATAACTTTAAAAATAAATTTAGGTAGTCAAATTGGCGCTTAAGGATACGTACCCTAAAAATTTGCTCTTCAAGAATAGTCAGTTGATGAGTTTAGAAGGTTTAAAATAAGAAAAAGAAATATTTATAATTATTTTAACAATATAATACATAATTATTCATCTTTCCCCTCGAAGCTTATGTGAATTTATTTATAATTAGGAATAAATATCTTCAAAATTTCATTTAAAATAAAGTAATAAGAATTATACTTACCTTGACGAATTGTTTTCATAATTTTCACAGATTTTGAAATGGGAGTGATGTGTTAGGTTTTACGTTGCAAAATTCTTACTTAGTCTGTGTCTCTCTGAATATTCTCTATTTTTTTAAAGATGTGATTTTAGTTTAAGGTAAAAAGTAATACTAAAGGTTTTTTTTATCTTTCTAACGCTTGAACTATTATTGGAAAGATGTCAATTCTTATATTTTATTTTTATTTTTTTCAAAAAAATAAGAAATAAAAATTATAATCAAAATAAATCTATGTGATAAATTTGAAATTTCAAAAACAAAATATTCCCTCGAATTTTGAATTCAGAACTAATTTTTAGCTAAGACTAAATTATCAATATTCGAAATCTAATTTTGTATATTAATATTATTAATTAAATGTCCAAGTTGTTGCATAACTTAAATTAGTAACTAATTTTTTATTAACTAAATTTCGGAATTCATAGGTTATTCTAGTGTTAAACATTTTGAGACGATTTTTAAAAACGATTAACTCAATATTTTAGCCAAAGTAATATGGCCTAAGGCTCCAAATTTTGTTGATATATCTAGCCCTGTGTGCCATCTTTGAGCAAAATCTTCAGGCTTGAGCAATATTCTGGATATATCGAGTTAGCACTTTTTAAAAATCGGCTCAAATCGAGCAGTTTAACAACACAATGTTATTCGTATAATAACTTTAAATGAACACACATGAGTTATCTGAATTGATGGACAATACAAATAAATTAGTTCACTATAAGATACGAGGTATTTAAATAAAAAATAAATTTCAATTTTACACTTATCGCTTTATTAATTAAATAGGTATATATATATACCTTTTAACGTAGCCTAATTCTTTTTTCATATTATACTAAGTATTCATCACTATACATGTATTTCTTTAAAAAACGAAACTAAGCCTCCGAAAAAGTGTATCTATTGGTATCTAAAAGTAGTTATGCATTATTTTATTTTGGGAGATTCTCTATCATCCCTATGTATTATAAGTATCTCTTACAATTTTATGATATAATATATGAACTAATTATCCTTATATTTTAAATCTTGTTTTTTATTTATTTTATAATAAAGGTTCTTACAAAAACTGTGTTCCATCGTTCGACGATAAAAACGTATGCCAAGCAACTGAAATATGTTCATCCGAGGATAACACATGTGAATGTCAAGTTGGTTATGACAAAAATTACCTAACCGATATATGCGAAAGTTTTGATATATTTTATATTAAAAATTTATATTATGACAAGTCAATTTTAAAGAAAGAATTTTTATCAAATAACGAAAAGAAAATGCTCTTTTTTTTTAAATATATGTGATTAAAAATTTACGAGATAAATAATTAATCGACTTGATTTAAAGTCCTAATGACAATTATGGAAAACACTATATATTTTAAAAGAGGCTATAAATGCAAACTCAAGTATAATAATCTCCATAAAGTCACAAGATGACTATTCAATTACTTGTTACTCTTTTGGGGAATCCTCATATTGAGGTGGTAAATATATAGAATTTTTTGATAGGATCTTTTGCAGGGAGAGGGTCAAGATAAGGATCTAATCATCAAGAAGAGATAATCACCTTTGATGGTTTCCATTAAGCATCTATGCCTAATAAAAAAATAATTATTATTATATTCGGGAAATTTATTGTATTTTTCACCCTCAAACCCATGAAACAGAAATCAATTCACAATACCAAGTTCTCCTAACGTTAGACATTCCTTTCATCAAATCCTTCGCTAGCCCTAGAACTTCTGACTTCAAAACCCTGGCTAGGATCTTGGAAACCGAAGTATATACTCATCATAAATCGTCTTTACTTACATCCCTATATTATATAAATAATCCGATTTTGGTTATAATCTCTCTATTTTAATCAGAGACCTGCGGGCCCGATTCTAAGCCCAGCCCGACCGGGCCTCGTATTTTAATTTTTGTAAAAATCTACTCAGGCCGGGCCGGATAGAAAGAAAGTAAGAAAGAAAGAAAGAAAGAAAAAAAGAAAAAAAGAAAAGAAAGAAAGAAAATATCTTTAAAAAAAATCCGGGCCTGGCTTAAAATACATAACCCGGAAAAATGGTACCTCTTGTTCTTCGATTTTTATTTTTCCCCTTATCTCGTTACAAATAAAATTTATATCATATTTTTTTTATGGTTGGTTTTATTTTCGTTCGTATATATAAAAAAAAAATTTGTTTTTATACTTATATGTATATATGATAGGGTCAATGTTATTTTCTTCCAGCAATGTGGTATTTTTTTTTCCCCATCTTTAGATAATTTATCGAGAGGAGAGTTTAGTGTTGTTAATAAACTGCTCGATTTTAGGGAATTTATCAAAAACGGCTAACTCAATATTTTGGATTGAAATATATTAAAGCATAGAGACGTCGCTAATATGTGTACAAACCTTTGAGCCCCTGTATGAATAAAATCTTCATCTGGATAAAATATTGAGTTAGCCGTTTTTAAAAACCGGTTCCAATCGAGACCTATAACAACACTAAGCTAGTTTATTAATCTCTCAAAGATCCGTTTTAAGAACAAAATGTATCAAACAATTATACTATGAAACCACATTAAAAATGACTCTAAGGTTTACGGCAGAATTCTCTGAAATTTATAAGGCAGCTAGTCCACACATGCTGGAACATACTTCGAGCGAATTTAGAATTTTTAAATTAATAAACTCGTTGAATAAATGTAAGTAGTGTTTTTAAACGATTCATTTTGAGCCGATTTTTTTTTTAAAACGGCTAACTCAATATTTTATCCAGAAAAACGCGGCGCAAGCCTGAAGATTTAGCTCATAAATGGCAGAAAGGTTTGGATATCTATTAGCTAAATCTCAAGGCTGGGGCAATATTTCTCAGACTAAAATATTGAGTTACCCGTTTTTAAAAATCTGCATAAATTGAGGAGTTTAACAACACTAAATGTAAGGGTAAATAAAAATTACACGTTGGGGGGAGAAAACGCATTGACCCTATTATATTAATATTTTGTGATTAAAAGATATATGAGAGTATATATTTTAAATTTATACCTTAAATGAGGGCTTAAACTGTGATGAAATCAATTTTTATTATAAATTTAACAACTTTTTACCTTTTGTACCGCAAGTATATATATATTTTACAAAACAAACAATTAATCGTCGTACACAATTAATAATATATATATTTTAAATTCATCATATATTTAATTGCCTTTGAGGCTAATTGTTTCTATTACATAAACATATAATTTATCAGCTGAATAGACACCTATCGGAAAAAAGTAAATATGCCTATATAAACTGCGACATCGATAACATGATTCCACTAGGAACTGAACATCTTATAGTGAGCTCCATTTTGTCTTTCAAAACAGGGATGTCCTTCGATTTTGTCCTGAAAAATTTGGAGATATCGATCGCGGAATCACAAAGCCTCAAGCTTCTATCTAATTCCGAGATTATTCTTTTGACCGGTTTTTTCTTTCAAAATAATTATAATTTTAATTAACAAGATATTGCTATATTTGCATCTTAACTTACAATAGTTTCATCCTCGTTAACTCTCTAATATAGGTAATTTTGTATAAGTTATTACAAAGGGTCATTTTCTCTTCTCTTCTCTTCTCTCTCTCTTCTCTTCTCTTCTCTTCTTCTTCTCTTCTTCTTCTTCTTCTCTTCTCTTCTCTTCTTCTTCTCTTCTCTTCTCTTCTCTTCTCTTCTCTTCTCTTCTCTTCTCTTCTCTTTAGGATTAAAATAAGTGGAATTTTACAGCGTTAATTGATGAGAATTGTAAATAAAGAGAATAAAGGTGGGTAGGTATTGGTTTACTTATTTTTAGAAAAGTCTTTATAAAATTTAAATCATTTACAGCGAAGCCTCTTAAAAAATAAATAATGATAATATTGTTAAAAATCAAGATCTGTTAAACCTAATGAGCCTCTGACTATATAGAATTGGAGGTCTGCAATAGGAGGGTTAGTGATGTCTTTATTTTTATAAAGTTCAAAATATTATTTTCTTATATTAAAAAATGATGATTAAACACCTATTTTATTAGAAATATCATGAATTAACGATAACCAGTATTACAGTATTTAATGTTGTCGTTTAATTTCTAATGTGTTCGTTAAAATTCAATTATCATAATAACATTTCCCAGCGCTTATATTAATTTAAATAATAATTTAAAGTATAGTAATCCCCCTTTCTGGCCAAAAATGAATTTTATTTTTTTAAAAAATCTACTTTAATCTTTCAATATCAGGACCTCCTAGTTACTGTTACGATTTCAAAAATAACGGGGGTTGTCAAAACATGACAAACTCTGTATGCACGCCAATCTTCGCTTTCTCTCAGGGTCAGAATATGGATTTCGGGGAGTGCAAATGCAAGTCGGGAACTTACAATTATCCTATAACGGAAACTTGCACGAGTGAGTCGTCGAAAAGAATATATTAAATAAAAATCGGCCTATCATTTAACATTGTACACCAAAACGAATTACAATTAAAAATACCAGGGTTTCCCTGAGAAGAGCCCCTCTTAAAATTTTGAAATTTTACTTGATACCACTAAAAAAGAAGGTATTTTAGATTGTGTTAGCTTATACAAAAAAAAAATGATGATAATTTTGAAAATAATTTTTAAAGTTTTTTTTTGATCCCCCCTCCTGGTTTTAACACGTAAAGTATATATCATTAAACGAATTTAAGGGTTCGATAATATATTTTGTATAGTTGGAATCATACAATTTAAAGGATTTAAAATAAGTATTTTGCGAGCTTGTAAAATGATATTTTATGAAAAGTGCTATATATTATATTGCAACTTGAAAATTTATTAAACTAAATAATTCTTGTCAGAAATTCAAACATCCTTGAGATTCGGTATCAAAGTATATGGGAAAATTTTAGAAGAACTTAAAAACAAAGCTCACCACTCCTTTCAACTCTACAAGAAGGCATTTGACATAACGGTATACCATTAATTTATAAAAAAAAATTAAATCTTTAATTTTTAATTTTATTAACCACTTGCAAAGTAATTTCATTTTTGTTAAAATAAAATTCCTTTTAATGCTACGTTAAGAAAATTTCAATGTTAAAAAAATAAAGATATAATTATCACTTTTAACACCGCAAACGTTTTTTTTTAAACGCAGCGTTAAGGTAGAAGAGGATAGGCTATTCTTTCAAATGTTTTTTGGTATTTGTTTTAAAAAATTACTATTATAACTTTAAACTACAAATAAACCGAACTTTAGTAAAAAAAACAGCTAAAGATTTTGTAAGAGAAATTAATTTTTATGATATAGTTCTAGTAGTTTTTCATCGTAAGTTTAAATTGAGCTAAATAGTGTTAAGGGTATACAGATGCAGACTTCGATAAATATAACAAGTTCACAATTATTATATATACACTGAAACTAATTTTTGTTTTTTAGTTATTCGACGCGTTATACTCCGATGAACCCGACATAATTGGAGTTTCTTTGATAGATATAAATCAGGATCCGAACAGGAAAGACCGCCTAGTAGACGCAATGGCAGATCAAGATCTCAAATACCTCCTAGATATCTATTTCGGTAATTCGGAAGTCAACCAGACCCATTTCATTGAAAGTTTTAGATTATTGATGAAAAAGACGAAGTTTCCAATGTTCAAAGATGGTTCCTTCGATAGCATCAACAGTAAATGACGAATTCGCATAATTAATATTTTCTAGACCCTTTATTTATTTTTTTCTACAATCTTTAAAAAAAATTATAATGCAATATTGATATCGTTTAAAAAAAATAAACAAATCAGATTTGAGTTATATCGATTACATGCAAGTACTGAAACTTGAAGAGTCCTTGTGGAGTGTAGAAAAAACGACCTCCTTTGTTCTACAAATGGTAAAGCACGAACCGAAATCCTCCAATAAAAACGTTAGGCGCACAACCAATCCTCATAAATTGACTACTACATTATACCATATGCCAGCCTTGAATTTTAGAGATGAGACGCTTTGGCTGGATAACACCAACGGTCTCGTCAATTCTAATCTAACTGTCGTAAATAATTCCGATTTCCAAAATCTGTTGAGTTCTTTACTCAACGCAGAAGGAATCAACAATGAACCTGGCCAAGAAGAAGATAATGTGTACAATGAAAAATCAATGGAAGATTACCTAGAGGAACTTATGAAAAATGTGACTAATAACACGGCTCATGGTTTAAATGGTATAAATACCTTTATAAGCGGAAATCTTAATGAATCTCTCATAAAAACATCTGTTAAAGAATTTGATTTCCTTCGAGATGTGCCTATCACTATATCTAGTAGGAAGTCCGTTAGAAGCCAAACAACAAAGATTTCAGCTTTGAGAAAAGGTGTCACGATTAATGGAAGGCCCAAGTTAATAACTGCGCCCACATCTAAAGTCGTAAAATTATCTACTTCAGATATATTTATTAAGGTTGTTAAATCTCACGCTGCAAAAACTCCTGGAAAGATCAATAACAGTATCCCTAAAACTATGCTACAAAAACAATTATTAACTGCATCCAATTACATGAGTATGAAACCACCGAAACTCATATCCGGAGGAGCTAAAATTTCTCTTAAGCCAATTACGAGTATTCCCGCCTATAAAGCACCTACAACCAGTCATTCATTAATTGATATGATATCAAACTTTGAATCAAAACACACCAAAACACAGAAGGTCCGAAACGTTACCAAAGGTTCCTATACCCCTAACAATGTTAACGCTTCTATAATTTATTTATCGAGTTCCAACGAAGATAAAATTGGTAATAGCATTGAAAAAGAGGAAGTCTTAGACAAATACCCATGGGCCATAAAACAGATTAGCGGTAGTTCGACATCTCGACCATATGTTACATCGGCAATTTTAATTTCAACAATATATTACTTTGCTTTACATTATATATAATTTTTTCACAATACCCATTATTGACTTAAATTCGTAGTTAAATAGCGGTTTACAATCTTCTATCCTTTTTAACAAAAAAAAACAATCTTACGACAATGCATTTACATGATATATAAAAGATCTTGTTTTACATGTTTATTAAATGATATTTAAAGTATGCACATATTGAAATCCGACTGAAAGGTATTTAGACGAGATGTGAAAGACATTTAAACGAAATGCCTTTTAAAATGACATTTAGTTACAGCTGATTTCAAAGCATGTACACTTTTAATAAATGAATTGTCATAATGTAGCATTAATTTTTTTGGTTGCGAGTATCCTAATTTATTTATGTATGTATGTAAATTTCATCCAAATCAAAAAAAAACACCAAAGTATTTTAAATATAATTGAGTTTATTCGAATTTATTTTATATAATTTTGCGAACGTATGTGTTATTTATTTTATTACATTATTTATAATATATATAGATATATATATCAGTTTAATATAACATTCTGTAAATATATACTTAATAAAAATTCTAAAAAAAATTGAAAAGAAATTATCTACTGATAAAAATTTAAAAACAATTTTATTAAAAGTAGCCAAAGTATAAGCAGTAAAAGAAGTTCTTCAATTTATCGGAAATTTAAGAGAATATTTTTTGCTAAATATAATAAAGAAAGAAAGAAAGAAAGATATATTATTATACTAATTAATTCAGCAACAAATATATACTTTAAAAAAAGATTACTATTAAATTTCCCAACTTACTCTGCATTCCTAGTGGGATTCGATTCGAACGATTTAACAGCTGGTCAATTTTCAAAATCAGTTTATGAGATCCATTTTTTCAATATTAAAATCAATATTTTTTTTTAGATATTATCCATGAATAGAGTTAAAAAATAAAATTGTCAAGATTTCAAAAAAATGAATCATAATCGCATCGGATCGGGATTCCATTATGAATGCCGCCTTAATTCGATTCGCGGCGAAGTATACAAAAATTTATGTAAAATTATTACATTTAATATCATATTTTGCATACTCTACCGCGAATTGGCGCTAACTTTGAAAGCAGGGGTTGTGTATAAATATGGTTATATATCAGAGTTGTTAAAGGATCTAGATACAAGTATCTAGATCCTGTATCTAGATATAAAAATGTGGTATCTGTTTCTGTATCTAGATATAAAAATGTGGTATCTGTTTCTGTATCTAGATATAAAAATGGGGTATCTGTTTCTGTATCTAGATAGATTTTTGATTAAAATATCTGTATCTAGATATTATTTTAGACGATGTATCTGTATCTAGATCCATTTAAAAAGTTTATTTTAACAACTCTGTTATATATACACTTAGAATTATGGATGAAGTGTTTTTTTTTCTCTGAGTTTGTGTGTGATTCGTAAACTTCTTATATTTAATTACCAGACCAGAATAAAACCCGCGAAATTAAACTCGCGTAAAATTAGGAAGAAAAACTCGAAGATTGGTGACCGGGGTAGCCCTCCCTTTTCCAAAAAAAAAATGGGAAGAGAAGGAAAACGCTTAAAAAATGATCAAAGTTCTCCTCGTAAATACTATATTAGAATATTTAAAGTACAATCTAATTTCCATTTAGAGAGAAATTAAACTAAGGTAGTATAAGGATTTGCAAATTAACTGGGTTCTAGGATGAGTGGTGTTAGACCTATTTTTAGTTTATATTAGTTAATAAAAATTTGAATTTTATATAGGCAAGGTTTTTTTTAAAAAAATTTTAATGTGTCAGACAAAAAAAAAGCCGTTATTTATCTGAATTTCATGGGAATTTATAATAAATTATACTTAGCTTTTTTTAGAATAATCATTCTTTTTGTCGCATTATATGATAAAGAATATAGGTGTTGAATAATAAAGATTAAAAATATTTGGTCATAAGCCGTCGCTTAGATTTCGACTAGAAAGTAAATTAGGGAGTTTGGTTTACATAAGTTAAAACTAAAGGGCCTCGCCAATTTCTGTACCATTAAAATTGGATAAATAAGGTTATTTTTATAGATGAGCATTATTCCTCTAGCCATAATGCATAACGAGCTTAAAAGTAAATAAAATGCACTCCGAGCTTTATTAAAAAAAATAAAATGAAAATTTTTTTTATTTATTATTTTCCATACATTCATGATCTAAAACAATTAAATTTTACAAAAATTGGTTTGATACCTGCAATGGATTAATCATATTACAAATCCTTTTTTTGGTTTTCTAATATTATTTCTCTTTTTATGTGTTTAGCGAAAACGACCTTGAAGAAGAAAAAAATTCATTTAATTTTAAGTGCAATTAAAAACAAGTAAGTCATATAGAGTTTTGCTTAATGCACAAGGTAAATTTATTTATAGTGAAGCGGCATTTGCTTTTGTTAAATAAAACTTGTAAAATAAATCAGCTCTGCAGGGGGAATTGAAATTTCAAAGACAATTCTTATTACTTATTGTAAAATAACGAAATTAAATTTTTTTTTTCCTTTCTCCCTAAATTATATTTATTCGCCGCAATATTTTTTTTTATCTTTAAATAAGTATATAGAATTTCTTCGTCTAGTTTAAAATTTATATTCGTTATTGTACTGTAAAGTAACTGTTAATTTATATAATCAGATACTCTTTTATAAAATGATATTTCTTTTTAAATCAACTTACAATTTTTTTCTGATACTGAGGATCGTGATACCTCGGAACATGGCATTGATAGCGAGCAGGGATTCACTTTCTTTTCTTAACCATAGCCTTATTTGAAAGATAGGAAATTTATTTTAACCCTTTCAAAAAAAAAAAGATAATTGAAAAATAAATAAATAGATGGGAGTCGATCTCTCTTACATACGCTACTCTACGGGCATAACGTATGGTATACTAATGTCATTACAAATAGGGTTAGGATTGATAGGAAATTTTATATATTTTTGGTGTTTATCCAAAAATAGAATAATTAGCCACCCAGAACCATCAATTCCACTCACCAACAATATTAATTTTATCGATACATCCAATGTAAATGCCAATAGAATTATACTGAGACGAGAAAGGCGCTTTAGATCAAATTTAGCGCGACCGAATATTTATTGGTATATAGAGACTCTGACAATCTCCAATTTTATATTCTGCGTCAACTCAATCATATTACGCCTCATTTATTTCGTATGTTATAATAATTGTGGCGAATCCTATTTCTTTACTTCATATTCATTTTGGATTTCCCTTTAATGGAGGGCTTAATTAATTTTAGCTATATATTGAAGGTTTTTATATCCCTGGATCGCCTTTGGGCACTAGAATTTCCTTTTTCTTACAAAGCTATGATGTCCAACTCTTTAATCAGATATTTAATGATTCTAGGTTTTATCCTAAGTTTTTCAGCTGCCATTCCTTAGGTATGGAGATTTACTATAATCGAGGTTAAAGAAAATAAAACAACTTCGATTAATCAGTTGTTGTTTTCCAAAAGCATGTTGTCTGAACCTGTTGATTTTAATTTAACGGAATAAGAGCGCCAAGAATTATTCAGCAATACCATATCTAAATACGAAAAAGATAACCATTAAATATATCCCTTCCCTTAACCCCAAAACTCCTTTGTTTCAGACTTATAGAAAATGGATTACCTTTATCGTGCCATTCATTCCATTTACGATATCATTATTTGCTAACTTTTTTATAATTAATAAATGTTATAAAATTTCCCAAAATAGAACAAATTTGAGGAGTGGCAATGAGACTGTTGCGAATACAAAAGTAAACCCTATAATCAAATGGCTTAATAAAAAGGTGTTCAGACAAAGGATTCATAATGCGGGAAATATGTAAAATTCTTTACCCGTTATGCAAAAGAGAGAATTTCATATTACAATTTTAATGTTAGCCTTAAATATACATTATATATTAAGCACAATTCCTATAACACTTTATATGTTTGTCCCTGGGCGGATACGTTCTCAAACAAGTCTGAACTGTGGTTTCAAAACATAGCCTTTTTAACCAAATACGGGAATAATGCGCTGAGTGTTTATATAACTTTACTTTTTGATCCCACTATAAAGACTATATTTTATAATATTCTAAAAAAACAGTGTTGCCCTAATGATTAAATTTTTTTTAAAGACAGCTTTATATCTGTAAGAATTTTATAACTATAAAATGTGTTTAGTATAAATATAGTTTTACTAATTATTCATAGGCATAGCAATGATAATACTAAATGGGGAACACTATTAAATGCCTTTTCTTCGTATAAGCTTTATTGGAGGGGTTTAGGTCCATTTTAGGTCTTTGAATTATACCTTAAAATAAATTCAATTTCTGAAATATTAAAACTATATTATTTTAAAAATTTACAGTATGAATAATAATTTTTACCTATTTTTTATTTTAAATTATTTACATTCTTAGAGCAGATGGAGGTGGGGAGAATTTATTGTTCGCTTAAAATAATCTTGAATTCAATTATTATATAAACAACGAATATTATTTGTCAAAAATAATATATTATATGTATGCTTTTCTTATTTATATTTAAAAATTGCGATACATAAATTACAATTAAATATAGGGTCTAATATCATTTAAAATTATTATGAATTTTTTTATACTTGTCATCATGGTAATATATATAATTGTTTTAATTATCTTAATCTTTCTTCATTATAATAAATTTAGTTTTAATAAAAATAATAATAAAAGCTGATGTTTACACAAACATACCAATACATATTTTTTTATAGTTAACTATAGCAAGCACTATTGATAGGTCAAAATACACTTTTCTGACACTACGGTCCGACGGGAATAAATATGATACTTATTACGGGTTTGTAATAAGTTTAGACCGACCCGACCAGTATTTATTTTTTACTCAGCCCATAAAATAATTCAAAACAAGCTATCGAGCGCGGGCAAACATAATTTATCTATGAAGGAAAACGAATTATACTGCATATTTATCAGCTTTAAAAACATTTTTTTAAACTTTTTTCTGGTTCATCTCATAGTAAATATTTCCCACTGGTCTAAAGGATGGCTTTTAATAGTGATGTTAAATTTTATACAATGTAAAAACGAAAATATTTGGAATTTTTTTTCTTAAACAGGTATAGTATAAATTTTTTTTAAAAAAAAATTTGATATTTAAGTTTAGATAATTGATTTAGAAAAAGGGAAATTTATATTTGAAAACATTAAATTGCTTATTTTTTTATACATTTCATTTGGGGGGGGGGGGGTTCCATTATAAACTCTTTAAATATATAGATGTTACTAGCTAAAGTAGACTATCGTCAAAAGATTCGTATTCTGATTTGACTTTTGTAGGTGTTTGGTTTTTAAATGTTCATTTTTTTCCTTTTTGGTGCGAACTATTAATTATGCTAATTAACAGATGCGAGAATTTACAATTTTAAAAATATATAAAGAATGCATAGAACCAAGGATTGATAAGAAATATATTCTGCAAATTTCTGAACCAATATTCTGACGCAGATATAAGTGAACTTTTGGATCACTAGATAGAAATGAGCTTTTCCAATATATTTTATTGAAGCAAGGACCTCATGCCAGAAATTGCCAAGTGTTATAGTGACCACGGGAACAAAATGGACGTTGTTTGTAATTGAGTATTTTTATTTCTTTTCATGTCTTCATACGAAAGAAATTTCATGAGTGTTTGGCTTGGAGAATATATCAATGAAAGTTTTTAATTTTAAGCGGAGGAAGTTCTCAGAGTCAACCCATCCGGCTTTTTGATATCTGTAAAGGGTGATACTATATTTAAATTTTATATTCAAACATTTAGATCTCACAGTATTTGGAGCAAATTTGCCGGTTTTAAAGGAAAATTGTTTTGTGAAAATTTAATCATATTATTTTTTGATTGGTAAGGATATGCAGAAATCAATCTTATATCGAAAATCGACAATTTAATTTTAAGGCCAAGATTATCCGGCTGAGAATTGAATCTTCTTTGACCGAGATATCCATTTTATAAATAACAAATTAATTTTGAAGCAAATACCAATTAATTTTAAAAATACAATAAAAATTTATTTTGACGTCATGATAGTAAGCACAATCCCCGTTTCGCTATACTAAATAGCAGAGTAACTCTTAAACTACCTCTTCCAATCTAATTGAGTTGAGAAATTTGGGGGTATCCTATGAGTAAACTCATTCACAATTTTTGGGCATGTGCATCTAAGAAGCAAAGCCACCTTCTTAAACAGAAATATGGATATAGGTAAGCCCGATTGATTATAGAGAGATTCAGTTGCTATATTAATTTTACTCATATTTAGTTATTATATATACCTCTAGCACAAAAAACCAATTAAGTTAGTTTTAGGAAAAAAAGTTATTAGTTGGATTCGAATCCAGTCCTGTCGGATTAGCAACACTTGTCGACTAGACTGAAGACACTTTCAAAAAAAAAACAATTTTTTTAAACATATTATAACTAAATGTGGCAGTGTCCCTCCAAACAAAAAATAACTTAAATAGCGATTCGTTCAACACTGCCTTTGGTAGTATAACTAATATTAAAAAAAACCCGAGCTTATAAACTGATGCAAAAAAAAATTTAGAGTTAACCAAAAATATTTCTAAAATGATCCACCTTGAATGGGAGATTTTTAAATAGTTATTAATTATTAGTTATAATATTGCCAGCTTTGCCGTCTTTTTTTTTATGGTAAAAGATAATTCTTATATATTTATTATTTCAGAAAATGGATAGTTAGTTTTCTTAATATTTGCTTAATTATTTTGGCAGCTAAAGTATTTGATATCTACCGTTTCAAGGAGATAATTTACTATTTTGTGGGAAAAATTACTAATATGAAAGAAGTCTTTATATAAGGTTAATTTATTTATTTTTTTTATTCCTCGGCTAAGTTAATAGAATTTAAATTAAACTTTTTTAAACCTCCCCAGAAAAAAGATATTTAATGTTTATATCGCTAAAACTTTAATTGGCTCAGGGATTTTCATGAGTTTCCTTAGTAAGGGTATCTATTAGATCTTCTAATAACTATATTGATATTAAGTATATATCAATAAATAACCTTTCTAAAATATAATTATATTATATATAAATTGCAATTTTTTTGATTGTTGAATTATCCCCTAATGAAGTAACGTTTACAGCACTAGTATTTAGTGTTGTTAAAAAAAAACCCCATTTAAAATCGATTTTCAAAACAGCCCCGATAAAGATTTTAGACAAAATAATATGTAAACCTCAAAATTTATCAAATAGATGTCAAGCCCTTCTACCAATCTCCAGGGCTTACATAGTATTATTTCGGTTATAACCGTAATCGAAACTTTTTTAAAAATCAACCCGGATTTGGATTGGCTCGGCTAACTCAACATTATAGCCAAAAAAAATATTGCCTAGGCATCGAGATCTTGCCAACAGATGTTCAATACTATGTGCCATCTATGAGCAAAATCTTTAGGCTTGCATAATATTATTCTGGATAAAATATTGAGTTAGCCGTTTTTAAAAATAGGCATAAATTGAGCCGTTTAACAACACTATTAATATATTAAAAAAAATTTTTAATATATTTTTGTTTCCTTTGTTTTTTTTTTCCTCGATCTCAAAATTTTTTGCATCTCTTACAGTATCACAAATGAACATTACAAATTTATTTTATTTAACGTAGGCTAAATTAAAAAGGCATATTTTTTTTTGGTTAATGATGCTTACTACCTTAAGGTGGTATTACCTATCAAATATGTATTTTGTTCATTTTTTCGTTTGGATAGGCATTACCAAATTTATTTATTTATAATATATATTTGAAAAATCTTGATTTTCGGAATGGCTCTGTGGCCTAGTCGGCAAAAGCGTCGCTTATCAATCCGATGGTTATGGGTTCGAATCCCGGCAGTGATCATGTTTCTTTTTCTTAATCAAACTTGGTGGTTCTCTCCTTGAGGGGATGATATAAAGGAAGCTTGAAAAGGAAGCTTGACTCGATCACGTGATTCCCTTATAATATATTAAATAATATGGGTCTTATTATATTTTAATAAATTTTGGTCGGTATTTAGGAAATTTGATTTGGTATTTATTAAATTGCTATACGTTGACTTGGTAGTAAGCATAATTAACCTATTTTTTTTTTAGTTCTGTATCCAAAATTATACCGTATAATATTTAATAAATATTTTAGAAGGATTTATTCTATATTATACGAAGGATGTAATAATAATTTAAATTAAAAAAATGCAAAATAGAAATTATCAAATAATTAACATTAATATACGCTAAAATAGGACTATATAAGATACCCCAAAAATTTTGGGTTAAATTTTCTCAATTTTTTGGGGGTAAATTTTGACTTGGATTTTTTGCCTATGGCTAGGTAAATTGAGTTTTTTGAACTGCAGCCCTGCATTCATATCGCCCTCACCTAATTTAATAGTATTTATATATACAGATATTTTTTACTATATCTATTACGCTAATATAGATATAGATGATTCTAATAATTGCTAATAACTTTTGTAATATATATTTAAACGTTGAGTGATGACATATGATTCTTAAACTTTTTCCAAAATATTAAAAGAGGGTTTTATATAACTTTTAATATAATTTCTATTTTATTAAGGAAAAAATATTTAACATTCATTTATTTGCTATAAAACTCGAAATCAAAATTGTGAGGGAAAAAAATAATTTTTTATTTTGACCTTCAAGAACACATTTTTCTATAAAATTATTTTAAAATAATCGAATTTTAAAATTTTTGCCAACACCAAAGATATAAATATTATTAGAATCTTATTCTGAATTAAAATTTCAAAATCAAAACTTTACAGAAATAAAATTGGCTCATCGCATCTACTAGCCACGATTTTCTAACTCACAGAATAATAATTTTAGTTATTTTGTCCTTGATCTGCCTACATAAAACTATTCCCACACAATAATATTAATTGTAAATGGCAAGATAACAGCATTGTTCTCAAACTCGAAATATATTAGCCATTGTCATTTTTTATAATTTTCTAAAAGAAAAGAACAAATTATTCAAACACAATTATAATAATTAACAATGGTTAAAAAAGTTCTTGAAAAGCTTTTATTATTTTATTTTATTTTTTATTTTTTTTAAAAAATATTTATATATCTTAAAATATGGAATTTACTGTTAAATTATGTTTTGGACTTGTATTAGTTTTATTCAATTCTAATAGGCAAGTTTAATAAATCGATTTTTTTTTATACATATATTTAAAGCATTTTTAATCGAGTTTATTTTTATATTTTTCTTTGATAATTATATAGGAAAATATTACCAAAATCAACTAAGTTAAAACTTTGTAATATTTTCCCCTATTTGCTATTTGTGGCATAATTACTGAAATAATATTTTTTATATCTCCATTATATATTATTATATTATATATGTGAAAAATAGTTAAATTTGCAGATAGATTTAGCGTCAATATGTTTTTTTCCGGCAATGTGTCATTTTTTTTAACTTTAAATCAATTTTTTAGCACGTTTCAATAAAAGGAATTGTGATAGGGTGAAGTCAAATAAATAATCATCTAACCCTAAATAAGTTCCAAAATTTATTTGAATCTTATTTTTTGTGGAAAACTGTATTAGTTAAACGAGATATATAAATAAATTCATTTCAAATATTATATAACTTACAACAATCATATTAATATAGGTTATTCGAGAATAAAAATGTCTGAAATTGCGATTTTATATTTTAAAAAAATCTATCATATTATTCTCAGGTCTTTCGTATCTCTCTTGTAATATTTGAGAAATTCATTCTTTATGATTAGTGTTATATCGAGGACATTGATTTAGCCGAATTAAGCAAAATCTAAGAATTTAGCCAAAATAAATATTTAATGAAAGCTTATATAACGAGAAAATCGATTGCACATCAAAGAAAGGTCTCTTTTACTAAATTTTAAAGAAGCTTTGCTTTTGGGCAAAAATACTGATCATTTGTAAATAATTTGTAGAAAACTCTCCGATATTAATATTCAGCTTTGATATTATTATAGAAACTTGAAAGATCTAATTGTTAGACACTACTTAACCACCATTTTTAGAATACTGTAAGTCGGGTACGGGTTTTATTTTTTAAATTTAATTATCTTAAAATAATTTTGGCTTTTATTTCTTAAGTATTTTGATTGGTTAAATTTATAATGTTCAAACGGAAAGTTCTCGGCTTAATGAAATCCGATTGATCAGCTGTCTTCGTCAAACCAAAAACAAAATTTTGAAAAATGGTCCGATCCCGACTTATAATCGATACTTTTTAAAAAATTAATCGAATTAGAAAATAAAAATTTTTTATGCTTTAAAAAAAAAAAAATTCGACGTAAAAAGACTTGTAGATGCTCTCTCTTGTCCTTGTCACAATCTTCCGACTAAATGTTCAACGCCTATACCCACGGATTGTAAAGGCGACATAACTAAGGACGCTTGTGGATGCTGCGATGTTTGCGCAAAGGTATATTGAAATAATTAAACTGCATTCAATTCCTGAAGAATTTTTTTAAAAATTTTATATTCCAACATAATCTAAATTATGTAGAAGAATGTAGGATGTAGAATATTTACTTCGTATAAGAAAATATTATGATTACACACTTATTTAATGAATATCCTTAGGTGAAAGATGAAGAGTGTGGGGGGCCATTTCGAACATCGGGCAAATGTTCTAGTGGATTCATATGTAAATACGAAAGCTACACTGAGCCGCTTCAATCAAAGGGGATATGCATTACAGAATACCCAAGAGTTATTTTCAATTGTTTCTTTTAATACTTTACCAACTATATCTATTTTGTAAGAAAAACCTGAATTTTGTGAAACACAAACTAACAAATTAAATATATATTTGTTGTTTTTTTAAGGTTCAGGCGTGGGGACAGGATATCATTATTAGGTAGAGATAGGAAAAGAAAATAATTATCCAAAACTTGAGCATGTTAACCAAAAGTTGATAAGAATAAATGTATGATGAGATGTTTTTTTAAACATTATTTTGATTTATATTATAAATTTGAACCGTGGCTTGAGCCTGAAAGTTTGTTTATTCTTAGACTCCTTATCAAAAATAATCGGTTTCTTAGGAACTTCTAATCTTTACGCTCATAACTTTCAAAATTAATAATTAAAGCACCAATTCCTAAGTAAGCTAAATTTTTCTTATAATAATATTTTAAAAAAATAAATTATTATTACTAGGAGGAAGGAGAGCCATGCGGTGAAGTTTGGACACAAGGCCAATGCAAACAAGGATTCATATGTCAGCAGCCGGATGAGTACAGCCTAGGGATATGCGTCAAAGATTTATTTTCTCAAAAAAGAATAAGAGAATAAATAAAAGAAATTTTTTATTTAAAAATTATAAAATATAATTACATTATTCAAATAATAGTGCTTAATATCATTCACAAGCTTTCAGTAAATATTGTATAAAACTATTTCAACAATCTTATACAGTTTTCTGGATTCCTATTTTATGGTTGTATATAATTCTAGGTTGTATAGGTTTTGCTAATTAGAAACGGTTACTATAAATATTATGTTATTGCCAGGTATAATGTACTTTTGTTTCTCTCAAATATTCTTAATCGCTAAATGAGAATTTTATAACATTTTATGCCTATATCATATTAATGGTGATCATAACAAAGACATATCAATAAACCAGTAATAAATTCTTGAAGTGAAGATATCCTTTTGGGGTTTTATAATTTAGTCCTATGGCAAACAAATGAATCATTTTATAAAAGAAATTTTATATTATGACTTCTAGCAGCATAAATTTAAGCATAATCTACTATCCTCTACACTTGTATGTGATGGAACAGCGTTACCTATAATATTTTATTAGCCAAAGATTTATCCTTTCCCCAATCTTTGTATCACCATTATTATATTATATCTATGTAAAGTAGTGGATGTAATCGTTACTTCAAAAAAAAAAACTCGTTACGTCTGGAAAAAAGGAACGCGTGTTAAGGCTATTCAAAAATGTAACGGGTTACTCACTACTTAAAAAAATTAAATATTATATACAACAAAAAAAAATTCCCCTATATTTATAATACAAGCATATGCAAAAAAACAATATATTATAAGATAAGATATTTTTGTAATAATTTTTTATTTATTTTTAAACAACAACTGACTTTTAAAATTTTGATCAGATAAACAAGAGTGCTTAATGCTAACACATCTTTCGCTAAATTCAATTGAAATAAAATATTATCAAAATATAAATTGTAAACATAAAATTTAAAAAATACATAATAGTAATTTTATAATACAATAAAATATGTTTATATTTTTTTAAGAAAAATTTGAAGTAACGTTTTGCGTTACCGTTGCCTCTGGAAGGTAACGAATGGTGTTCCTTTGCTCAAAGAAGGTAACCACTTTAATTTTTAGCCTTACTTTGCAGCTATGATTTAAATGTATCTGTCTCTACGACTTGGTGTCTTTAAGATTATATAGTTAGCACAAAAAGGTGATTGTTTTATAATCTTTATTTATATTAGATATATCTATATTTCCAAAATCCGTACAAATTTATAAAAAAAATTTTTTAGAAATTCGAGTTAGAGCAGTTTTTTATATTAGACTGTTAATGTACGATATTTCAACGATATCGGAAATATTTTGAGAGTTGAAAAATAATAAACCTATATTTATTATCATTATTCTTTGTTATAGATTAAGATGAAAGTGTGTGTTGATATTGTTATATATAAAAGGTATTTTAGTTTTATGCCTTACGATTTATATTATCACTTAAGTTATTTTATTTCCGTTTTACCTAACTTGATGACCGATTAACAAATATATATACATATATAGATAACATTTTATAATAGAACATTCATTTTGTTCATTTTTCGACGATTTGATGATGGAAATTATTATGATGCATTATATATGATATACATTCATCCACTTTTCACATATGTTGTTGTCACGTTATAAATAAATATATACAGAAAACAATTTCGACTCCAACTTATTAGTTCAGAACTCTCAAATATTAGCAGATATTTTTTTTAAATTAGAACGGATGATAACATGTGAGAGATAAATAATAATGATAATTCTTCACCAATATATTTTATATAAAACATTTTATTTAATTTTTTGAAAACCGAATAATCCAATAGAATCATACCTATGAATTACAAAAATAAAATAATGTCCAAAATGAGTATCCAAATATTTTCAAGGTTTAAAAAGATTAAAATCTTTGAAAATGGAAAATGTAAACAATAATTGAGAACTCAATAACTTGAAAATAAATATAATGAAAACAGAAGTTATTTTTAAAATTAAATTACAGAATATATATCTTAGAGGCAAAAATTAATAATAAAATTTTGTAAAATAAATTACGAGGTTAACCATAAAAAACAAGGCGAAAAATATAAAATCTTACAAACATGAGTAAATGATATCGATACCTGTCACTCGTAGAGTGGCAGATACAAGATTCTTAGAGAAAAAAAAATTATATTCTTAGGAACATCTGGAAAACGTGAATAATTTAAAATTTTGAACCCAGTTTGGGAGTTCTGGTCCGAAATTTTTTTTACTTCATATGTCCGACTTACCCGTGTTAGGTCGAATAAGATTCAGATCGGTCAATGCGAGGTTCTAATTTATAAAGAGGCCACCACATCTCACTAAAGTAGGTACAAATATATTTATATAATATGAAACCTATTACTATCGAAAGGATGCAGTGCCAAAGTATATCCTTATTTTACTTATTTTGTAGTATTTTATAATTGGCCATTTAAAACAGAGGAATGAACCAATCACAAATGAAGAGAAATCGTGAAATAAATTATAATAATATAATTTATGAAACAATATATTAATACTTAGAAAAAAAAAGATAAATTTTTTTTTAAGAAACATATTTTATTTTTATTCTATATAAAAATATCGAAATGGTAATTAGTTTTCAATAGTCATCAAATCCATATATATTAACTATTATCAGAATCAGTATGTTGTAGTGAAAAAAAATTTTCAATCAGTCTAAATTTAAACCTATTTCTAAAGGTGCTGAAAAATCTTAGATCCTGATAAAATATACAGATAAAAAGCTAGATTTCGGCTGAGCACTAATTTAGTTTTTGCTAAAGAACAATATAATATAAAGGACATCTTGACCGCCGATATTTTGAAACGTTATGACATTGATTTATTTTTCGGGGGGAGTTTTTAATAAAGAAAAATAAAATTTATTTTTCATTTAAAAATCTCCATATTTTTTTTACACATTTTACCAAAATTCTGGAAAATTTATGACTGCATAAACGGATTAAAAATTCTGATTTAAATTTTTAATGATCCGGAACTAGTTTGATGAAAAATATCTATCTTCCAATTTCCAGCTCAAATTATTCTTTTGTCTTTAAGAATTTAAATGTGTATTTTTTTTTAAATATCTCTTTAAAAAAAATATTTTAATTTCTTATCAGGTCCTATTGTTTTAGATTTAGTCTTGAAATAAATAGAAGATTCAAGCCAAATAATCTTATTTATATATTATAATAGTATATTTATATATATATATAAATAATATTTATATAATCTAACTTTCATCTTTTTTTTAAGTTAATTTATTTTAAAATTTTAATGATTTTCTTATATAAATAATTAAATTCGAGCAGAAACTTTTCTAAAGAGATGATCTACAAATATTTAGTCCTTTTCCTATTAGGTAAACAAAAAATAAAATATCAAATATTTTTATGAAATAAAAATTTTTTCTTTATAATTTTTTTTTTTAAAGTTGGGTATGTTGCGAGCAATATGTTCGAGGACACTAATGCTCCAGTGTTATTAGAAGTTGTTAATGCTAATTGGAAAGTCGCGATCGATATGTACAAGTAATAAAACACAAATTGAATATTTATTTTGTTACACACAAATAAATTTAGTGTTGCTAAAAAGGCTCTATTTGAACCAATATTAAGCAAGCCTGAAGATTTTGGCCCTAGATAGCGCAAAGGTATATACATCTATTAAAGAAACCTAGTGGCTTAGAGCAATATTTTTCTAGCTAAAATATTGAGTTAGCCGTTTATAAATATAGGCTCAAATTGAGCCGTTTAACAACACTACAAATAATATTCTTAAAGGGCGATTTCCTTAAAAAAATATTATTATATTATAAAGAACTATAATTTCTTATTTTTCTCTTTGAATAATTTTAAACTCTTAGAAAGGCAATATGATTTTATAGCATAAATTTATTTCATTTTTGCTATTGATCCTTTTATTATACTAAAATAACTAAGGTAACATAACTAATTTATTTTTTCAAAAAAAATGGAAAATAAAAGGCAATTATTGAAAAGCGATCCCAGAGAGGGTTTATTTTTTTCTCCTTATTCCATCACCTTGAATCTACTAGGCCTGCATATGGGTGCCAATGGAGGCACGGCTAACGCTATTAGAAGTACACTGGGTTTGGCTGCAGTTACAAAAGATCATATAAATTCCCAATCCTTGATTTACATCGATGTCGTTTTCCAAAAAAATTACGAACTTTTATCTTCCAAATTTTTTTATTTCGACGATTCGATAAAGCTGCTAAAGCCTTACACGGATGGCGTACGAGTATTTTTTCTGCAAGCCGTTAATATAGAATTTTCAGACACCGTAGCGGCTGCCGCCAAAATAAACCAAAATGTGAGTAAAGATACAAATGGTAAAATGTCCCACCATATACCGGATGGCTTGCTTACGTCCGATACTAAATTTTTGATCAGCAGCGCTCTTGATTTTAAAGTTTCATTTTTTTTAAAAATAATTTAGTTTTGACGAATTCACTTTCCTTTGATGATAGTTTAAAATAAATATATTTTATACTAATAATTTATTGCGTATCTTTTCAGTTCCTATCTTACACTTCTATCGCATAAATTTATGAACATCTGATTAATTTAAAGGATAAATAAATCATTAATCTGATCATATTAAATTTTCAGGGTAAATGGGAGGTACAATTTGATTCCGTTACCCAAGGTCAGTTTAAGACTGTAGACGGAGAGTTTAAACCTCAAACGTATATGGAAAAGACCGGTGTATTTAAAATAGGTTCCATCCCGAATTTATCCCTCAGAATATTGGAAGTGCCTTATTTTAACAATACTCTCGCTAAATATATATTCTTACCTAATTGCCGCGTCGGTCTAACGGCCTTCGAAACCTCTCGCTTAGATACGACAACCTTAAAAGACTTAATCGCTGCCCTAAAACCTATGAACGCTAGGATCTCAATACCCAGGTTCGACGCTTCATCTCACGACCAACTCAGATCGGATTTTGAGGACATTGGTCTGGCCAATCTATTTACACCGGGTAATAATTTATTGTATTGTAAAGTTAAATAAATTTCGAGATCATCATATTAATAAAAAAGAAAAAATTCGTCATTATTTTACATTATCAATTTTTATGTGCAATATTTTTCCCGTTTTTTTAAAGGATTCGAAATTTAAATCATTAAAGAAAAACTAAAAATATAATAAAATCTTTTTTTAGGGGAGGCCGATTTTTCGGGAATAGATTCAAATGCTATAGCCGGTAAATTGGCCCTAAATTATTATGTCCAACAAGCTAGTGTAAGTTTCGGGGTGGAGGGAGCGAATTCCCCGTCTAAAGAAACTCCTGTAAACCCTGGAACCACTGAAGAATTCAAAGCAGATCATTCATTTCTTTACGTCATTATTGGTAAAAAGAAAAACGTTCCCTTCTTTATTGGCAGGTACAATGGATAAAATAATCTGACAAAGCAACCTGATCTTATAATTCAAAGGAATATGGGTGTCATCTTACCACCAATGCAAATTACAATTATTTTTTTTTTTTAATTTTTTTATTAGATAAATATAATATATTTTTAAATACCCATGTAGACATAAATTAATAACAAATAAAACCCAATAAAAAAAAGAGTTTATTTTTACATTTTATTCAAATATTCTATTTTTCGATTAATTTATTTTTAATTTTAAACAATATAAAAACGGAATAAAATTATATAATTAAAATGTTTTATTCTAGTTTTGTTTCTAAGTTAAAATTAATAACTTCTTAAGATATTTATATTTAAGAACACTTTTAACCAGAAAAGGAACTTTGAGAAAAATGGAGTTATGGTAACGGTTAGAACTTTTTTGAAACAGCCTAACGTTTTAAAACTTAGGAAAATTATAAAAAATAGAGAAGTCATAAACGTGATTATACTCGTGCTATTGTTTTATCTTAATACGATTTTGATTTTTTAATATATTTTTCATTCGATGATATCCATTAAATATCATTGTATATAAAAAATTATTATTTCTTTAATTTCAGGTGTCTCGGGAAGTTACATATCTGTATATTTGTATTATAATGCAGTCTGAAATTATATTGTTCTAACCAAGCAGTGGCGTATCCAAGATTTTCTTATGGGGGGAGGGGAAATTTTTGGGATCTGGCCTTCGGCCAGCTTTCCCCCGGCCTTCGGCCAGGTCTTATGTTTTAGCTATTATTCATAATTTAATAATAATTATATTTCTATTTGTAACTATTATTTACTAATTCGTGCTGATGGTTATTTCAAGCCTATTTTTTATTATTTTTAGTTAGGTATATTATATTTAATAAAGTTTTTTTAAATGTAAAGTTGAAATAAAGTTTAATGTCATTTTTTTTTATAAAATTTGCTTTAAAAACTAGCCTCAGCTTAAACATACAATATAAGTATAATATAATTTTTTTATTTAAAATACTAATAGTAGTGTGTATAAAATATTAATGTTGTTAAACGGCTCGTTTTGAGCTGATTTTTAAAAACGACAAACTCAATATTTTCACCAGAAAAATATTAACTAAACCTCGAAATTCGATACTATATGTCTAGACCTTTGCTCCTTCTATGAACAAAATTTTCAGGCTTGCATTATATTTTTCTGGATAAATAACTGAGTTAGCCGTTTTTAGGCGTTTAACAACACTATAAAATATTGACTAGAAAATAATTAAAAAAACAAGTTTTTTTAAACTTCTTATCAAATGCAATATTATACAATTTTTTTTCTTAAATACTATAATTATAATGCGATTATTTTTGTGGGAATGTTGCCAATTCATCAAGAATTTTGTTTGTCTTTGGAACCAAATCTCTGTTGATATTTAACAGAGCTAACCCATTTAGCCGAGATTCATAATTAGTACTTCATAAATATGTTTTCAACCTTCTTAAGTTGGAAAGTCCTTTCATTCGTACATGTTATAATAGGCAAACATGGTAGGATATAAAACAACTTCAATTAGGAATTTGAGCCAAGGTTTCTTTACACCGATTGAACGCATCAATAGCATGCTCAGGTAAAATAGCTAAACGTATTAAATATTTATCACAATTCGAATTCACTGATTAAATTTATTTCAGTATCAATATCATAGGAATAAAATTTTGTTAAATATTTAATTTTGCCAATAGTGGCATTAGAAAACGAAGATGGATCTTTGGGTATTAAAACTTGAAGATTGCTAAGTACTTTTATTTGCTATAAAAAAGTATCTAAGAATGGGATGAAAGTGGATATTTTATAATATTCTTCAGTTGAGCCAATATTTATTTTACATCCCAATAATTGCCCAGGTGCTAGACGAGGTTTAATTAGTGTTATATCATACTTCGATTCAACGTCTATATAAATATTATGAAAATATTCATTTACATTCATTCTTATTGTATCTACCTGTTCATATATATTTTCCGCCTAATCAATAACCTGAACCAAATCTAAATTTGGTTTTTGTAAATTTCTACAAAGTAGTGAGCTATAGGAAAATAATTTAATGATGCAACTAGCAGCAATGATAAACTCTGATTGATCAATTGAATTCAATAATGATATCGCTTCTGATGACACATTACTTTTTTTCATGCTCAGCCTTAATTAACTTTTGTATTTTTATTTCTCCTGTTCTACAAAATCGAAGTAAAAATAAAATATTTAAAAAATTATAGATATTTATTAATAATTAATATTAAAAATACTTATTAATTCTAACTTACTAATATTTTTGAATTTAAATAATAATAAAATAAATTACCATTTGATTTCAATCTCTTTGAACTTAAAATTTTTCCATTTTATTAATATTTTTGAATAATGTTAATGTACTCACAAGGAAAGTAAATTTTAATAAAATTTATTTATAAAAAATAAGTGTTATGTTGGAAAATTGATATTCAAATATTAGTAAAATTTTGATTGGGGGGGGGGGGGGGAGGGAGTGGAGGGTAAAATTTTTATTAGCTTAAAATGATATTTATAAAAACAGTCAAATTTGCGATGGGGGGGGGGAATTTCCCCCTTTCCCCCCCATTGGATACGCGCCTGTAACCCAGCATTTAATTAGAAATATAAGACTAAAGATATCAAAGACAGTGTCTAAATGGACTTGGAACAAGGAAGGAACAATTTACCTCCATATTTTTTAAAAATTAGGTAAACGTAAACTTTAAAGAGAGTTTATGAGATAGGTTTTTTTTTTATCATAGTAGAGCATAGATTATATCAAAAAATCAAAGCCTTTGATAGTCATAGGGATATAAAATCGCTATTATTTTTTACACCTTTATCTAAATTATTTGTAATTAAAAATTTATATTACTTTTTTTTATAATTTTGAATTAATGAAAATTAATAAATAATAGATTTTATGCTTGTGGGACTTGGTAAGGAGTATGGAAGGGATTGTGAGATTATATAGTTACTAATGAAAGAAAGAAAGAAAGAAAGAAAGAAAGAAAGAAAGAAAGAAAGAAAGAAAGAAAGAAAGAAAGAAAGAAAGGGAAAATATTTTCTATATTTGCGATTTAAAATATTGTTAAAATTAACATATTTATTTGTATATTCTTATCAATTGTTACAAGTTAAATAATTTTATTTACAACCGAATAAAAATATGGAAATGTTTTAAATTAAATCTAATTAGTATTAATTTAATATTAATATATTGCTAACATCAATTTTATTATATATATTTTTATATAAAATAATATAATAATTAATTAAAAAGTAATATAAATTGAATTACTACTTAATTTCTTAAAAAAAGGAAGGTGGTATAAAAACATATCTTTCCCAAAATTTTAGTAAATATTTTAAAAAAAACTAAATTTCACTTAGTCTTGCAATTTAAAAAATATTTATATAATATATTTTTAAAAAATGCACAACATATATTGATCTTAGAAATAATTATCTTGTGGGATGAGGCAACCCATGAAGCTAATGTAATTAGTCTTGTGAATAGCTATGGCGTTTGTCTCAAGAAAAACCCATAGCGAAGGCTCATCCATAAGTTGAATGTGAGAGCGAAGTTACTTTAAAACGGATATCCCATAACTTAATATTTATTTTTGATATTGTTCGTTTAGGCAGTAATACATTGATTTTCATCGATGACAGAATGTTTTCTCTTTCCTTCCATTTACTAATCTAAATTAATTTATTTCCCTACTTGAGTTAATTACATATGATGTCTTTTAGAAATATTAAATAATAATTTATTTAAAAAAATTTAAAAGAAATTTAAAATCTAACGCGCTATCTTTAAACGATTGAGCTTAATTGATTTTTCAGTTAAATGCAAACCTTCTCTGAAGTCTTAAAGATAGATTAGACAATTCAAATAGAACATCATACGCCAAGGTAAAATCCGTAATCTATTCGAGTGAAAGCCCATTAAATTTTGAACTGTTGTTAGATTCAGCAAATAGGTATAAAAGTCCTCACAATTATTCCAAACTGCCTTTACACTATGAAGATTGATAGATACATCTTAGGTTATCCTTCCAATGTTCAGATATTTGAATGCTCAATTGAGATGCTATTTTATTCAACGCCTTTTGATTTTTGTTATATAGTTATAATGAAATCTTTAAACGTGATAATTCAGTTACATTTACACATTTTATAGCATCGTAGCACCATCTTTATTCCTGAACAGTATTTAAACAGTGTTAGTATATTATAATTGTATTCACAAAGACGTGTTGCACATCAGATTTTTTCCCAGACACGACACTGGTGCCATAGCTATTCTTAGGAATAAATCTAGAAAACCCAGCCGATCGAATTTCAATCGAATTCAAACTGGGATCGGTCCTTGTAAGGGCTTGAATATATATTAATAAATAGATTTCTTTTTCTTTCATAATCTTATTAAAATTTATCAAATATTAGTTTAATAAAAAAATAACAAATAAAAAAATTACCATGGATTCAATAAAAAAAAGTGTGTTAATATATATTATAAATATTTCCTCCTTGTCATTCGCTTTTACATTTCAGAAGGTATGTTAACAAGTATGGTTTACCCCAAGGAATACATCCAAAGGGCCTCCAATTTTCTAATCCGATGAAATATAATAAAGGGGTTTTTTTTAAAAAATAAGTTTTAAGATTATTTATTTATTTTTTTAAAGGAAATACTGATTGAACCTATTTAGATAACCATTTGCCCTACTAGCCATAATAAATATGAGATTAAAATGAAAAACTGGGTTTGAAATTAGCCAATTCAAAAAATGCACGAACACCTTACCATATTTTATAATTTTTTATCTATAAGCTAATCAATTAAATTTACTAAAATTGGTTTATTTCATATCAGCAATTGATTAATCATACATATTACACAACCCTTTTTAACTTAAAATCATTTTTCTTTTTATGTGTTCAACAGAAATTTAATTAAAATAGTTACTAGCCTTGAATTTTTTTTTTCCATATCCAAATAAATAAGTGTAATTAAAAACAAGTTGGCATATAGAGTTTTTAATGGCACAAGGTAAATTTATTTATAGTGAACATCATAAATTAATTGTTTCTAAAACATAATATAAAAATATCCAATTATATTTATTTCCTGTAAATTCAATTCATTTATATACCTTCTTTTGAATTTATATTCATTATTACATTGTAAATGCGTAAATTTATAAAATAAAGTTCATTTTATTGAGAATCGCGTTTGCCTCTAAGCACTACTGAAGCCAGCAACGATTCCCTATTTATCTAGTTCAAAACCCATTTGGGAGATTTTTTACGTCTTTTTTTTACTCTAGTAAACTAAAAAAATAGATGCAAGTCGGTCTCTCTTACATACACTATTCCATGGACATAACGTATGGCATACTAATGTCAACACAAATAGGATTGGGATTGATAGGAAATTTAATATATTTTTGGTGTCTACACAAAAATCGAATAATTAGCAACCCAGAGCCATCAATTGCACCCAGCAACCCTAGAAAATTGATCGAATCTAGTAAATCAGCCAATCTAAATGCTAATAGAATTTTATCAATAAGACAGGAAAATCGGTTTAGATTGAACCCACCAAAGCGAAATATATATCTGTATATCAAGACTCTGGCTATCTCCGATTTCCTATTCTGTGTCAACTCTATCGCAGTACCACTTATTTATTTAGCATGTTATAATACTTGTCACGAATCATTCATCTATATTTTTTATTCATTGAAGATTGGATTCCCTTTAATGGACTTCTTTAACAATTATAATTACATATTAAGGATTTTTATATCCTTAGACCGCCTATGGGCTCTTGTATTTCCTTTCTCTTATAGAAGGATAATGACCAACTCCTTAATCAAATATATAATAGTTCTAGGATTTATGGTTAGTTTTTCAGTAATTATTCCTTATGGTTGGGGATATATTCCAACCAAGTATATAGAAAATAAAACGAACCTTATACTATATAATCAATTGATTACCAAAAACATATTGTATAAATGTCTAGATCTTAATTTAACTCATGCTAAATATAGGAATCTAAATAATAATTCTATATCATGTCTTAATCAGACATATATAGTTATTAGATATACCCATTTAGTTAATCCGAAATTACCTTGGTTTGTGGCCTACAGAAAATGGAGTACCTTTATCATGTCATTCATTCCATTTACGATATCAATAATTGCTAACTTTGTTATAATTAAGAAATGTTATAAAATATCCCAAAATAGAATGAATTTGAGGAGAAGCAATAAAGCTTTTACGAGCATAAAAGTAAACATCTTATTCAAATGGTTTAATAAAATTGTAAGCAATCATAGTAGTATTCATAATGAGGTAAACTTAAGAATGGAAAATTCTTTACCAGTTATTCAAAAAAGAGAATTTCAGATTACAATTTTAATGTCAGCCTTAAATATTCACTATATATTGAGTACTATTCCTATGACACTTTATATTCTTATGTATGAACCATGGAAGGATACTTTCTCGAACAAGTCTGAATTGTGGTTTCAAAACATAGCTTATTTAACCAAATATGGGAATAATGCACTGAGTGTGTATATAACTTTATTTTTTGATCCCACTATAAAAACTATATTTTATGATATTTTCAAAAAGCACTGTTCATTTTATAATTAAATTTATATCTGTGTATTAATTTATAACTACAATATGTATTTTTTATGTGATTAGTATAACTGTAGTGCTTTAAAATAATAGTTTTAATATTAACTCATAGCAGCCATTATTTTGCTAGGGATGGCGGGAAAGGGGGTGGATAACTATTAATTGAATCAGATAAGATTTATATGGGGACTTTAGCTCTATTTATTGCCGCCCTTTGACATTGTCATGTTTTTTTTTACAAATATTATAGTTGTTCACTTTTCAAAAAAATTAAATGCCTGAAAAATTATTTACATTATAAAAGACAAATTTTCGATGGGGATTCTTGGCTGCGCCTATGAGTTAATTCATTATTTGAATAATAAATATCACAGTAATAAAATATCTATAAATATTGCCTTCATATTTGTTCTTTTATAGCTAAATAATTGTTATATGTAAATTTCAATTGAATATTATATAATATCTAATATCATGTAATTATCAAGAATTTTAAATTTGTACTTGTTCTATATTTGTCATCATCATAATATATATGAGTGTCAAAAATATTAATCCTAATGTGAAATAAAAATTTTAAATTCTGGGTAAAAAAATATACCAGCATATATTTAATATATAGTTAATTGTGGCTTTTGATTACATCTTTTTTATGATATTAAGCATGGAGGAAAACATTTTAAAAAGTTCACCCGTCCGCGACCATAAAATAATTTAAATCAAACTCTCGTTCTGGACCATTATAATTAAATTATGACCACATTATCAGGTTTAAAAAACATTCTAAATACATCGACTACGCTCAGCCCATTTCAGCCAAAATTAACCTCTAACAGCAATATAAAATCTATAATATAAATTTTAAAACACAACAAAATATAAGGAATTTTTGTGTAAAAAACTTTTAAATCTATGGTGTAAAATTTGTTTCCAAATTTCCATATGGATATTATTTTTTTTCTTTAATTTAAATTCAATAATTAATTTAAAAGAATGAAATTTATATTAAATTAGTCATTTATTTTAAATAATTTAAAATCCTAAAATTCTCATTTTATTTTCGGGTTGAATCCTTATCCTGATCTTTGTTAGAAAAATCCTGTAAAAATTCTTGGTAAATTTTGCCCATGAATTTGGCTTTTGGCTATAGTAGGTCTTAGTTTCGAGTTTGAATCAGCATTTTATATAGTTTGTAGACATTATAATAACAACCAATATGAAGCTGGGTCTATCATTCTCTTTCTGTTATGAACATAGAGAAGAGAAGAGAAGAGAAGAGAAGAGAAGAGAAGAGAAGAGAAGAGAAGAGAAGAGAAGAAGAAGAAGAAGAAGAAGAAGAAGAGAAGAGAGAGAAGAGAAGAGAAGAGAAGAGAAGGTTAACATATATCAACCTACCCTATTGATCTGGGTTTAGATTTAGCTGGGATCAGCTTTTTTTTCCAAAATTTCTAAATGATTATCTTTCATATTTGTGGTTAATATAAATTTGAAAGAGAGTTCTAAGACCTTTAAACACTAACTTAGTAACCTAACAATATTAGCAATTGAAATTTAAAACTTTTATTGTACATTATAAATTTTATAAGAAAACTGTTAAAATTATTTCAAATAATCTTATTTTTATAAAAAAACATAATACTAAATAATCAATGAAATTTTATTAAGTGAAGCAAACTGGAATTAGTAATAATTAAATAATAAATTCTTAATATTAATTTTCGGAATCCCCCAAAAATTTTTCCGGAAACGTTTCTGGGATCACCCTTTTTTGCTGATTCCAAGTTCCATAATTTTTCCCAAGTTCCGTTCTGGGAACGTGTCAGGAACTCTCCGTTCCTCCTACTATGTATATCGAAAAATTTGATTATTATTTTACTTTCAGCTATAAAGCATCCTAATTTTTCTTATTTTAAAATAATGACCATTCAAAAACCAATATTAATAATAATAAAATTAATTAAATGTGTTAAACTTTACATATTGTTGTTGAATGAAATGATAAAAAAAAATATATTTCTAACATCCATCGCTTAGATTTAGCCTATTTGATACGTTAAAGAGTTTAGTTTTAAATTAAATCTAGGGCGACTTCTGTTTCTATACGATGTCGTCATAATTCGTTACAATGAGTTATTGCTCAAATTAGACTAAAATGCACACTCTGGTTTTGAAAAAAATAACAGAATTCAAAAAATATTATATATCATTCATGAACTAAATAATTAAAATTGGTATTACATTACAAATCCTCTATAATTTTCAAAATAATTTTCCTTTTATGTATTTAAACGGAAATTAAATTGAAAATAAAAAATTGTTTTTTTCAGAAACTTATCTCGACCTTGAAAAATAAATTCATTTAATTTAATCAGCGTGATTAAAAAACATGTCGGCATATATAGTTTTGCTTATTTGCTTAATGCACAAGGTAAATTTATTTAGAGTGGACAAAAGTTTCTTTTGTTAAAATATAAAAAAGTAAAATAAACTTATAAAGGGATATTAAAAAAAAATATATTAATCATTTAATTTTTTTCCATAGGCAGTTCTTATTAATTACTCAAAAAAAACCTAATCAAAAAATATCTTAACTTAGATTTATTTTTTTTTTTCCTTATAAATTCCGTTTATTCACTGCAACTTCATTTATTTATCTTTAAAAAGGTATACAATTTTTTTTTAAAAAATATTTTAGAAAGTTAGAAATCTATATTCATTTGTAAAATATATATATAATCAAATTCATTATAAATGATAGTATCCACTTACTCCTTTCCTCGCCTTGAAGATCGACTTCTTAACCCAGTATTGAAGGCCATCAACACTATATCATTTTTAGTTCATATCTGGTTTGGGAGATAAGATTTTTTTTTTTTACCTCTTCATAATAACGTCTAGTAAAACTTAGAATGCGGGTCGATCTTTCTTACATTAAATACTCTATGGACATAACATATGGTATGCTAATGGGAACTCAAATAGGGTTAGGATTGATAGGAAATCTTATATATTTTTGGTGTCTAACCAAAAATCGAATAATTAGTAACCCAGACCCATCGATTGCACCCAGCAACCTTTTGATGGAATCTAATAAATCGTCCAATATAAATGCCAATAAGGTTTTATCAATAAGACAAGAACGGCGCCCTGGATCTAATTCAATGACAAAGAAACGAAATATATATTTGTATATCAAGACTCTGGCTGTCTCCGATTTCTTCTACTGTATCAACGCTATCGCTGTACAAGTTCTTTATGTAGTATGTAGCAATTGTCACAAATCATTCTTCTTTATCTCATATTCGTTAAAAATTGGATTCCCTCTAATGGACGCCTTTAGTAATTTTAACTACCTACTGAGGGTTTTTATATCCTTAGACCGCCTATGGGCGCTCGAATTTCCTTTCTCTTATAGAAGGAAAATGTCCAACTGTTTTATAAAATATGCATTAGTTCTAGGTTTTATCTTCAGCTTTTTAGTAACTATTCCGTACAGTTGGGGATATATTCAAATCAAGTATATAGAAAATGAAACAGCAGGGATATTATGTAATCAGCTGATTACCAAAAATATGTTGTATGAAGGTTTGGATCTTAACCTAACTGAAATTGAGAATAAGAGTATAAATAATCATTTAATACCATGTATTAATAAGAAAAAGGTCAATATTAAATATTCTCATTCCGATAACCCGAAAACCCCTTGGTTTCCGACGTATAGAAAATGGATAACTCTTATCATGTCATTAATTCCATTTACGATATCATCAATAGCTAACTTTTTTATAATTAAGAAATGTTATAAAATTTCCCAAAATAGAATAAATTTGAGGAGAGGCAATAATGATGTTGCAAATAGAAAAGTAAACCCCCTAATCAAATGGCTTAATAAAACAGTGTTCAGACATAGGATTCATAACGCGGAAAATATGGAAAATTTTTTACCAGTTATGCAAAAGAGAGAATTTCAGATTACGATTTTAATGGCAGCCCTAAATACGCATTATATATTCAGCACTATTCCTATGACACTTTATATGTTTATGTATCAACCATGGACAGATACGTTCTCGAACAGGTCTGAACTATGGTTTCAAAACATAGCCTATTTAACTAAATATGGGAATAATGCCCTAAGTGTGTATATAACTTTATTTTTTGATCCAACCATAAAAACTATATTTTATGATGTTCTTAAAAAGTACTGTTGCTTTAATAATTAAATTTAAAACAACTTTGTATCTGTTCTGTATTAATTTATAACTATGAAATTTATTTATTTCTATGTGATTAGTATATAGTTCTTTAATATAATAGTTTTACTTTTAACTTCATAGACATGATTTAGCTAAATAGGAAAGTCGTAGCACTACTTAATGAGTTTTCTTGCATATGAATTTTTTTTGGATCGGCTTTGGGCGGATTATGGTTAATTCTAGTTTGTCACTTTAAAAAAAAATTAAAATGTTTGAAATAATGAACAAGTCTAATTAAAAAAAAATATCTAATTTTAATTTATTTGTATATAGTTAAACCTTTCTTCACAAAATCGATTTTCATATTTCTCCCTCAAAATAAACATTCTTGTGGGAGAGGAGGTAAAGGTATAAGAGTTTGGGGGGGGGATTATTGCCTTAAAATGATATTTACTAAATAGGCCTATATTCCAGTGGCACTTGGCGGCTACTTCTATGAAAACTCATTATTTGAACAATAACTATCGCTCTCGGAAAATATATTATTATGATCGTAAATATTTATAATTAAATGTATTATAATTTCAGAGGTAATAATATAAATTGTGAAACGTGGGCTACAATTGTATATAATATCTTATAATAACATATGTAATTTTCAAAAATTTGAATTTATAACTTGTCACATCATAAACAATTTTTTTTTTCAATTATAATAATCCTAAACAAATTTAATTTTAATTGAGATGAGAATAATAATAAAGCCTATTATTTTGCTGCCCAAAAAAAACATACCAATATATTTTATTTATCGAAACCATTGGTAGACGAATTTATAACGTATACTACTTTTACTATGTTACGATCCAGGGCAAAAAAAAATATGATAACAATTAAAGGGTTTAAAAGATTTGGGATATCTCGGCCCCTAATTATTTTTACCCGTCCCGACTCGTATAACAATTTTGAAACAAGCTCTCCAGAACTACCATTATAATTTATTTATCAATGAAAACGACATAAATTTTTGCCTAATTATCAGTTTTAAAAAACACATTTTCAAAACTTAAACCGGCTCAGCCAGTAAAATTTTTGTACTCAGGCCCAAAAAACCTTTCTATAATTTTAAATATTAAACTTCTATAATATAAATTTCACAAACAGACAAAATATCGGGTGTTTTTATGTAGAAAAACTTTTTTTTAAATCCATAATAAAATTTGTTTTTCAAAATATCGAAATTCAAAAATATTTTTAAAAATGTTCAAGTTTCCAATCATTGATTTCGAATAAAAAAAAAATTATATTTTAAAATGTCAAAATTTACGTTTTATTTTGGGGTTTTACCCGGCCCTCATATATATCTTAATATGATAATATACTATATCATAGTAAACCTTAAGTGCAATTTTTATTACCTCAATTGTCAAATATTTTATATTTTAATATGATCTTTGTATACGATAATTTTTTTTTTCTAAACAAGTCACTCCAACAATTCAAAACTTCAGCCCCAAAACCCTATCTGGCTTTTCCATTTTACGAAAATTAGAAATTTTTTTAAAAATAATATTCTAAAATTTAATTAAAAATTTCCTCTTTTTTTTTGCATAAATCAAATGCTCAATTTTTATATTATTTTTAATTTTTTTTTACATTAAGGAAGCATATGAGATGAAATGTGAGAAAAAGTGTGATTCTTTTTTCATTTTGTAAAATAACGTGAGGAAAGAATAAGTACGAGAAAACGTGAGAGATGTGAATTCTTAAGATCTAATAATGTTTCAATCTTTCACCACCGATAGTAAATAAAATTAGTCGAAACTATTAAGCACCTACAATTAACATATCCTCATTTTAGAAATAATTTAAGTATTTAGCCCATTGAACAAAATATCGGATACCCCCACCCCCACCTAGACCTACCTAGAGGTATAATTCCATTTAAATATGCATTTTGATTTCCAATATAAATAACTTAAAAATTTTATGTAAACTTTTTTTTTAAAAAATATTCAGTTTTGTAAATTTCTATATGGGTAACAAATGGTATTTTTATTACTAGCTTATTTATATTGTACTACGACTAGTTTTCATTCGTTACCCATTTCAAGTTTTTTAAACTTCATAAAACACATATTAAGACCTAGATCCGCCCAGTGGCCCCTACACTTTCTGAGGATTGGAAGCGGAATACCCCCCTGAAAGTACCCCCCCCCCCTCGAAAAAATAGTTAATTATTTTTATGACACCCATAATCAAAAATATTATTGCATAATATACATAATATAAATAAAATGTAAAAAAATATATACTTTAAAAATATTTTTTTTAAATTAATAATTTAGATAAATTAGGGGAAGAGAAAGCGAAAGAATTTATAATTTCATCAATATTTAATTGTTTAAATAAGTTTTTTCCCATTGATGCTTAAATTATTGAGAAATGGATCTTTCATGATGGTGCTACGAAATCTTGTTTTAATTAATTTAATTTTACTCGTGACCCTATCGGCAGTACATGAGGTAGTAGGAATGGTTAATAAATATTTATATAAAATTGTTAAATTAGGGAAAGCAGAAAAATTTTAAAGTAGACGATAAGGTAAAATAAAAGAATAGTTTGTCCAGTCTGAATTATAAGTCTCAGAATTATCATCATCATCAGAAGAAGCTAAATAATGTATTAGTATAAATATTTTAATTAGATAAATTCACAATTCTCAGAATCTAAATCTGCTTTAGATTCTTTAACACGAGTAATATTTACTCCCCTGTTTTAGCCATCTTATAAATATTTCGAAACTTCAACATTTCTTCAAAAATTTGACTTGAATGTAAATGATAAAATTTACATATATCCTCTATCACCTTTAACAATTGACTTTTACACCATTCCCTTTGGTGTAAAAAATGATGTTTGATTTAAAAATTTCATTGATTAATCATTAAATCTTTCATTAAACTGCATAATAATCAAATCAAAAATCATGTGTAGCATAAAACACTGGTTTTAAAGCTAAAATAAAAATGATGAAAGTATATACCTCTGCTTTTTGGATTGGAATGTTTGAAGGCTAGATCAAAATGAAAAGGTAGATTTCTCTCCTTCATAAAATCTTGTGCTATTGAAAAAACATACAAAAATTTAGTGTTAATTATCAATTAGGATTAAAAAATAATAAAAGACAATAATTTAAATTATATTTCTCAAATCTTTTGCCAATTGAATTTGATCTATTGCAAACCATATATCCATCGAAATGGTTGGTAATTTTGTACAAGCCAAGCTTGTTATCAGCAATATTTTATCCAAAGCACAGTGATAAAATAAAATAAAAATTTCCTATTCTAAAGTAGCACTAGCCATAGTGGAAGTGGCAGGATCTTCAGAATCCTTTAAATTTGTCAAAGCTGCCCTCAAGGCATCATAAAGTAGGAAAAAAATTTACAATTGCTTTGTAAGATGATAGCCAGCTTCTATAAATATAAAATAAACATTTTAAATCTAAACAAATATAAGATAATATTAATGAGTGGCATTTTTGATGGATGCGTAGAAATCGTTTCTATTTTGTAAGTACATTCCTCTGACATGCTTTGGGCACCTCATATCTTTTAACGCCATTAAAATATACAAAAATCTTCTCTAATATCCCTAATACATTTCCGAGTTCTTTAATTGATTGGCATGATTGAACAATGATTAAATTTAATCAATGACAATAGCACTAAATAAAAGCCGCCTTTGACGTCTCCGCGCTAACCAAAGCCTGCACTCCATTGATTCTTCAATTCATGTTTGAGGCGCCATCATAGTTTTGCCCAACTAGGAAATCGAAGGGTAGATTCATGGAGCCAAGTTTGGATATTATATTATTTTTAATATCGAGACCAGTTGTATTTCCTATGCAATATATGTCTGTCAGTCTTTCAACAGGGTTAGGCGTCTCACTATTTTTAATAAATCTTACTAAGCACCTGTTAAATTCAATCTCCTTTTGAATTATTTTTATAATCATATTTTTCATGGTTTCATTATGAGATAATAGATTTGAATATAATTTAGATTTTAATCCCTTATTTATTTTCTCCCTTCTTCTTTCTTCATTTTGTTGTAAATACATTTTGACAAAAGGTTCGGAATCTGCAATTAGTTTATTAAGGCCCATCATATTGCCTTCTTGTTGCCTATTTCCCAGAAATCTTGGTTACGAGATATCAAATAACCTAGACATCTTATTATTATTCTTATAATAGAACGGTTATTGTCCACACATTCTTTCTGGGGTATTATAAATTGTAATATGGAAAAAAGCTATACTATTACAAAGCTTTTCTTTATATCGTTAAAATTAAGCCCACCATGTCTTTTTCTATCCGTCCAGTTATCATCTCTTATATTATGAGATATGTAATTTTTAATTAAGCATTTGTATTTTTTTGGTTAATATTTTTGGGCATATTTTGAAATTGGAAAAATAATTTTATGACAAGAAATCTTGGATAACAACCTAATTTACTAAACATCGACCAAAATTTCCGTCGATACATATTAAATTCAAATAATAAGTGGGGATGGGGGGGGGGGTCTTATTATTATATTCATAAACTAGAGATCACTTGATTTTGGATGGATTTAGCAAAACAAAAAAAGAATTAAATTTAAAAAATTTAACAAAAAAAGTACCCCCACAGAAATTTTTATAAGCAGTTGCTTCGGACCCCTATTCCTCTAGTTGTAGGGGACACCCGCCTAATTTAAGTGGCTATGTTTTAAAATTAACTTTCATTTTGGCATCAATATCTAATTTTCATGTTATAATAAGTTCAAAAGTAATACCCGAGATCTTAAATCCAACAACTATAATAAGGTAATAGGAAATAACTAGTATTAAATAATGTTATTTATTTATATTTTTTTTTAAGTTAGATTAACTATGATCAAATATATCTTCGTTTTATATTGCCAACAAATATGTCATCCAAAAGTTAAATATTTTTTAATTTATATGAATTACATTTAAAGTGTCTGCCATATTAATATTATAATTCATATTAATATTAATATAATATTAATTATGATAAATTATGCTCTTATTTTATACTAGTATAATTTAAAAATTAATGTCATAATTGTGCTAAATAGAATTATAATCATACGAAGCAAAAAAAGACAAAATTAAGCCACTGGCATAAAAAATTTAGAAATTTTTTTTTTTAAACTTATGAGTATTCCATAATGAAATTTTTTTAAAAAATTGGTAAATTTTGTTATCTACATTTGATGAATTGGTTTTTATTAAAAGTGCTAGGGAAAATTAATTTTTTTTTCAAAAAAACTTTTTTTTCAGAACTCACATCGGCCTTGAATAAAAATGCAATTATATAAGTGCTAATCCACTAGGTAAATATATTTATATTGCAAACAAATGTTTCTTTTTTGATAAGTTATAAACATTTAAAAAATTTAATCAACTTAAAGGGGGTGTAAAATTAAATTATTTTCATATTAATTTCTGCAAAACATAATAAAATTTTTTTAAAAATTCGCCTTTGCTTTATGTATCACGCAAAAATTTCTATTCGTTTTTGTGCTTAATGATATTGTGAATTTATATAATCAACTTAAACGGTTGAAGGAACTTACGCCGCGATGATTATCATTTTATCACTGAAAATAACTGCCAAATAGCGATGAGTTTATTACTAGTTGGCACTCAGTAGCGAAATATGAAAATAACCCACTTCCAGAAAGAAAAAGAGTAGTGAATCCTTTGCAAACTTATAGATGATTGTTGATCTCTCTTATGTAAACTACTCGATAAATATAACTTATGGTATACTCATGTCAATACAAATAGGTCTAGGTTTGATAGGAAATTTTATATACTTTTGGTGTCTATTCAAAAATCGAAAAATTAGGAATCCAGATACGTCAGCTCCACCTAGCAACAATGCTAAATTCATCGAGTTTAATAAATCGCCCGATACAAATGTCAATAAAAATTTATCTTCGAGACAAGAGAATTCAGTTGGATCTTTAGCGAGACCGAAAAGAAATATATATCTATATATCAAGACTCTGGCAATCTCCGATTTCTTATTCTGTGTCAACTCCATTGCATTACCCGTCATATACATAGCATGTTATAATACCTGTCGCAAATCATATTTCTTTACTTTATATATAATTAGGATTGGATTTCCTTTGATGGATGGTTTTACTAATTTTAGTTACATACTGAGAGTCTTTATATCTTTGGATCGCCTATGGGCACTTCAATTTCCATTTTCCTATAGAACATTAATGTCCAACTCATTCATCAGATATTTAATAATCATAGGATTTATTGTTTGCTCTTTAGCGGCCATTCCTTACAGTTGGGGATATATTTTAGCTACAGTTAAAGAGAATGAATCATCTCCCATACTATATAACCCGTTAATTACTCAAAGCATTACGCATGGAGGTATAGATCCTAATTTAAATAATAAATATAAGAGTGTAAATAATAATCTAATACCGTATCTTAATGAGAGTCATGTGATCATTAAATATACCCATTCACTTAATCCCAAAACCCCTTGGTTTCAGGCTTATAGAAAATGGATTACCTTCATCATGTCATTTATTCCATTAACTATATCAGCGATAGCTAACTTTTTTATAATTAAGAAATGTTATAAAATTTCCCACAATAGAACTAATTTGAAGCACGGTAATAAGCCACTTGTGAACAAAAAACCAAATATTCTACTCAAATGGTTTAATAAAATGGTGTCCAGTCTTAATACAATTCCTAACACGAATGGCATTAGAAAAATAGAGATGAAGAATACTTTGCCAATTATGCAAAGGAGAGAGTTACAGATTACGATTTTAATGTCAGCCTTGAATATGCATTATATATTTAGCACTATTCCTATGATACTTTATATTTTTATTTACCAACCATGGACGGACACGTTTTCTACTAAGTCTGAATTGTGGTTTCAAAATATCGTATATTTAAGCAAATATGGGAATAATGCGCTGAGTGTGTATATAACCTTATTTTTTGATCCTACTATAAAAACTATTTTTTATATTATTCTTAAAAAGTACTGTTGCTTATATTAATTAAACCTTTTAAAAACAACTCTTTATTTGTAATATAATATAAATATATAATATATATATATATATATATGTCTATGTCAAATATTTATAATAATTATTTTATTATAGCGTCAATAATTTCACGGAGCATAATGTGTACCACATCATATTTACAAGTTTAAAATTTATGCTTGTTGCAAAAATATACAAGTGTGTTAAATATTTTATTTTAAACGAATCAGATTTTACGAGATATCAGAAATAAAATTTTCTTAGACAAAGTAGCCACCTTCTAGGGCATGTCGGTCTGCTCATTATGAACCTAATTTTAGTGGGCCTGGCCTGGCGTATAAAAATTTTTTTTTAATAGTCTTGATCAGAGTTTGGGCCTTAAATTTTTATATTTAAATTTAGCTTATTTAAAAACAGTTTCTAAACAGTAAATTTTACTATTGTACACAAAATGATTGCCTAATTACACAATAATATTGTTTATTTTTCATTTAAATACAATAAATTAAATTTTTATATATGACTTGTGGCGGGCTTGGGAAAATGTTTTGAAACTTATTATGAACTTAGGTTGTGATTAATAATTTTTTTTTTAATATTAAATATGGGTCGGGTCGGGTCGGGTCTGGGCCGAATTTTTTTGCTGTAGAAAAAATTAGGCCCATGAGTATCTGAGGTAAGGTATATCATTCTGTAATATTCAGATCCAGTAGGAATCCCATTAAGATTATTGTATACCAATCTTTGACCCCATAAGAAAGATTTATAATTTTTAAATTATATCTCTTATTTTGCCATATTATATGTATTATTTTTAATAGTTGTGAAATGAACACTGAGACTTAAAAAGCCTGTATTTGACATTTTTTTTTTTACTAAATAATTTTAAATAAAAGCAAGACAGAACAAATTATAGATCAGTGTGTAGCCCAATCCTTCACCTACAAAATAAAATAAAAAATGTGTAGTTCTTTTCTACCCATAATATACTTTAGTAACTATAATTATTTACATGAAATGTGACATTTTCACAATTTGTAAAATGGCTGTGTACACCAAGGTAAGTTAGTTAAAATAAAATTTAACTCATCTTTATTTGCTTTATTGAGTAAAATATTAACAATTTTGAACAGTTATTAATTACTTTTTTATTTTAATTAAAACTAATTAATACAATAAGGTAATACAAAAAATGTATTTGCCTTTATTGAGCAAAATATTAACAGTTTTGACAGTTATTAATTACTTTTTTATTTTAATTAAAACTAATTAATACAATAAGAGGAATATAAAAATATACTCGCAATATATTTCATCGTTTCACGGTAATGTTCTCGCTATGATAACTTTCTCGCAAATATATTTGCGGTAAAATTTTCTCTTAAGTATGCTCAGTTCAGATTTAGCTGAAAATAAATTCCCAATAATTGGTTTAGTGATACTGATCTTGCCTGCAAATGTTTAGTGTTGAAAGAAAAAAAAATAGGGAATTGATTTAAGCTATATTATCATCTTCGCTCTTAAAAATTCATTCCCGATAATCGCAATAAAAATTTTGCCAAAAATTTCGCGATAAAAAGTTTCCTCTGAATTGACCTGATACGTTAATCGTTGTTATCACTTTGTAGAGAGATTCAAATATTGTCGCGCATACATTTCCTTAAAAAAAATAAGCCATTTTTACTCGATCGTTTAGGCCTACGATCTAAATTAACAAAAGGGTTTAAGCTATAGGATATAGATATCTTTTTTAATTACCATCATCAGAGATTGTTTTATGTATATTTTTAAAAAAGTTATTGCTACTTAAAAATAAATATGTTATGAGTAATCTAATTTATCAAGCATCAAAAAAATTTGCTAGTTATTTAATCATATTTAATTCTGAATCATTCTTTAACCTTGAGAAAACAGATCGTGATCCCAAAAATCCATTTTATCATAAAAGCCCCGAAATTTCTTGCAGATTTTGTTATATGGCATCATTAAAAATTAGTGTTTGGCATTTGATAATTATTGGATTATTATTTTATTAATCGTTTGAAATATCATGGATTAATTTAATCTTTATGTATTGTATACTATGTAGTTAAATAATAGTTCTATTAGCATTATATAGGTTATTTTCATAAAGGAAATAATTGTGGATGTGAAAGAAGAAAAAAACGCAAAATAAACGTTTAAAAAAAACAAATAACGCCAAAAATATACTAAATAAATTATAGATATAATAAAAATGTTAAGGTTAGTTTTAAAAATAAAATATTCTTGAGCCTGCTAATTTATTATCAGAAGATGCCTGAGGCTAGATTGTTACTTCAGCACCTTACATAGATCTTTAATGAGACTTTACTTAGGTGTCTTTCCTTCAAAAAAAAAGTTAATTCGACTGTGATTTATATTGTTGAGAAAAATAAAATAAATACTCTAAATTAATGCTTTTTGGGGGTTAACTTATAGTCTCTCATCCATTTTATAGAATATTCCATTGTTTTATATATTATTATTTTAAATTATTATGATTATATTGTAGGATTGCAAAAATTTGTCACAAAATATTTTTAGACATTATATTTAAGACTAGTTGATAACCCGTCAAAAATGACGGGGAATATTATTTTTAATGAAACAATATCTCTTAGTAGCACCCTAAATACTATCATTATTTACCAGAGCTCCTGTTAGTCAGAATTGTCAGCGATCATATTAGGAGACCAACCAGGTTCACCATGAGGGAATAGTATAGGATAAACCATGGGGTCTAAATTTGGGCTCAATACATTAAGAATAATGAGATCGTTGTCATTAGATTTAGGATAGACTTTAATATCTCTTTTGAAAGGAGGCTCTCCATCTTCATTATTGAAAATCATAGCTACGTCATCCATAGATGGTAAATTATAACGGCGTCGATCGCTAGAACGATCTCCTTTAAAGATCATATTAATGGTTGGGAGTTTTGTATTAGAAGTAGTTGCTAATTCTAATGCAGATGGACTTCACCTAATGTCTTAAAACTAAGAGCATAGGGGTTAATTTGTCGTATTAACTGATCTAATTGCTTCATAATATCTTTATTACATTTACTATTTGCTGGATGGTGTATACGCTTATCTATAGCCTGTGTCGTATCTAACACGTATAACTGGGCATAAGTAGGCAAAGCATTAGAAGGTGGGTATAAATTAGATGTGCGGTGATATATTTGGCCGTGCACTTTGAAACAATAAGGGCCACTACCTGTAAGCTCCGAAATTTTTGCGCCCATCGATGCAAAAGCTACTGCTGAATTATAAGAACGTATGTTCTTCATAAAATTATTATGTAACTTATCTTGAGGGTTTGATATAAGATTTTTTAAATAAGGAGGATATGGTATTTGGGTTAAGATAACCTTCCCTTTATGACAGCACTGTGTGAATTTACCGTCGGTCGGTCTCTCAGCTATGAAATTCATGGAAAAACAAAATTGACATATGATATTCATAGGCCCGCAAGTATGTTCAGTTATTAAGTGAATATCATTAGTATTAAAATGTGTTAAATTACTTCTATTTTTAAGAATAGATGTATAGGTGGTGGGGAAAATCTGTTTAAGCTTTAGACGAAAACGGGCAGCACATGCCCGCATCCTAGCAGTTTTAGTTGATATATCAATAGGAAAAGGTTTATTTAAATTAATACTTTGAGGTGTAGGTACTAAAGCTACTATAGGTTTGGGTTTCTTGGATTTTATATGACTTAGCACTTTACGACCACTTTCCTTAAAATAAAAATATTTTATCTAAATTATTGGAAAATAAAACTTCTTTTGTTATGTTTAATCTTTTTCTATTTCCCAAAATAGAAGTGTAAGAGGTAGGGAAGATTTGTTTAATTTTTTGATGAAAACGGCTTATGCATGCGCTAATCATAGCAGTTTTAATTGATAAATCAATTGGGAGATATAAATTTGAATTAGGATTATGAGTTGTAGTTAATGAAACTAACTTAGGATTATTATATTTGGATTTTATGTGATTCCGTAATTTGCGGATACTTTCCTTTAATTGTTTGGGAGATTGTCTATTTTCCATAGTATTCTATTTATTAACGTTACAAAGAATAAAAATTAAATATTATTTTCAAATAACTGGTAACACAAAAAAATTCCTAAATCTAGAAATGAACGTTTTCGTATCTTGGTAATGTTAATTTTTTTTCTATCAACTTTCCTATCATCTTAACGTTAATTTTTTCACTTTCCTATCTCCTAATGTTAAAATATCTTTTTTCTATCACCTTTCCTATCAATCATCTTAATGTTAAATAAATTGAGAGCTATTATTATCTCGTTAATGTAAAAATTTTTTTATGGCAACACTGGGATTCGAACTCGCAACCTATCGTTCGGAAGACAAACTTTTTTCCATTGAGCCCCCCCCCCTTCAATATTATATTTTGATATATTTGTATATATATGAAACTTTTTTTTATAAAATTAACTTAATTTAATTAGAATGACGGGTTGATGGGCAATTATTAAGTTAGGTGTATATGATACTAAATATGCTTTATTAATATATTTTATAAAAATATTAAAATTTAGGAGAAAAAGAGGTAAAATTGTTACAATGTAACACGTGAGGGTATAAGAAATATCAAAATTTAAATTGTGATAGAAATCATATTGGCTAAAATTTAAAATAGAGATCCTTGAAAATTTAATTTTAAATATGGGATATAGATATTGGTCTGAAAATTTTTTTTTACAAACATAGCCAGGCCTGATCAAAAAACCAAGTCCCATGCAACTTTCATAAAATTTTCATTTTTTTTATTTTGATTTAATAACAATGTCTTAAATTTAATTTTAATATTCCATTTATTTCTATTGTGGGTAATTACTAATTAGTTAGGTGTATATGATAAGAAATATGCTTTATTAATATATTTTATAAAAATATTAAAATTTAAGAGAAAAAGAGGTAAAATTGTTGCAATGTAACCCGCGAGCATTATGGGTATTAGAAATATCTGGGTAAAATTTAAAATAGAGATTCTTGAAAATTTTTTAATTTTAAATATGGGATATAGACATTGGCCTGATATTTTTTTTTGCAGACATAGCCAGGCCTGATCAAAAAACCAAGTCCAATGCAACTTTTATATAATTTTCATTTATTTTTTATTGTAATTTAATAACAATTTCTTAAATTTAATTTTATATTCCATTTATTTCTATTGTAATTTAATAACAATGTCTTAAATTAAATTTTATATTTAGATTTTAGAATAAAATTTAAAATTGTGATAGATATCATATTAAGTAAAATTTAAAATAGAGATAACATTGGCCGGGAAATTTTTTTTTGCAGACATGGCCAGGCCTTATCAAAAAACCAAGGCCTATGCGACTTTCATATTCTGATTGTATTTTTAAATGAATTATGGGGCTGGGCTTGGGAATTTTTTTATTATTAACTATGAGTCAGACATTGAACTAAAACAAATTTTATTGCAGGCCTGGGCTCGGCCTGATCATAAGATCTAAATTTTAATAATTACTTTTATGAAATTTTAATCAAGAATGAAGGAAGCATGATAAAAATGGGTAGCTAATGTCATTTTAAGAGATTCCAATATTGTTTGGGGTGTATTGTGAGATTTATTTTTGTTTGTCAAATAGCTAAATATAATTTAAAGAATAGTTATAAGATCTAAATTTTAATAATTACTTTTATGAAATTTTAATCAAGAATGAAGGAAGCATGATAAAAATGGGTAGCTAATGTCATTTTAAGAGATTCCAATATTGTTTGGGGTGTATTGTGAGATTTATTTTTGTTTGTCAAATAGCTAAATATAATTTAAAGAATAGTTATAAGATCTAAATTTTAATAATTACTTTTATAAAATTTTAATCAAGAATGAAGGAAGCATGATAAAAATGGGTAGCTAATGTCAGGGTGTATTGTGAGATTTATTTTTGTTTGTCAAATAGCTAAATATAATTTAAAGAATAGTTATAAGATCTAAATTTTAATAATTACTTTTATGAAATTTTAATCAAGAATGAAGGAAGCATGATAAAAATGGGTAGCTAATGTCAGGGTGTATTGTGAGATTTATTTTTGTTTGTCAAATAGCTAAATATAATATAAAGAATAGTTATAAGATCTAAATTTTAATAATTACTTTTATGAAATTTTAATCAATAATGAAGGAAGCATGATAAAAATGGGTAGCTAATGTCATTTCAAGAGATTCCAATATTGTTGGCGGTATAATTAATTGAATGACGGTAAAAATATATTGGTGAGAAATTCAAAAATTACGTCAAAATTAGGCGCATGCGCAAAGTATATAAAGCTTCATATATATACACAAATATATCAAAATATAATATTGAAGGGGGGGGGGCTCAATGGTAAGAACGTTTGCCTACCGAACGATAGGTCGCTAGTTCGAATCTCTGTTTTGCCATAAAAAAATTTTTAAAAAAAGTTTTAACATTAGCGAGATAATAATAGCCCTCGATTTATTTAACATTAAGATGATAGGAAAGTTGATGGAAAAAAAATATTTTAACATTATGAGATAGGAAAGTGAAAAAATTAACGTTATGAAGATAGGAAAGTTGATAGAAGATACGAAAACGTTTATATCTTGAATATGGCTATTATATATATAGATTATTGTAAAAAAAATAAAATAACAAATTTCAACAAAATGTTGATAGATTTTTATATATTCCAAAATTAAAAACTCTTATTTTCAAAAAAAAACAAAATAAAACAATGTTTTTTTTTAAATCTTTCTTTGAAAAAAAAATACGATTTTTTTGATAAATATAAGTGTTGTTAAACCGATTTTTATCAGATTTTTGAAATGACTAACTCAATATTTTATCCAGAAATATGTTAACGCAAGCCTGAAGGTTTTTCTCATGGAACGTGCAAAGGTTTGGAAAATCTATTAGCGAAACCTCTAGACTTAGGCAACATTTTTATATGCACTCCTCCTGTAAAGTAAAATAAAAAATGGATACAGAGAAAACTATAATCCTATTCCCAACTGACAATATATTTAATGGTAATAAAAGTAAGGGTTTGAACATAGTTCATTAATGTTCGGACCTCGATTAGATCACTACAAATTTATTACCCTCATTTTAAAAGTAATTTATCCGATACATTTATAAATGGGATTAAATTGCATTCCAAAATTCAGATATATACACACGTATAGGCCCACTTAGATTTTCTTTTCTTCGTGATAATTAAATTTAACAAATTGGTTTTTTACACTGCTAAAATTTAAGTTATTAATTTGGTTTTTTTTTTATTTCTGGACTTTTATCGGCCTTGAAAGTAAGAAGAAATAATAATATTAATGATCTATTTAATAAGTGCCATTAAATTCAAGCAATTTAAATGCCATTAAATTCAAACAATTTATAATTTATTTATATTGTTGTATATAATAAAGTTATTTATTTGTTAAATTAAACGATGCTAAAATTTTAATCTACTTAATGGGGGAATTTAAAAATAAATTTAAAAAAATAAATTATTATCAAAGGTAAATTCTTAATAATAGCTGTAAAACATAATTTAAAATATCTGACTAACTTATTTTTCTCGAATTATTGTGTTTTAAGTCAACGAATCTTTTTTTCTTTATATTTTTAGTAGAAATTATAAATTTGTTAATGAATTCTATAATATTGCAGAAAATTATCAAATTTTGATAAAAATATAGTTTTTTGAAGAAACTAATTCATTTTTCTGGCACTATTTTTTGGAAATCCCCTTAGATGATAGGATATAAGTTTTGACATATCAAACATCGTTCTCTCATATGCTTCTAACACGATCATTACTTGATCATTCCTTCAAATCGTAATCATTGTCACTAATAATAGGATATAGTATATTTGTTTTTGCCTCTGAGCACTCTCTAAAAACAGTATGAGGGATGTGGTTAGTTGATGGCATAGTTAGGAAAAGGATGTCCGAGCCATATAAAAATATTAAAAATCTTAGGCAAACTTTAAAAAAACTGTGCCGGTATTTCTCTACTACATACTCTAATCTATAAACATAACTCTTGGTATATATCATTCTGGCCTCTTGATATACTAGATTTTTATAAAAAATATTCTTTTTGAATTATATTTGTTATTTTTAAAAAGTTATTTATCCTTTTTGTTAACATTTATTTCAAATTCTTCCTTATAGTGTTATAATCGTTTACATTTTTCTGGAGAGGGGGTGAAGAGTGAGGGTGTATGGGAGAAGTGATGATATTTAGGGGAACAGACAAATTTGAGATGAGGGGGGGGGGGGAGGTACCCTACCCTTGGTTACCTGCCTACTTTAAAATTCCCCAATTTAACTTTCTAAAATTGATATAAAACATGAGAAGCTACATGTTCCTATTATATAATTATACCAAATATACTATATAATACAAAAAATCACGAATTTTATTTTTTAAAAAAAAATTGATATAAATTGAAAATAAATTATTAACCTACAAATTTAGAAGTATATAAAAAAAACCAGATAATATTGAAAAATGCGATAAGAAGAAAAAATGATTCGGAAATTTTTTTTAATTTGTGGGATTTAATTTTTAATCACTAGAATCCTTGAACCCTTCACTTTTGAAAATGGCTGGGGTTTGGGTTAATTCAACAAAAATACGCGGGTTCGAAAGGTTTCGGGTTCGGTTTCTAACCCCTGGTATGAATATCATTGTAAAGAAATTTTTTAAAAGAAATTCTCATAAAGTTAAACGAAATGAATTGTAGACATTTAAGAGTCTTCGAAATTAATCATGATTGGCATGAGGAGTCAGACAGTTAAACTTCCAGAATCTTGGTCTTTAGGGTAAATTCTTAATTTGAGCCTCTTCACATGCTACTCTTTCTTTGGGTTCACGAGTAAATAAAGAAATAAATACTAGAAATTAAATAATTAAATTTTTATGCCAATCTTTAACTGTAGGAGGCAAAATCAGAGCCACATTAGAAACCCAATTTTTTATTTCTGAAACATGGGGCCTTAGCCATGGGATATATAATAATTTTTTAATATTTATGTCTACAATTTGCTAGTTGGTTGAAATCTTATAGCTTTTTTTTTTATATTGCTCGCTAATTAGTTATCTTTGTGATAGTTAGAAGTCTATTTCCATTGTCTTAATTTTTTTAAAAAATGATAAAACACTAAAATATTAAAACAACTATATAAAAATATATAAAATTACTAAATAAAAATATATATTAGTATCGTAGGCTCTAAAAAGAGCTTAATTTAATAATGAAAATGTACCTAAAAGCAAGTATAATTGTGTTTAAAAAATTTCCAATTGAAGTTTTTGTTTAAGAAAAAGGGATTCGCGATTTTCGTTTGTTATGCTAAAAAATTTTCGTGATAAAGTTTAAAAAAAAATACATGTAGACTGTGAAAAATTGCCGTTAGTTGAAATTACTATTGGCTGAAATATAAAGTTATTTAATTTTGAATATTTATTAATTTTTTTATTTTCTCCACTAGTAAGAGAGTTTGTATTAATTGATGAAGGAAAGGATGTACGCAGGTTGCATCCCAAATAAGAGATTTCCCATTGGACCAGGGGGTGCAGGTTAAGCCGTCGGGTCTGAGGCCGTCTTGTAATGAGAGGTTGGTAGGATCAAGGATGTTGGGTATTTTAGTCTTATTAAGCGTTATGTATGATTTTATTAATTGCTTTATGCCGGAGATGGCGTCCCTGGCTGCGGATGCAGTTTAGACCGTGTCTGGCTAGGTTGAACGGGTAGGCTGCATTGGTGGTAAGAGTGTGAATGTGTAAGCGAGCATCCAAGTCTAAAGCCTACAGTAACTCTCAGTTGGTCATTGCTTAAGAGATTATCTAAGGTTTGGCTTGGAAGTGTTTCGAACCATTCATGCCCGCCGTATTTATCGTTGTTTTGTAATAGTTGTATATCGCTGATTTCGGTAGGGTTAAGACTATTTTGTAATTTTTTTATTAGGGGTTCGATGATAGATTTGTTAGAGATTATGTATAACCGACTGGGGTTAGGATATTTCATCTTTCTATTGCTGCTGAAAGAATATCATTATGGGGAGTTATGAATGATGAGATCGCAGAATTGAGCGATAGGCGATTTGATATAAATAGAGAAAGGGAAAGTAGTTCTAAGGAGGGGGGGATCAAGTCGATACCACCAAGTTTAGCGGATAATTGGGCTAGGTGCCAATTAAAGTCTGATAATGAAAGGTTGAGGATCCTTTCCATAAAGGTCTATAAGCGAATATTGTGTTGAATGAAAAATTTTGAGGTGAATGAGGAGGATGAGTTATTTTAAAAATTTCGGTTCTTTGCCATAAAAATTTCATATTTGTCAAAAATGAATCACTCAAAATCTAATATTTTTCTATTATAAATGCAAAATTACTTAGTGAAATATTTATAATTGACATAAAGTCAATTTGCGAAAATTATAATTCCAATAAAAAAAAGTGCCAGAGCCATTAATTTTGTGTAATTATAAAAATATATTCCTACAAATTTTAAAAAATAAAGCCAAGATTTTAGCAAGTTTTCATTCCTAAATCCAAAAAATAACATTTTAGCTTAGAGATGGACGTTGAATACATACATTGCATCTGCACCTTTCATCAAAAATTTTAAACTGATCCTTTTAGAAAATATTTATAACCTCCTATAAAAGAGTATAAAGACAGTATTGCCTAATGTTTGCAATCCAGTCTAGCCTTGTTGTTACTTAAAAGAGATGAAATTGTCCCGGTACCTCAAAACTTAAAGAGAGGTCTTAATTCATTGTTTTATATGAATGTCATAAATTAAATCGCTTATAAATAAAATGGTTGGCGGTAGATCGTACCACGCTTGAGACGCTAACAAAATCTGTCAGCGATTTTCTTAACTCATTTATTTCGTTGCAACATTAATCTTTATTCCTTAACTCATTGGAATTAAATATGAATATAGAAAGAAAGAAAGAAAGAAAGAAAGAAAGAAAGAAAGAAAGAAAGAAAGAAAGAAAGAAAGAAAGAAAGAAAGAAAGAAAGAAAGAAAGAAAGATTTTAATAATATTGAGCTTTAAGGTTTCCATTCTTAAAAAGGAGAAAATTTTTATTTTTCGCAATATAGAAATGGCAAAACTCCTTGCGGCAGAATTAGTTTTTAAATCATGGTTTTTGGTTGAATAATTTGTAAAATATTTAAAAAAAATGGAATGTTTATTTTGAAATTTTTTTTGCGTTTTCAGAGATGGCCATTAGAGATCTGCAAAGTTAGTCCCGGCACGTACCCGGCCCGAGTGCGCCGAGTCTAATTTTATTTAAAATAATCGGGTTCGGGCCGGGCCTAATATTTTTAAAAAAAATTCGGGCCGGGCCGGGTCGGACCTTGGAATTTTTTTTAAATATATCTAAATTTATCAATTTTATATTGAATTTTTTATGTAAAATAAAAATATTTGATTTTATATATTGAAACTAAACGACATGTAACATATGTCTTTTTATTTTGAGTAATTATAAAAATTAATTTCTATATTTAAATAAATTCGGGCCGGGTCGGTAAATTTTTTTAAAAAATTTTCGGGTTCGGGCCGGGCTTGAAAAATTAGGCCCGATGCAGATCACTAATGGCCATATGTCAGGAAGTAAGCCCGATTGGAAAAATTAAATTTTTATTTTTATTAGTTATAGTGTATACGCTTCCATCATACAAACTTTTAAAAATAAAATCGATCGAATGGTATCGGGTTCTGCTATATACTGGAAATATTATTAAATTAAAACACTAAATATTATTATAAATTAAATATCACGTATTCGCATTAATAATTTTGATTATCCATATTTGCGTATATAAAAAAAAACCTTGTAATTTTATCCCAAACTGTGAATTTCAAACAATTTTGCAATAAACTTTAGAAACTACGCCTAATTTATATTAATTTTTACATGGATTTTTCATAAATTAAAAAAAATCAAAAATGTCTATGGTTGAAATTTATAGGATAAATACTCGACGCATGCTACAATGCATTTCGGGTTAAATCGGATTTTTAAATATTTTTAAATCGCTCTAGGTAAATGATTTTAAAATTGAGAGATTCCGAATCCCCATATGACATATTTATTACTTTTAAAATGAAAAAAAAAAGGATTATTAAATTTTTTGATCTATATAAATTATAAAATTTGATCATAAAAACTCCCTGCCTACCTCATCGTTCATTTAGGTTTAATCTTCAATTAATTTAATACGAAATTCAACTTACATATTTTTTAGGTTGGGGTTGTAGGGGCAAATCATTTTTTTTATTGGCTTAAAATACTATTTAAGAACGTTCAAAAACTTTCCAAGGAAAAGTCTTCCATTCCCTTTTGCCTATGATTTCTACTATCTCCCCATTTAACTATGCCCATTCTTTTCGTGCGGCCCAAATCAAACTTAATATCTATAACTAGTTGATAACCCGTCAAAAATGACGGGGAATATTCTTTTTAATGAAACAATATCTCTTATTAGCACCCTAAATACTATCATTATTTACCAGAGCTCCTGTTAGTCAGAATTGTCAGCGATCATATTAGGAGACCAACCAGGTTCACCATGAGGGAATAGTAAAGGATAAACCATGGGGTCAGGATAGACTTTAATATCTCTTTTGAAAGGAGGCTCTCCATCTTCATTATTGAAAATCATAGCTACGTCATCCATAGATGGTAAATTATAACGGCGTCGATCGCTAGAACGATCTCCTTTAAAGATCATATTAATGGTTGGGAGTTTTGTATTAGAAGTAGTTGCTAATTCTAATGCAGATTGATGGACTTCACCTAATGTCTTAAAACTAAGAGCATAGGGGTTAATTTGTCGTATTAACTGATCTAATTGCTTCATAATATCTTTATTACATTTACTATTTGCTGGATGGTGTATACGCTTATCTATAGCCTGTGTCATATCTAACACGTATAACTGGGCATAAGTAGGCAAAGCATTAGAAGGTGGGTATAAATTAGATGTGCGGTGATATATTTGGCCGTGCACTTTGAAACAATAAGGGCCACTACCTGTAAGCTCCGAAATTTTTGCGCCCATCGATGCAAAAGCTACTGCTGAATTATAAGAACGTATGTTCTTCATAAAATTATTATGTAACTTATCTTGAGGGTTTGATATAAGATTTTTTAAATAAGGAGGATATGGTATTTGGGTTAAGATAACCTTCCCTTTATGACAGCACTGTGTGAATTTACCGTCGGTCGGTCTCTCAGCTATGAAATTCATGGAAAAACAAAATTGACATATGATATTCATAGGCCCGCAAGTATGTTCAGTTATTAAGTGAATATCATTAGTATTAAAATGTGTTAAATTACTTCTATTTTTAAGAATAGATGTATAGGTGGTGGGGAAAATCTGTTTAAGCTTTAGACGAAAACGGGCAGCACATGCCCGCATCCTAGCAGTTTTAGTTGATATATCAATAGGAAAAGGTTTATTTAAATTAATACTTTGAGGTGTAGGTACTAAAGCTACTATAGGTTTGGGTTTCTTGGATTTTATATGACTTCGCACTTTACGACCACTTTCCTTAAAATAAAAATATTTTATCTAAATTATTGGAAAATAAAACTTCTTTTGTTATGTTTAATCTTTTTCTATTTCCCAAAATAAAAGTGTAAGTGGTAGGGAAGATTTGTTTATTTTTTGATGAAAACGGCTTATGCATGCGCTAATCATAGCAGTTTTAATTGATAAATCAATTGGGAGATATAAATTTGAATTAGGATTATGAGTTGTAGTTAATGAAACTAACTTAGGATTATTATATTTGGATTTTATGTGATTCCGTAATTTGCGGATACTTTCCTTTAATTGTTTGGGAGATTGTCTATTTTCCATAGTATTCTATTTATTAACGTTACAAAGAATAAAAATTAAATATTATTTTCAAATAACTGGTAACACAAAAAAATTCCTAAATCTAGAAATGAACGTTTTCGTATCTTGGTAATGTTAATTTTTTTTCTATCAACTTTCCTATCATCTTAACGTTAATTTTTTCACTTTCCTATCTCCTAATGTTAAAATATCTTTTTTCTATCACCTTTCCTATCAATCATCTTAATGTTAAATAAATTGAGAGCTATTATTATCTCGTTAATGTAAAAAAATTTTTATGGCAACACTGGGATTCGAACTCGCAACCTATCGTTCAGAAGCAAACTTTTTTCCATTAAGCCCCCCCCCCTTCAATATTATATTTTGATATATTTGTATATATATGAAACTTTTTTTTATAAAATTAACTTAATTTAATTAGAATGACGGGTTGATGGGTAATTATTAAGTTAGGTGTATATGATACTAAATATGCTTTATTAATATATTTTATAAAAATATTAAAATTTAGGAGAAAAAGAGGTAAAATTGTTACAATGTAACACGTGAACATTAAGGGTATTAGAAATATCAAAATTTAAATTGTGAGAAATCATATTGGCTAAAATTTAAAATAGAGATCCTTGAAAATTTAATTTTAAATATGGGATATAGATATTGGTCTGAAAATTTTTTTTTACAAACATAGCCAGGCCTGATCAAAAAACCAAGTCCCATGCAACTTTCATAAAATTTTCATTTTTTTTATTTTGATTTAATAACAATGTCTTAAATTTAATTTTAATATTCCATTTATTTCTATTGTGGGTAATTACTAATTAGTTAGGTGTATATGATAAGAAATATGCTTTATTAATATATTTTATAAAAATATTAAAATTTAAGAGAAAAAGAGGTAAAATTGTTGCAATGTAACCTGCGAGCATTATGGGTATTAGAAATAGGGTAAAATTTAAAATAGAGATTCTTGAAAATTTTTTAATTTTAAATATGGGATATAGACATTGGCCTGATATTTTTTTTTTCAGACATAGCCAGGCCTGATCAAAAAACCAAGTCCAATGCAACTTTTATATAATTTTCATTTATTTTTTATTGTAATTTAATAACAATTTAATTTTATATTCCATTTATTTCTATTGTAATTTAATAACAATGTCTTAAATTAAATTTTATATTTAGATTTTAGAATAAAATTTAAAATTGTGATAGATATCATATTAAGTAAAATTTAAAATAGAGATAACATTGGCCGGGAAATTTTTTTTCGCAGACATGGCCAGGCCTTATCAAAAAACCAAGGCCTATGCGACTTTCATATTCTGATTGTATTTTTAAATGAATTATGGGGCTGGGCTTGGGAATTTTTTTGTTATTAACTATGAGTCAGACATTGAACTAAAACAAATTTTATTGCAGGCCTGGGCTCGGCCTGATCATAAGATCTAAATTTTAATAATTACTTTTATGAAATTTTAATCAAGAATAAAGGAAGCATGATAAAAATGGGTAGCTAATGTCATTTTAAGAGATTCCAATATTGTTTGGGGTGTATTGTGAGATTTATTTTTGTTTGTCAAATAGCTAAATATAATTTAAAGAATAGTTATAAGATCTAAATTTTAATAATTACTTTTATGAAATTTTAATCAAGAATGAAGGAAGCATGATAAAAATGGGTAGCTAATGTCAGGGTGTATTGTGAGATTTATTTTTGTTTGTCAAATAGCTAAATATAATTTAAAGAATAGTTATAAGATCTAAATTTTAATAATTACTTTTATGAAATTTTAATCAATAATGAAGGAAGCATGATAAAAATGGGTAGCTAATGTCATTTCAAGAGATTCCAATATTGTTGGCGGTATAATTAATTGAATAACGGTAAAAATATATTAGTGAGAAATTCAAAAATTACGTCAAAATTAGGCGCATGCGCAAAGTATATAAAGCTTCATATATATACACAAATATATCAAAATATAATATTGGAAGGGGGGGGGGCTCAATGGTAAGAACGTTTGCCTTCCGAACGATAGGTCGCGAGTTCGAATCTCTGTTTTGCCATAAAAAAATTTTTAAAAAAAGTTTTAACATTAGCGAGATAATAATAGCCCTCGATTTATTTAACATTAAGATGATAGGAAAGTTGATGGAAAAAAAATATTTTAACATTATGAGATAGGAAAGTGAAAAAATTAACGTTATGAAGATATGAAAGTTGATACAAAAAAAAATTAACATTACCAAGATACGAAAACGTTCATTTCTTGAATATGGCTATTATATATATAGATAAGCTTCTCATTTTACATTATTCTTTAAAATTATTCGCAAATAATGGTAATTCAACGATTTAACAAATTACCTCCATTTTCTCAATTATTATAAAATATACGTCAAATGGGGTTTTTATATAAACAAATACCACATTTATATGGGTTTATAAAATAAAATTTCTTAATAATTTTTTTAAAAATGGTATCGCTAATGAAAAATATAGGATATATAAAACTTTAAAAAAAAAATTAATTATATTTATTATTATAATACTATTATAGTTTTTCTTCAAGGTTAAATATAATAACTATTTTTTTTAAAAAAAAAATTAATAAAAAAATCGCGTTTTACACGTTTTATTTCGGTTAAAAATTCAGTTAAAGCGGGCTACATACTTCTTCTTCAAGTCAGTTAATTCGGTAAACAGCTGAACCCACCATCATTTTTATCTCTTTAACTTTTGAGTTTGAGCAGATATATATTAAATAAAATATAGTCCGAGAGGAATAGATTGATCGCCCGCAAGATATCTTTTAAAACCAAAATAATATATTTACTTACTTTTATATAAGAGAAATAATTTTAAAAAAAAGTCCTTTCAAATTTTACATTGTTCAAATATCACAACATCATAAACATCATGTAGAAAAGCGAATTGTAGAGTAATCATATTTCAAAAAATAAGAATAACGACATACATTCACAAACAAAACGTAGATAGAACCTTTAAGCATTTTTTTTTTAAAAAAATTAAAAATCGGAAATATAAGTGTGGAAAATGAAAAAATAAAAAAATTACCGAAATTCCGAGATTTCTTCAAAGTATGGTGTACGTATCTCGTAAAGTGCGAGTGAAGCGTTTCGAGATTTGACAGTGAAATGCTATTCAATATTTCGGACTGGGGCATGTCGGTAAGGGGATAGATAGGCTTTCGAACAATCAAAATCAAATTTCAAAGGTAATATTTAACAAATTTAAACTTAATTAGCAATTTTTAAAATGAAAATGTTTGGTGGTTGAATTTATTATTTTAAAATTGATTAATCTAATCACGCATGTGCAGCCACCTTTTAGGGAAAAATATAGCTAGCTCCAACTAATTATATACACGCGTTTTTAAAAATAACTTGTAACTTTTTTATGGAAAAATATATAAGTGTAACTGGAATCAGTTAACTTTTACCTAATGTAACTTGTAAATGTAACGAAAAAAAAAAATAATAAACCTTAACAACACTAGTATAACTTATCGATATGATCTTTAAAGAAAAAAATTGTTATTTCACTTGTATGAAACAATTGGGAAAAGATTTTTCGAGTAAATCGATGAGATTACAAGCTTTGAGTTTGTCCATTTGTAAAGATGAGAATAAATTCCCGATTTCTGTAAATTTTATGAGAGCAAAATTAAAAGTTATAATCCCCCCATAAGATTGGAAAAGTCCTATCGATCTTAGACCGGGACCGGACTGATTGTCGGACCGATCTATTTTGAAGACCGTGGTCCGGAACGGTCTTTTTATTTTTTACGGTCCGGGCCGCGGTTTGGACCGGTCTTTTATTATTATTTAAGTTTGCTTTACTATTCAATTAATATAATTTTTTTGTATATTTTATTATATGATATTTTTCTAAGAGACACAATAGTGAGGATTTCGTGTAGTTTGGTTCTGTACCGTTTTGGCCTTCATATATTTTTGCGTTTTCCAAAACAGATTTCCTAGCGTCTAGATGTGTTTTTTTTTCCGGGATTGCGTTATTTGTACAAGTTTAAATCATTATTGAGCCCCCTTTTTTATAAAATTTAAAAATCGGAATTTTACCTAAAATATATTCCATCATGTTCCTTTGAATCATTTATCTAAATTATATTAATTTCGAAAAGTTCTTGGGAAAAATTGTCTGAAATTCATAGGGTAGTTAAAACATGAATGGAATACATTTCCCGTAATATCAGATTTTTAAATTTTTTAAAAAAAAGCGCTCAAAAAATGATTTAATCGCTAAACATACATATTATTAAACATGATAATATTTCGTAAATATTAAAATCATATAATTTTAAATACAATAAATATAACAAATATTTATTACTAATATTTTGTGCTTACGAAATTTTTGTTTTTTTGATTAATGCATAAATATAAAAAAACTAACAAACTATATCTTCACTCCAATCGTTTTGTCTACAAAAAAAAATGGACATTTTCTCCCCTAACTTATAATTTTTTTTAAAACTTCTAAACAAAAAAAAATGATGACTTTAAAAATTTTAGGATCTCTATCTTCGACAAAAAGAAACTTTCAAATATAATTATGACTCATTCTTGGGAACCCAACTAAAGAATATGTGGGTCCTGATAAATTATCCATTAGATGTTTATAATTTGATATAATATCATAAGTTTTTATGGTTCGGGGCGATAGTTGGCTTTAATTTTTAAAATAAAGATTTTTTATTTAAGCTAAATTATAAATAATACTTACAGACAAAGGAATCATAAAGTCTTCCAAATTATATTAAAATATACTTCTTATTATAGTATCATCGGTATATTCTTCAAATCCACTTTCATTGTATTGCTGCATAATGATATTATTGTTAATGAGAGGCCAAAGCGGGTCACGCTTGCACAATTGCGGAATAATGTCATATTCGAAAGATATATTCGACAAGTCCAAATTTATCGAATTTAGGGCTCCTTTGTCGTCCGACATCATTGCATCGAATCGTGATAGCAGTGCGTTTAAGTTTTCTAGCACATCTACGGCAGCGGACATACGATTTAAATCTGTTATTGATATAAAATATTTAGGTTCATTTTTAGACATGATTTTCAGTGTTCCCAGCCTTCTTAATACAAGTTTAAATAAGTTTTAGTAAAATTGACATCCGTGTACCCTCTTAAGTAGTATGAATTAACGGGTGCCGCTGATACTGATTATCATTTATATTCTAAAAAAAAAAATTTAATTTATAAACTAATTTTCTTTTTTAAATAAAATGATCAACTTTGAATTTTGGAGTGATAGATCGCTAAAGCCGTCGAAGTTCCTTCCCTTTGCATGTGATGAACAAAACATTTATTCAACTTATCGCAAAATATTTTGAGTATACCGAGGATTGTGCTAATTTTTTTTATATGTTTTATATATATATATATATATTTATTTATTTATATTTAGTATAACTGGGTACATAAATCTATAGTTCCTAACGGGCGGGACATTTTTTTTAATTCTAATCTAACTGAACTTTCAGATAAATGGAAGTCTCGGATTGGTCAAACAATTTTAAAATTTAAATAAAATAAGCGCCGGATGTGAAATATTTGCGCAAAGCACTTGAGAGATTTTTTTTTATGATCACATTCTTAATCCTAATTTATTAGAAAAACATTGTTTAAAAAAAAAGGATTCATAAAACTTAGCCTACTTAATTATGACGAGGACGTTACATGATGTTTATGTTTATACTTACAAAATTTCTTTTAAATAATAGTTACCCATTATTCCCTTTCGTTATCTCTTTTAAGGGTTGAAGAGCGAGTAGGCAGAGCCCAATATATAAATCTTTATCGATTAGATCCATCGCGTTTATAAGAGATATCGCGATATTCTGGGTAAGATCTGATCTGTCAACCGAACTTATTGGTTCTTCGGCAACAATGTTATAGGAACCATTTGTATGTTCTGCCACCACGCAGTTATGATAAAAATTCACGGATTCCATCGAAATTTTATTTAAACAATTATTTTTGGCATCGATCGCCAACACTGGATTACGAGGGATTGGTGAAGGATAACAGATTTTATTGATGTCGCTACTTGACAACGGATCTTTGACACTAAAATTTTTATAGGCCATCGTAATAGACCGAATGTGTTGAACCAAGCAATCGATTAGCTCGTTTAACTTCAAATAAATAAAGGGATATAATTTGTTTTTATATTATATTTAATATATTAATGTTATTAAAAAAAAAGTATAATATCGAACAATATTAAGACAAATGTATAATTTATTAATTTATTAATATCATTTTATAACTCTGTCTAAGTTCGGAGGAGTAGCAATGTTATTCATGTAGGTCCATATGTCGAAATTGCACTTTTGATATTTCGTAACAAAATTTTGATGATTCTTTTCAAATTTTCAAATTCGTTTTAAAAATAGAATAGGTATTTATTGTTTGGTGTATCTTTAATTAATAGAATACTTTTTACTTGTTAGATATCCCTCAGTATTACAAAAACATATTCACCCTTCCTTAATATTAACTTTCCTATTCCTAAGAAATAATTACTCTAAAAGTGTTTACAAATTTTTCTTATATTTCCATGTTGCTTTGGCCTTTAAGAGCTCATCCAAATCCTTTAGCTTAAAAAATGACTCTGAATTTCGACTCTTGGAAAGAATTATTTTAGAAAAGGGCTAAACCGCTTTGAAGTTGGTGATTTAGCAACACTAATAATAACTAATATTTAAAAATAATATCATTTAACATTATTCAAAATATTTAATAGAAAATAATGAAAACATATATGTATATATATATATATATACCTCATCAATTCTAGACAATGCTTCATGAAGAAATTTATTTTCTAAAAACACTGAACAATTATAAGCATAATTTACGACTTCATTTGCTGAGTTTATCTCACTCTTAACGCAAATTTTTTCTCGATTGCAATCATATTGGCTATAATACTGATTGTTGTTACTTCCATGGTCGGTAATATGGGTAGGTGTTCCCTTAATTATCATTTTTTTTATCAAACCAAATTTAATCATATTTATTTATTTCATATAAACCTAATATATTTCTTACGTTTTTGTTTTGGGTGTATAGGAATTTGCTGCCATCATACAATGCATTAGCCTGGTTAGATGTGGGAACGGAATCATGCAAATATGGAAAATGATTTAGACATTCAAAGGTTAATTTGTCATTCCTGGTTCCACCATTGACATAAAAATTTGGTTCCTTCTTAGGTGCTAATCCATAGTAATGATACCTATTTTGTCATATGCCCAATATTTTTAATATATATTTTTTTATTAGTAAAAATACTTTTTAAGTCTCATAAAAATATTGGAAAAAAACGTCATCAAACACTCTTTTAATATACAATAGAATGCCTTGTTATAAAAATGCAACATATTCTGCAGACATTTTGGATTAGAAAAATCGCCATTTTTGCTGAATTAAATATCGACGTGTGACAACTTAAAAAAAAAATTAAAATATTAAAAAGAGTTTTGATACACAAAAATAAAATTAGAGTGTCCTATCTGCAATTTTTATAAAATTTAGTTAGCACCCAAGTCTGTTCCATAAAAGTTTAAACTAAAATTATTCTTACCATATTTTTGTTTAATCAGTCCTAACAACTTGAAAAATGTTCTATCCACATATTATCGCTAAACTACTATATCTTCAATTTCCAATTTAAAATACAATTTTAAAAACACTTTAATGTAAGGTGTAATTTTCAAAAAATTATAATTTCATTTTAAAATCTCAGGTCATGCCATAATAATATTAGAAATTTTAAACTAATTACTAAATTCAAGTTAAAAACTATTCATAAAGATGTTAATTCCCTTAAATCTGTTATATAAATTATTAAATATTTACTAAAATTAGCAGATAACTTTAATAATGATTTTAACATAGCATAAATCCTATAAATTTTTGTTACAGTATGTTCGTAAATGTAATGTGTAAGTTTGTATCTAATTTTGATAAATTATGTCAAATTCTAACTATCCCAGCCCTAGTCCCCATCAGGATTTAGTTCGAACTTAGTTTAGTGAAACAAATCTAGTCCTAGGCCTCATGTTTACTAAACCTATCCATCTTATATTTACAAAGTCTAGTCATTTCATATACTCCACATTACCTAGCTTATCATATAGGTAAAATATGACATAACAATTACTTATACCTGTCATAATCAATATCAAGCCTTACCCCGTATACTTAATTTGAGTAATATGTAACAAACCCTTGTCTTATCCAAGCTTCAATTTATTTCAGGCTTTAGTCCAGCCTGGTTTCAGTAAAATATATCGAATATAGTTATTTCATATATCTACCATTCTTTGACCCCTATCCATCTTACCACATACCATAACTTTGTATATATATCTAAACGTATAATACTATTACTTAGTGTCAGGCCTTACTCAGGCAGAACCTATTTTAGCTAATCCTGCGGAAGGTGACCAAAATATAGTTATAACTCTTATAATTACTAATCAATAAAATAAATTGATCGTTTGTATATACTTAGACTTTCCTCGGGTTCCTAGTCTTCTAGTCGTCAGATGCGGAAATTGTTGTCTAATTATCTGATTAAACATTGAATAGAAATTTGTTAAATGAATATTAAATTTTCTAAACATATCTAATCCTGATTATCTAATGTCTATTAATCAAACATTTATACTTATTGGTTCTTATAAAATCATCAACTCCACCGCTTTAAGGAAATATTTCGATTGAAATTTCTTAAATAAATTGCGAATAATAGTTATTGATTTTTTTAACTTACTTTTCCTAAACTAGCCGCGTTTACGGGTGACATAAAATTTTTCCCGCAAAATTCCAAATAATTGGAATACAAGGAACACCTGGGAAAACAGCTACCAACTTTGATCTCGTAGTTACTTTCCAACCTAACAGATATAGGATTCAATTTAAAATTTTTAACATATATACATAATATGGAAAATTTGGTAAAGTCAAATTTTTTTTTTCTCTAGTTCTCCATTACAGGTATTTCTACGCCCTGCCCTCCCTAAGCCAAAGTCGAAATTAACCTATATGAATTTAACTCCTACTAACCCCTTCCTCCCCCCTAGAAAAAAATTAAAAATAACAGAAAAAAACGAAATCCAAATTAAAATTAGCAAAGAAAGGAAATTCAATTAGCAATACATTCTACTCTCCTTCCACACAATTCCAAACTTCAATAATGATCCTGTGTTATAAAATCCACCCTCTGAGTAGGAGTCCATTCTTAACAGAGGGGTCATTTAAGAATGCAAAAATTATATGGTGCCAAGCTGATAAGCTTAAAAATATAAATTATGAGATTTATGAAAAAAAATTATAACGGTTATATGTATACCTGGAAAATCAGATTTAAGCAAATTCCATTATTAATGGGAAAATATAGTGAGAAAAGGAGTATTAATTTTATGTGTGATGTTGGTATTGGAGAAAGCATTCGATAAAACTCCAAGAATTGATATGGTGAAGTTTAAGTAACACATTGGATATCCAGGAATGATATATACACAAACGATATGCAGAATAATGAACAGCTTCCCTTATAGATGTTTCAATCCACCAGGGATAAACATTTTATTCATTCTTATTTATTATGATAATGTAGGCCATTATTATGGATATGTTATCGATGACATGTCGTGATATGTTCGTAGTAAATATAAAATGGCGGAATTTGAAGAATGTAAATGAATGTTTAGAATACGATTTGAAAGTTAGCAAATAGGGATTAAATGAAAATATGAGAATACAAATACGACAATGACACAGATATAAGCATCTAATAATCGAGGCTAAAATCTTTAAATATTCTGGATCTACAATAGAAGTTATATAAATATATCGATCAATTGAAGCAAGGGCTATTTTCAATAGAAAACGTGAGTTATCCTGAACAAAAATAGTTCCCTACTTCTAAGAAGCATATTATAAATCAGTTATAATACCTACCATGGAGAGACGTGCCACTGAAATGGATAATAGATTGGCTTCTTCAATGGAGTGAGAATGTTAAGGTTATAACGGGTTTGACTCCCAACAAATCGCGTTCTTAAAATTAGGGCCACGAAAAGCATAAGGCGATCTAATAAGGACAAACAACGCCTACATCAAAGACAAAAATCGGGGACAATATGCCTGAGATTTACCCCCCCCCCCCCCATGATACACGCCCTAGTATATTTTTAACTATTGGGAGCCTACTCCCTATTCGCTCTTAAATATATTTGAGCAAATGAATCCGCTCCCCTCCCCCACCTAATTTCATGTAAACACTGAATACAAGTACATTGATGAAGACTGAGATGATATGGGACGTGGCAATGACAAATATGTTAGAAAGAAAAATGGGAAGAAACAAAACTAAGATGCCCTGCACATAATATTTTTTTTCTTTAGGCAACCACGTTAAAACAAGTGAGCCCACTAGTCAAATATGTAAATGTATTTAATAACCCCATTATATAAATTTACGACTCAATGTGGACAATGACACTAAAACTATATTACTTATATAATATAAATAATAGCGACTTAAGAAATTATTTTCTGTAAAACTAATTATTGTATTTATTTTATTTATTTATTTACCATTTTAAAGTCAGAGGAGTCGAATGAGGTACCCGGTTATTCATATTTGAAATTTCTTCCTTTTTTTGTGTGTCATAAAATGATTGGGAACAGTGAAAAAAATTAAATAATCAGTGATGATTTGATAAAATTAAGCAAAATTTTTCTCAAATTTTGGGGGTAAATAAAGATATTTAAAAAATAATAAAATAGGTATAAAATAAAATAAATTATTATTATTATTTTAAATTTTCATGTTTTTTTGGACAATTTTGTCTTTATAACAATAATCAATTTTATCTATCTCTTTTTTTTTATGAAGAAAGTAAATTTTTTTTTTACCTGTAGAGAAAGGCATGGTTACGCATAAATTATATTTATTGAAAATATATTTATTTTTTTTATAGTTAAATTGAAAAATTTTCGGACAAACTAAGAGGAAAATAAAAAGGATAAATAATAAATATAAATAAAATAATTAGAATTATTCTTGCTTTAGGGTCTCATCCAGAAAGTTGAAAACCTTTTTTTGGTTTAACGGTAATTTATTAAGATATAAACTAATGATGTTTAGCATTTATTACAAACTGGATTGACAATTCGTTAATTAAAAGTAAGTGTACATGCATGGGAGGTCAGCTGTAGAGTCGTTTCGTGGTAGCGAACCCCAAAATGAAGCTACAGCTGACTCCTCTTTATGGAATACTTTTAAATGTGATGAATGATGAATCGTTAATCTAATGGAATATTACAAATCATTCGATATAACTTTCCAAAAAAAAAACTCGGGATAGTTTGATAAGGCGCACAAATTGAGCGCGTTATCTTAAAAAAAATACGCTACGTATTCTTTGTTTAAATTGAGTTTGCTTAACAAACCAGTTTGTCTCTTTTAAATGGTTTCTAACGTCATTGGGTAATTTAAACCAATTTGCTCGATACAATCTGAAATAAATTATATCCGCTAGACCCCTCATTTACGGTTAACTCGAATTCGTGGGCGGAATGTTCAAAATTTTGTGCTAATCATGATTGAGGAGCGAAGCGCTCAGACTTGCGCTGACGTTAAAATATTATTTAATTATATTTATTGCCTTTTTTTTGTCATGTGAAATCATTCAATCGTAACGTTAAATCTTTTATATAAAAAAGAAAAATAATATTATTTGTCGCCTATTAGTCTCTAATTAAAAAAAAACAAATTTGTCATAAATTTTTTTTGGATTGTAGTATTTTTATTTATTTATTGTTTGACATTTATTTTTAAGGTTTTTCCTCTTATAATTTTTATCCATCAATATTAGCCCTAAAGTAAGTTTTAAAGTTTTGTTTCGAAAATTATATTTTTTGTATTCATTTTTTTTTGAGAAAATTATCGGATATTTTCATATTTTCATCTAAATATTTTATTTTTTGTAAAAATTATAAGAATTATTCCCTGGACCAATGGTCTCCCACTCGCTTGGGACTATACCTGTGTCGAATTTGTCCGTCAAGTCTAATCTCTCATTTTCTGCCATCGAAATGGCCAAAATCCTTAAAAAAAACAAATATGCTTGCCTCGCCAACACCGTGTTTATTCCAAGGAAGTGATGCTCTTTCAATTTCTTTAAAATCATTTTCTAGGATGATATGGACCTTTTTTTAAAAAATAATTTTCTTCTTCTCAGTTCTCTTTTATGTTAATAGATTTACACATATATATTTTTTTAAAAAATTTACTTTTAATATATGCTTATTTGTTTTTTAACATATATTTTTAATCATTGAGTTTATATATCCTATTTTAAATTTAATAAAATTGAATTTCTATAAAAAAAAAAGAAATATTTCTTAAAATAAAATATCCCACTTTTCTACCTTCCTTCCCCCGATTAAGATTATTTTTATCATCTATTGATAATAATAATAAAAAAATTGAGAAAAGTTAATAAATTTTAATTTTAAAATATTTCCCATTATTATTTAAATTATGCTCGATTAATTTAAACTTGGTTACATTAAAAAAATTGACAGAGGCGTAGTGTTGTTAAAAGGCTCTATTTGAGCCGATTTTTAAAAACGGCTTACTCAATGTTTCATTCAGAAAAATATTATGCAAGCCTAAAGATTTTGTTCATAGATGACACAAAGGTTTGGGCATCTATTAACAAAATTTCGAGACCTAGGGCAATATTTTTCCGGCTAAAATATTGAGTTAGCCGTTTTCAAAAATCGGCACAAATCTAGCCGTCAACACTACGGTAGGCGTATCCAGGATTTTAGAAGGAGGAAGGAGGAGTAAAGATTTTGAATTTTAGTCGTTAACTTTACTAAAATTTTTTTGTTTCATATTCTTCCTTATAAATGATATGTTGTTATATATATTTTTTCTGGGGAGAGGGTGGTTGGATGGTAAGTGTGTATAGGGAAGGAAGGAGGGGGGGGGGAGGATTTTTATTAGCTTTTAAAATGATATTTATACGAAAACAGGCAAATTCGCAATGAGAAATGAAAATTTCCTATTTCCCCCCACCCCATTGGTCACGCGCTTGGTCGGGTGTGGGTTGTCTTGGGCAAATGTTTAAAATGAATTTAAAGATATATATTCTTTAATCATTTGATCCATTTCTATCAAGACGGTTAGTTTTACACTTTTTAAAAAAAAAGCGCCAAAAAGTATGGCGTTTAATTTTTTTTTAACATTCGGCTAATGTCCGACCACACATCTTTGTAAGTTCAAAGAAAGACGAAAACCATTGTTTATCATTATCAATATTTTTGCAGAATTGATAATTATACAAATTATCAATTTTTATATAAAATAAAAAAAAATATAAACTTTTATGCTCGAACTCTTAAAATTTGGTTTTTCTTGTTATTTCCGGTTTTAAAAAATATTTCTAAGTTTTTTTTGAAATCCCTCAGATTAGTGTTTGAAGATGATTTGCCAATTTTAGATATTTTGTCAATATTAGGTATATCACCCACTCTTTCATGGTTAAGAGTCCTCTTAGTTCTTCTAAGAGTAGAGACAGATGTTTTAGTTAGTTTGGATGCACTTTCCTCTTCATTTACCTTGGTTATTGTTATAACTTCAACCGGAAGTATATATTTCATGAAATTTTTCACCCACATTCTCTCTGTTATTTGTTAATATTTCAACAATATCGTTTGCTCTATTCCTAACCTCCCATAAATCCATATCAATTATTTGTAGCATTTTGCTAAAATCATATGCAATCAAAAATAAACACATTGAATTGATATTAAAAATTGTGGCTTGATAATAGTCTGCAAAAAATTCTTTCAGCATCTGCAGAATCTTTTTTCTTGCTTGATATATAAAATTCCAGTGCTGCAAATGTACAACATTATATAGTTCAATAAAGAGTTTCACTGCGTAATATTATTCTAGACGAAATATGGAGTTAGCCGTTTTAAAAATCGGTTCAAAACGAGCCATTTAACAACACCACATATGGGGGTGAATTAAGCCTGGTTAAATAATTACTAATTTATATAGGATAAAGATAAATAATTTATTTAAATAAAGATTTATGTTGTTTTGATTTATTAAAGGAAATATTAATTGGGTGGATAGACGATTTTTATTAAAATTCATATACAAATATGATAAAATATTATTATTTTAAAAATTAACATGGATGGTATAATAAAAAGAATGTAGTAAAATATGTCATATATCAGTTCAAGTTTAAAAAAATTAATACAATTGAATGAGTAAAAATTTTTTAAAATATATTTACAAAAAGAAAATAATTTTATTTTTAAAAAATAAGGTGGCGAGATCGGGCCGGGATGTTTTAAATATTTGATAGTTAAATCTAGTTAAAGAGACGGCGATTTTCTGCTTGTGGAGAAAGGTATGATTTTTTTGATTAATTTGGATATTATTTAGAAGAGATTTAATGCTCTTGTCCAAAAGAGCAGATTGATGTAGCTGCTATGGGAACAAAGGTTGTCTACATTAGGTGCGAGTATTTTTGATTTTTTAGAGATTCAGCTTTATTAAAGGGGATCATTCAAATTATCAGATGGGACCATGGGATCAATGCAGGTAAAATTCCACATTAAGGGCTTTTCCTTTAAAAACGGTAGATTGTTTTGCCGTCAGGGCTTTTTTTATCTAAAAAAGATGTCGGTTCTAAAATATAAGGAAAATTGGCTTTATTTAAAAAATAAGTTATTATTGAATTTTTTTGTGTCGGTTGATTTTTGATATAAATTTACAGTGGAAAGCGTGTCTCCCATAATTATCTGCCGATATAATCATTTAATGCAAGTATAATGGTTTAGGAAAGGTACGCCCAAACATAAATTGATTGCCTAACGAAACGAGTCGTTATCTATTAGTTGGTTATTTAAAGTGCTGGGATATAGTGTTTAATTAAAAAGTTTATTGATTAAAAATTCTTATTATAAAGTAGTCAACATTAGGTGATTCAATATCAAGTTTCTTTTTACTTTTTAATCGCAGAATGTCCATAGTTCAACGAGTACTAAACTGTTAAAATAATTATTATTATTACATTGGTTCCATAAATCGTCATGTGCTTCTTCAAAATTTATCAAATCAGATTCTAAATTTCTCCTATTTCATTTATTAAATGATTATAAAAATAATTACTTGTTCATTACAATCGTATCAGGCGCCATTTAATCGTTAAAAAATATCAAGCTATTTTGTTATTAAAATAAAAGTAAAATCGTATGCATTAAAAAGACACTTTTGTTTGGAAGCACACAACACAACTATTAAGCTGAATTTGTTATTTATCGCTTTGAAAAACGGCGTGTTTGGAACATCCCTTGTTTAAATTGAGGTTGCAGAATTTTAAATAAATTGTAAAAAAAAAAGGATTTGTTTGAAAATTATATTATCGTCTGCCTTCTTATTTTTGTTAAATTTCTAAATATTCCTTTTTTTAGGATTATTAGTAAAGTAATTTATATTACATTTTTATATAATATTACAAAGGGAAGATATGCAAACCTATCGTTTTTTTTTAAAATGGTTGCTAACGCCAAACGGTGATTTTACCAATTCGCGCTTGCAACGCAACATTTGATACGCTCAATTTGTGCGCACCATTACGCAATATTTTCCATTAAACAAAACAATCAATAAAAAAAAATAGCAAGAATTAATAACTTTATATAATAATGATTTCATTTATTTTTAAATTAAAAATATATATAGAAATAAAATTAATATTAAAATTAACATATCAAATATCAAATATAAAATAAAACAATATTATATAAAAACGGAGGTGGGACTACAAGTTCCCAAAAAAACATGAGTAATTATATTTTAAAATAGTGATTTGAAGGTTTTGTTTTAAAAAATAGAATTCTTTTGGTTCTGATGTAAGGGCTCTTGTCTTATCCCCTATATTTTTTAAGAACTTTAAAGTTCCGCTTGGCATATGCCCAAGGGAAGAGATAACGATCGGTGTAAAAATATAATTTGTGAATTTGGAATATTTCATTGTTTTTTTTTCTCGGCTATTTGTGATTTAATAAAATTCAATATTTTTTTAACTATTATTATTATAACTTACCTTTACCTTGTAATAACATATTATTATAATATATATAGACATATATGATGCAAATATTATTTAATTTAATAAAAAAAAATTATACGAAAAGCAAACAAAATAAATTCACTAGATAATAGAGATGTAAAATTATTTTTCGTTAAAATGAAAAGGGGGGAGGGGTAAGAATAAATTATAAGCTAATACTAATTTCTCTTTTTTTAGACCTTATATATTAAAATTTCTCGAAATATATTCTAAAATTTAGGTAAGTATTATTATTTCTTGGGGAATTAATTTAAAAAAATTCCATATTAATGAAATCCACAAACCCTGTTCATTATGAATCATATTTAATTACGACATTATCTCTAAAAGGACTTAGTTGGTATCTTCTTGAAGTTATAAATGAATACTGAGAATAACCTAGATACTCTATATAAAGATATTTCTATCACTTCTTTAATCATTTCACATAACTTTTTTTAAGGGTTAAAGATGGAAAAAGAGAGAAAAAAAATCAAAAATAAGAGAATTGAAGAAATGACAGGTTAAATAAAGAAAGTATTTTTTTTAAAAAGAATAAATAAAAATGTAGAGAAGGAAAAAAACGAAAGGAATTGGCAAAAAAATTAGAAATTAAATTAAGAAAATAAAATTTTAAAAATACGAATATTTAAGAATATGGAAATGTACTTCAATAAACGAAAAATTTGTTTTCGTAAATAGGAAAAAGTCAAAGTAGTAAAAATAAAAGGAGTAGAGAGGTGTAAGGGGTTAATAAGATAAAGCAACCAACGCAAATTTCTGTTTACACAACACAAAATATCTCATTTTATTTTATAAATTTATTCTTAAAATTTAAAAAATTATATACTAATTCAAGAATTATTTTTCTGAAAATAAATTTTTATCTGAAATTCAAATTAAAAGGTAAAAAAAAGATATTTTTACATTTATATATTATATATATTTATGTAATTTCTTTTAAATACAATGTTGGAATCAATATAACTGCTGATCAAATTAATAAAATCAAATTAAATTTTTTTGACAAATTAATTTTATCTATATTTCTAAATCATTAAGAAATTTAATAATTATTCAATCTTTATTTATAAAATTGAATAGATGTTCTTTTAAACTAGCTAATATTGTTAAACACCATTTGAATTTAGCCATTTCAAACGTGTTCTGAAATCCTTTTTTAAGTAAATTTTTTGATCAATAAGCATACCTTTAACTGTAAGTACTGTTGTTAAAAGGCTACTCAGTATTTCATTCAAAATAGTATTACGCAAGCCTGAAGATTTTATTTGTATAAGGAACATATAGGTTTGAACAGCTATTAGCGAAATCTCGAGGCTTAGGCAATATTTTTCCGGCTAAAATATTGAGTTAGCCGTTTTTAAAAATCGGCTCAAAACGAGCCGTTTAACAACACTACCTGTATGTTATTGATTGGATAAATTTGTCATAAAATATGATCCCGAAAAAATAGATTCGAATGGATATAGATTGTCAAATAATTAGGATAGAAATTAATGTCAAAAATAATTATCGATTGTTATTTTGACAAATGGCTGCTATTCTCAATATTTTTTTGTAGGATTAAAAGGATAAAACGGTCACTCATTTATATAAACATTCAAAATTTTTTTAATATTTTTGATCAAAGAAAAATCTGAAATTTTTCATTATTTTTATTAAAATATGGTAATGATGTCTATATCTAGTACCTTCCATATGAATAAAATAATTATAAAATATTTGTATTATAAATATACTATTTTCAATATATCATTGACCTAGGTGTTATTTATATGTCATTGGTAAAATTAAGATAATCTATGCGATATGTCCTACTGTCACTATTAAACATATTTTCTATATTAGAATAATATTTTATTATAAAAACAAGCCAAAGCTTCTAAATAAAAATGACTCGTTTAGGTAAAAACCTTTTTTAAAAATTTTTTTAGAATTAATATAATTTAAGCGCTAAAACTTATTTTAACTATTAAACATATTTTTGGGATAATATATGTCTTGAATAATTGTTATATTAAGAAATGGCTATTTTGCTTTTTTGACCAGAAAAAACAAAACCAACAGAAATAGCGATATACTGTCATTATTCTAAGGAAACAGTAATATAATAGCAAACCTTGTGGCCATTTACAAAATATACTTTAAGAATTGTGGGTTGAAGAATTTGGTGATGTCGATCGTACAGATTGGACACAAGGAGTGAACATCAGGTTCATATGTGTTTCAGTTAAGAAACCATATAGTTCCCCTAAAGATATAACTCTCATAATTAACGATGAAAATTCGCTTACACGTGCGAGATAAGTTCCACTTAGCAAAATTGATATATTCCATGTTGCATTTTCTCATACTTATCATTAGATGTGCTCATTTATATTATATCATCAACATAAATTGTATCTTTGTAACATTTGTTAATATTTTTTTTGAAAATTTTAAATAAGAATTGATTACGGCAATGGATAAAATAGTAAAAAAAATAAACCGGTGTGGATATACAAGAATAATGGGAATAAAAAAAAATTGAAACGAAAGGATATTGGATCAATGGGTTTAGCAAACAATGTTAGATGTGAAAATCAGTGATAAAACTATTGGCCTATACCTTGCTTAAAGACAAGCAACTTGTGGATAAATCATATCAATTGTCGAAATGTAAACGAATTATAAATTATATCATTCTAAATATATATGTTATATTTCCCCATCATCGCTTTGAGTGGAAAGCCTTAATTTAAGGTTTTTAAAAAAAAATTAAACCAAATATTATTAAATTCTTATTTAATTAAGTATTTTGTTAGTAAATCTTCACTATTTGGAAGTCTTAGTTCTTAGTGAACGAATTTGTAAGACCGATATTAATTAATGTTTACTCCTATATAATACCCTATATATACTTTAATAATAAAATACGCATCCGAAGGTAGACCTTATAATAAATATATTTGGACAAGCTAACCAACAAAAAATTTAACCATTATATTTTATCGAATGATTAGCCCAAATAGCCCCATAATTTTTTAAATTTTTAAAATGATATGTTGAGAAGATATTTATCTATTAAAAGGATTATGAGAGTAACTGAATGCTCAGAATAATCTAATAATTTAGAAATATATGTACAAAATCTCACACTATCCTATATAAATAAAATAATTGGTTTTTAGTTCTAAAAGGCTGTTAAAAATCTTTTATATAAATCAGATTGAGAAAAATCATTAGAGTATACTAGGAATTATTTTATAAAAAAGTATCTATCTATAAAAATATATATTATAAATTTATGTTAAAAAAAATTTTTTAATAAAGTGGTTTAAAAATTTCAAAATAAAGTATGTTCTTTCTTTATTTTGTAATATAATTTGTTTTTAACTATTCTAAGCGTAAAGACTAAATATTATTCTGTTATATAATTTCTTTGCAGTCACGAAATTCGAAAAATAGAATATAGCAAACCTTTCCATTTCACTTAGCCAGCGGCATTCGATTATTTAGCACCAAATAATTATAATCTCTCACTCCAAGTGATATTTTCAACACATTGATGCCAAATTAATAAATCTCGCCATCGAGAGTAATGATCTTAATTTCAGGTCAAATGCACTAGTTCTTACAGGAAAATATGGTGTAATAATTGAAAAGATCTTTGTAACAAAAATCATCTTAAGAAAACGGGTTTTCAAATATCCTTTTATTTTTCCTTCCTTTTATTTAGGCCATTCATAAGTTAATTGACTGTTAATAATATAAATTCTTGGGATTATTAAATATTTTTTTATAACACAATTAATGTATCTATATAATTTTAGACGATATTGTGAATATTCCATCAAATGATGAGTCTGTTATTAATTATGAATCTGATAAAGGCAAATATATAATCAACACTACTACAGAATCGATTAGGGTATCATTATTTAAAAGATTATTTGCTGTATGGAGGAGAAACCAGTGATAAAAGTCAATAAATTGAGATATTAAATCTTTAAAATAATTTATAATTTATGGCACCCCAATTACGAGATTATAATCATGAATTAAGGAATGATCAACATTCCTGTTTAATGTTAGCGTAAAAAATATGTATCTTAGATAATTATCGTGAAGAAGTATACAGTGTTAAATTTACGCTAAGGTTCATTATCAATGTTCACAAAGAAAATATTAAAATAAGTCCTTGGGCTGAATTAATTACCTATGATGATCGATATGAGAAAAATCTTGAAAAAGCAACAAAAAATAATTATGAAATCAAAATGATATCATATTCTATAATGTTACAAATTTTCCATAAATATCTTCTAGGCTAACATACAAAGCTGATTTACTTTTGTTTAACATGAGGGGGTGAATTATTTCCCAACTCATTTTTGCAAGGGGAAAAATCCAAGATTTTTAGTGGAGTAATAAAACTTTAGGGTAAAACCTAATTCGGTTTCCTCAGATTATTTGTTTTGTTAGCGCTGCCTAGTCATTCATCTATCCCCCCTACCTAATTTATACTATACTTCTTATGTAATCCAGATGAACACTCATAAGAGCGCTTATAGCCCTTATAACTATATTAATCGATACGTTTTTCACATTCACTCAATTTCACTCATCAACATTCGCATGCATCTATTATTAAACCTTTAATAAATCTTGAGAATTTAAATTAGATTCAGAGCATTGAATAATTGATAAATGTAATATATTAGATATATTACATTTAAAATACATTTTATTAAACCGGTCAAGTTAGTGGGACCATTCTTTGATTCCATATTAATATTTTTTTTTAGGATAACACTATAGCACCTTATTAATTAAAAATATTCTCAATATCGCCTAAAATTATATAAATATATTGATTGTGTTATAAAAAATATTTTAATTATCCAAAAAATTTTATTATTAACAGTCAATTAACTTGTGACTGGCCTAAATTAAGGAAGGAAAAATAAAGGGTATATTTGAAAAACCTATCACTTCTAGGCTGATTTCTGCTACAAGGACCTCTTCAATAATTCCATTATATTTTCCTGCAGGAACTAGTCCATCTGACTTGAAGATAAGATTATTACCCTCGATTGTGAGATTAATTAATTTGGCATCAGTGTGTTGAAATATCACTTAAAGTGAGTGGTTGTAATTATATGGCGCTAAATAGTCGGATGCCGTGGCCCAAGTGAAATTGAAAGGTTTGATATATTCTATTTTTCGAATTTCGTGACTACAAAGAAATATATAAATCAAAATAATATTTAGTCCTTCACTTAGAATAGTTAAAAACAAATTATATTACAAAATAAAGAAGGAATATAGGGGAGACCAGGGCTAGTCGGCGCAATTTTTGTCAAAATCATCATAGCTCAGAAAATAATGATCATATAAGATCTTACAAAATACCAATAGATACCTTAAACATCTACCTATAAATATATACTGTTTTTTTTTAAATATTTAATAATTATTTTTCTAGAAAGGTTTTAGTAAAAGTCATTTTTTGAACCTAGTAGCCCCGAACCCGTGGTTAGTCGGATCATCGATGGGGCTAGTCGAATCAAGTGCTTTAGTAGGCTTCTTATGGGACAAAAAATTTTTTTCGCAGATTTTAATATATAACTATGATACTTTATTTATATAATATTCTATTTATAATTATAACAAATAAAATAACAATCTTTTTTGACAGAGAACTACTCTACATTGAAACCAATCTTCAAAATTATGAAAACTTTTATAATCCTGTTTACATATAATACATACATCTTTTATTAATGTTTATATTTATTAATAATAAATTTACTCAAAATTTATCTAATTCTATATTTAAATATATAACATCATTTGATTTTATTATCAGGCTAAATATAATCTGATAACTAAAATGTTCATGTCCAATAAAATGAATTAATTTGAATCATGTTATATTGTCAATTAAAATAGATATATATACATAAATATTTGTTTGTTAGATATAATTCATTTTAAATATATTGATATTATTATCAGGCTAAAATTTATATGCTAAAATGTTCATATCTAATAAAATGTATTAATTTGAATCATATTATATTGTCAATTAAAAAAAAATATATATTATATTTATTTGCTAGATATAATTAATTTAAATAATTGATCTTATTATCAGGCTAAAATTTATATATGTAATATATATAATATCTGTGACAATATTTAATATATATTCACAATATGTATATGAAGATTTTAGTTTGCAAGATATTTATATAGGTCTGATATTATATTAAAATTGAAATGTATTATGAAAAATCAATCACATTAATAAATTTATATGATAATTATTATTTAATATATTACATTTATAAAATATTATATTATGATTATCTGTACAATATATAATATATTATCACAATATGTATATGAAGATTTTAGTTTGCAAGATATTTATTTAGGTCTGATATTATATTAAAATTGAAATGTATTATGAAAAATCAATCACATTAATAAATTTATATAATAATTATTATTTAATATATTACATTTATAAAATATTATATTTTAACCTGTAATTAATGGTATTTTTCTTAATGAGATATCATTTTCATACAGTTTTATAGTTCCTTCATAATATTTTTTTAGTAAAAATTTTACTATTTTGAATTTCACATATATATTTGGGTACCATAATAATATAATAAAAATTGACTGATTGCGCCGACTAGCCACGATTCTACTAACCTCAATGGTGGTCATATTACTAATTTGATCTTAACATATATTTAAGCATTATATATCAATCTGAAACTTTCCCAAATATTAAAATAGATATTTAACTTTCATATAATGTTCATTTTATCATGTTTAAACTTTTAATTTTTTAATAAAACCTAATAATATTAAGTGGAAATATTGTAATTTTTATGTCAAAAACATGTCATAACGGATAAAAATTTAAATAGCTAAATATTATAAATTATTTTTATCCCCAATTATGGATATTATAGAATTCTATTTTAGAACTAAGTTTCAATTTTTAATCTTTACAGGTTTTAAAATAAAATCCTTTGAACCGACAAGCCCCTTGCGCCGACTATCCCTGGTCTCCCCTACTTTATTTTTAAATTTTTAAACCACTTTTATTTAAGATTTTTCTTAATTTACATATAATTTAAATAGATTTATATAAAAGATTTTAACAGCCATAGAACTAAAAAAAACAAATTATTAATTATATAGGGTAGTGTGAGATTTTGTGCATATATTCTGTTATTAGTATTTTATTCAAATTTAACCGTTATTATACCCTCGTTTTTTCAAAGCTATCCTTACCTTCTTTAAAGATATTATATATTGGTCTATTTTTTTAATTATTACTTAGTTTGGTATATTTTTAAATAAAGGATTAATTTCTAAATAGAAGGACATATGTAAATATTCTAAATATTCAACCGCGTTATATTTAAATTACTCTAAACATGTCATGTTCAAGATTTAAAAACAATCAAATAAAAAATGGATCATTGTCAAAAGGATATTGAAGAACTTGATAAAACAATTCCCAGGAAGAAAGGTTTGGACCTTTATTTCCCAACAAGACTTACATACATAATATTATTTGACTAAAATCTTAACCGGACTTTTTTTTTAACAACACTAGTAGAGGGGTGAGACATCTAGGTAGGGATAGGCTAGGGGATAGGGTAAATTTATTGGGGGTTTTCAATTATATTTGTAGATAGGTAAATTATGTTGCTAATACTTTTTTAAAATAAAAATTATTTCTGGATAATTTTCTGTTATATATTTTTGTAATTTAAAAAGCGTTAGACATTCCTACAGCAATCATATTCATGTAAAGCAATACACTGTAATAATACATTCATCATAAATGAGGGGGATTAATATAATTTCAAAAAAAAAAAAATTATTTGATAATTTGTAGTAGAGTATTGATAATTTTAAATCATTCTTTTTAAACAAAATAAAGGGACTATTATTATAATTAAAAACTTGTATCTAGAAAAGTGTGAATATCGCTCTCATAGGCAGCGAAGTATAAACGTTTATAAGCCTCCATAGAGGCTAAGATAATAATTTCGGCTCAAAGATGTGGCGTAGCTTGTTTAGAGTCGGCTCAAAACATGCTTTCATTGGATTCATTTATCCCCGGTATCTGATAGCGGTGATTCTCACTTTATACTTTAAATAAAGCAGAAGAGGTGACCAATAAAATTTCCTTGGATTATAAATTTTCAAATAAAATTTGCTGTTTGAGGTATTAGTGTGTCAATCAATAATGTCTGTTTTATAGAATATTTTAATAAGTCATGGATCCCAATGCCACCTTGGATTCAGTGACACTTTAAATAAATTAAAAGATTTAAAACCCTGTCATCATTTTTGGATTTGTTATTGCATTTTCCTCTCCTACGTTTTTATTAGCCTTTGGTTTAATCTTTTATATGATTTATATTTTCAAAAAAAAAGAATATTTTGGTTTTATACTCAATTTTATTTCCTCTAAGATATTCTTAAATAATCACTCCTAGAATAATTCTAAAAAACATCCAACCCCCCCCCCCCCTCCAGCAAAGCGAATTCCTGGGTTCACATCTGTAATATAAAAAAATACAAAAGATGTATACAAGAATTAAAAAGGATAAATAACACACTACCCTATTTTACTTTATATTTCTCTACCTACCATGGGCCCATCTATTATACAACCCTAAGTGTCTCTCGTTCTTAGTTTTTACCTCTATATATCTTGTCCCTAAATAAATCATAAAAAAAATAAATTCAGTAATGATCATCTCAATAGCATGTTCAATGTAAAGTATGGATAGACGCGACCCCAGGTTAGCGAGTAAAAAATATTTTGAAACCAGGCCTTTAAATTTTTTTTTGGCCCAGCCCAGCTCGATAAATTTTTTTTTGTGAGGGTAAAAGGGATATAAATTTGCCATAAATTTCTAAACTTTAAAAAATAATTGCGAAATAAAATACATTTTACCCCAAGTTAGCTGGGTTTTCGTTCAGGCCAGGGCCATGCGCCTACCTCTTATGTATAACACTTTGTAATTCGATTTCCTACTTAATATAATTACCGATATCTTTTTTTATATCTTGCTCCTTTGAAAATTTATTTTAATCATGGCTTAAATATTGATTAGTTTTACCCAGCATAAAATACAAGTTTTAAAAATAATATATCATTTGCGGATAACCTACCAACGGCAACAAAAGAACTGGAGGTGTGGGAGGGGGGGGGGGTGAGATTTGTTTAAAATTAACTGCATGCAATATTGATTTGTTGGATATTTCATAAAATTTGTTCAATCATACCCGATATAAGTTTATTAAATTTGTTTTAACAACTAATTCAAATTATTGTTTTTGGGGTCTATAACAGCCCGGTATCTGGGAAACAAAAGTCACATTGCCCTCTATTCCCCACTGGAACTTTTTTTTTTAGTCTCTAACTGCGAAAACTAGATATTTTACAATTTTATTCCCTTATTTCAAATAAATTATCAAAATTAAGTTTTTAACTTTTACTTTAAAAACAAAACAAAAAATACAATAATTAGTATAATTTTATTTTTAAAAAAAATCAGAACAAGCGTGTATCATGTATATTATTACCCGTAAGTGAAATCAATCAATTTGATTTATTTATTGGTTTTCACTTATTTTTATTTTATTTTATTTTTAACCAATTTAAAGTAATTAACATTTTTATTTAACGAATAAAAGCTAATAGCTTATTATGTTAAGTTATTATTCAATTATATGTCGACCTTTGAAGCGATTTCCTTTAAACCTCAAATAAAACATGAAATCGTTTAAATTCCTTATTCTCTTAGAACTACTTCTTTGTTCCTCTCGATTCCTTGAGTCAAGCGGTAAGACTATCGGTATGTAATCTTTCAAAATTATGTGTCAATTAATATATTTATTTTCCCTACGTTTTTCATTTACCAAATAATCCCTTTAACTAAAATGAATTCGAATATATATACATCAAGGTTGCTCACAGGTAGTTTGCCGCCTCAGTTGCCCTCTCAAGCTGGATATATGGAATTGTCCCATCTGCAAATGTGATTTTATGGCTTTGAAAATTATTCCCAAACCCACGAAAATAAAAACATTCAAAAGAAAGCTCTTTATCGACAAGTCAAGAGGCCTCAAATACCTCCACAAAAACATTTCATACCACTCTTGAAATTTAAACATCTTGCAACTATGACCTAGGACTCCAACAAACCTATTATATTTATTAATATGCTTCCACTACTTCAACAACTACAACATCCAATCACCCACAAAATCATTCATATCAGCATCAAAATAAACCTGAGACCCTTAGAATTTCTCAAACAAAACTCAATCATAGGAAAAATTTAATCATGTCAAAAAAAATAACTATCCAGTAAACTCAAAATCTATGACTCTTTGTCTTTTAGTTATTCTTATTAATTATTTTTTTTTCTATGAATAATCTATTCTTATTTATATTTTATTGTAATTTTTATGTTTAGAACAAAATACATATAAATTGTTATAAGCATTAAATTTCACCTATTCTGATCAGAGGTTTTAATTTAGAATATTTTCTTTTTTTTCATTGAGCAGTTTCATAAATAAAATAAAATAATGACTGACTAATTCCGGAAAATTTCGATAACATGAAAAATGTGCCTAAAATTGGAAATATGCATTTAATTTTCTTTTCCTTAAATCTTACACGTCAGTGAGCCTTAGCTATATGTGAATCATATTATGATTTTTGTAATAAATTTTAGTGGCATAGTGTTAATCCTTTGGCCGCGAGGAAACTTATTATTAGCTTAAAGTGAATTAAAACAGGTTAATTTTCCATCACTATAAATATATGAAAAGTAACTAATTTCTAAAGACCTAGATCTCTATCATATTGCAATCATATATTAATTAATTTTGTAACCTATGGCAAATAAAATATTAAGCAAGTTTTAATAAATAAATTTGACTCTAAATTTACCCAAAAAAATGGGTTTTTTTAGACAGAAATTTTTTTTTCAATTTAAAACTGAAACGTCTAAAGCGAAACAAAAAAAAATTTTTTTTTAAAGTAACGCGGTATAAAATATCTAATTGATTAAAGTGGCTATCATGAAATATGGGATATTAAAATAAATATTTACAAAAAATTATATATATATTCCCAAATTTTTAATGATATAAGCCAAAAAAAATACCATCAAGTTAAATCAGGAGGTCTAATTACAATTTTTAAGGGAGGGAGATGTGGGAGGCAGGGAGTATTATGGATGCTGATAGATATGTTAGCTGGGAAGAAAATTGCTTTATTTGATTTTCAAAGGGAAGTTACATGTATAATAATAATACAAACTAATTAGGATTAGGAGTCAGGTGGGAATGGCTATGGAATTTCTTCTTAGAAAGTACGTTAGCATCAGTGAACTGTAACAACAGTTAAACCATGATAAACCTATATAAATATCTGAAAGGTAAAATCGAACCGATATAATATTTTTTGAACGAGTAAAAATAACACCCTTATAAATTAAAGTTAAACGTGTTTCATCCAAAATAAAATAAATAATTTTCCATTTTTTTTTACATTCTTTTCCTTGTGCTGTATTACATTTTTTACAATATGTGCGTCGTTATTTATAATTATTAAATTATCAAATTATTTGTTTAATATCCATAAGAAGAAATTTGTATTAATTTTTTTCACTATGACTAAAATTCATCCAAATCTCATATAGTTTATGGGAGCATTCATATTTTCTCTATTTTAGTATGCAAAATATCTAATTAACCTACTTGTACATTTTTTAATTTAATTGCATTTATTTAATTAATTTAAGTATAATATGGCCACATACCCATGAGTAGTTTCATCGAAGTCATTAATTTTCCATATAAATTCCAAAATAACCACATATATAAAGTTTTAATTTTATATATTGTTTATAGAATTTTGGGCATTTGAAGTATATTTTAAAGCATTAGTGAGCCTTTATTATCAAAAATAGATTTTGTGTTATTTTTAAATGCAAGTTTGGAAATTCAAATCTTTTTATATAATTTTTTTTGGTGAGGGATTTTAAATTCTTACACCAATAATATCCAAATGATATGTGGCTTTACAAATTGATGATGAATTCTAATTAGTTTATCAATATCATAATTTTACAATATTTGTCTGCTTTGACCTCCTATTTTTTTTTGTATTTATTTCTTATAGTATTAGAGCCATATTCCTATTTTCTTTTCTATTATGCAAAATATCTATAAAACCAATTCTGATTTAGTTGCATATATTTAATTAATCTAAAAAAATAATTAGTTTTTATATATTGGGAATTAAAAAATTAAATATCCAGAATTATACAAACTTGCTCTTATAGTACTTTCGGATCCCACAGCCCAAAGAAAGAAAGAAAGAAAGAAAGAAAGAAAGAAAGAAAGAAAGAAAGAAAGAAAGAAAGAAAGAAAGAAAGAAAGAAAGAAAGAAAGAAAGAAAGAAAGAAAGAAAGAAAGAAAGAAAGAAAGAAAGAAAGAAAGAAAGAAAGAAAGAAAGAAAGAAAGAAAGAAAGAAAGAAAGAAAGAAAGAAAGAAAGAAAGAAAGAAAGAAAGAAAGAAAGAAAGAAAGAAAGAAAGAAAGAAAGAAAGAAAGAAAGAAAGAAAGAAAGAAAGAAAGAAAGAAAGAAAGAAAGAAAATTCAAGAAAAATCAATTCAGGTAATTTTTTAAAAATAATTCCGATAAATTAAATTTTTGACTTGGCAAAGAATTGTATCTGGTTTTTTTTTACAAAAATCTGAAAATAATCAATTAAAATTTTTTAGCCTTCAGTAATTTTAGTCTCCTGAATAAGAAGGTTCTAAGTCAGATTTATCAGAAAGGCTCGAAAAAAGTATTTTTTTATAAATTTTTAAATTTCCTATTTTCTTCCCACTTTTTTCCCTGCTCATTTTCCTATATTTCTTAGAATATATTAAAATTATTAATAATTTTATTACCCTAAATTTATATTTAAATCTTCTCTTGTCTAACAAATTATATTTTTATGAAGGCATTAATTTTTTATTATAACAATTTTGATAAAAAAAATAATTATGATTTATAATTATTGCAATCAGTAAAACGAATGTTAAACGGCTCGATTTAAGCCGATTTTTTAAAACCGGATAATTAAATATTTTAGCTAGTGAGATTTCGTTAATAGAGGTTCAAACCTTTGTGCCACTTATGAGCAAAAACTTAAGGCTTGCATAATATTTTTCCTAATATTGAGTTAGGTTGCATTCAAAGTGGGGACAGATCCGTTTTTTTTACATCCGTCAAAAGTCAATCTCAAAATGATATATATTGATTTTTCATTTTTAACTTCACAACACTCTATAAAATTTGCCGGATCAATAAGTCAAAATGTTTTGACTTCAAAAATTTGCCGAATTTGTTTTTAAGTCGGAAGGTATGGGAACGGACGCACTTTGAACAAATGTATTAATGAGATTTACTTATGACAGAACAGATGTAAAAAACTGATCCGTCTCCACTTTGAATGCAACTTTAGCCGTTTTTTAAAATAGGCTCAAAATGAGCCATCTAACAACACTAATTAATAACTTATCTGATTGATAAAAATTGCGAAATTTAAAAAAAGACCCTACAAATTACCAAAATATAGATAATGCCATAAAAAAATCATAAATATTTTAATCTTCATGATGGAATATGGTTAAAATTTATTAAACACATTCAAAAATATTATTTTTTATATTTTATGATAAAAATTCAAAGATATTATTTTTTTATATTTTGTGATAAAAATTATAAAAAAATTATATATATTTAAAGACGCCATCTGGCGGACAGAATGTAATTTTGTTTACTTTTATAAATAAAAATAAGTTTTGAGTAAATTTGATTTTATAAATGTATTGAAGCTAACACATCTAATAGATATTTTATTTTACACCTCTCCAAACATTTATTTTATTTATTAATTCTAAATTAATATAAGGAAAGTAATTATTAATTTGTACGGAAGGCATTAATTTTAATATTAAATTTTTATTATAACTAAAATTTATCTTATTTTACACTCTATATATACATTTAAAAAATACATTTTTACATATTAAAGTATAATAAATTTTTAAAAAGTTATATAAATCTATTTCAAAAAACGAAAAAAGAAGGAATTGCAAAAAGGTCTTCCGAACCTTATTTGTCAAAGGTCATTTAATTTATTTTACAAAAAGAAAAAATATAAAAGTTTTAATATTCAAAAAATATATATTTAACAGTAATGTATTTCTGTCACACAGAAAATTACATAAAACAATAAAGTAATGTATTTCTGTCATAGAAAAAATTACATACAACAATCAAAATAATAATGTCTAATAATCCTTTATAAGCCAACGACAATTTATTTTGTAGTAAATTTATAAATCAAACAATTTTTTTTCACTATGACTTAAATTGATCCACAATCTCATATAGTTTATTGGAGCGTTCCTATTTTCACTACTTTAGTATGCAAAATATCTAATTAATCTGTTTGTATATTCTTTAATTTAGTTGTATTTCGCCACATACCAATGAGTAGTTTTATAGAAGTCATTAATTTCCATATAAATTTCAAAATAACCACATATATAATTTTAATTTTATATATTGTTTATAGAATTTTGGCTTTTGAAGTATATTTTAAAGCATTAGTAGTTTAGCCTTTATTATAAAAAATAGATTTTGTGTTATTTTTAAATGCAAGTTGCAAATTCAAATCCGTTTTTTATATTATTTTTTTTTGATGTGAGGGATTATAAATTCTTGAACCATTAATATCCATATTATGTGGCTTTACAGATTGATGATGAATTCTAATTAGTTTATCAATATCATAATTTTACAATATTTGTCTGCTTTTTGTATTTATTTCTTATAGTATTCGAGCCATATTCCTATTTTCTATTATGTAAAATTATAAAACCAATTTCTGATTTAGTTGCATTTATTTAATTAATCTAAAAAATAATTAGTTTTTATATATTGGGAATCAAAAAATTGAATATCCAGAATTATACAAATTTGCTCTTATAGTACTTGCGGATCCCACAGCCCAAGAAAAAAAAAGAAATTAATAAAGAAAGAAAGAAAGTTCAAGAAAAATTAATTCAGATAATTTTTTAAAAATAATACCGAAAAATAAAAATTTTGACTTGTCAAAGAATCATCAATTTTCTCAATTAATATTCGGAAAGTGAAAGCCCACTGAAATATGAATAGAAATATAATACATAAATAAAGGAGTACTTATAGCCGAACGACATTTAATAATATATAACTTATTATGTAATAAAGAATTACATTATATTACAATACATTTATATACAAAATTTTAAATTTATATAGTATTATTTTATTTTTGATATCATTGATTTTAAATAATATTTGATTTAATACAAAAAAAAAACTAATGTTGTTAAACGGCTCGTTTTGAGCCGATTTTTAAAAACGGCTAACTCAATATTTTATCTACAAAAATACTAAGCAAGCCTAAAGTTTCTGTTCATGAAGGAACAAAGGTCTAGACATGTATTATCGAAATCTCGAGACTTAGGCAATATTTTTCTGGCTAAATATTGAGTTAGCCGTTTTTAAAAATCGGCTCAAAACGAGCCATTTAACGACATTAAAAAAAATATATATATTTATATACAAAAGAATAAAAGTACAATATAACAATATAAATTATTGTATAAAAAAAAATGTTGAATTAGGAGGGAAATGGGAGTGTTTCGAAGAACAAAAAAAAGGGATTATCAAAATGAGAAAAATGTTGATAAAAAGATGAAAAATGCATGAAGTATACAAAGTATTATTAAAAAAAACAAGAAATCAAAACAAATTAAATGTAAATATTTATTAAAACTTTAAAAAAAATGGGCGAGTTTGGCAAATAAAATGAAATATTAAGAAATGATCTTAAATAAAATTTAACTTTGTAGGGGGGAAATCTTTAGGGTGTGGATGACGTAAAACGAATTCTAACTTCCGGAAAATTATCCGCGACTACAGCAACCAAACGGTGGAAACCTTAACATAACACGAATGCAGTTAAGCACTGCTTCATTTCGATAATGGAAGTTTCAATACGATGAGTCTCCGTGATTGGATAGTCTGTTTTTTTTCCTGTAATTGAAAGTAGAACTTTTGCTTATCTTGGGAGTCGTGTTAGAGTAAAGTTTAGTGTAATTTTGTTAAGACGCATTTCTCCTTTTTCGGGAATTATGACATTGTTCATGGTAAGATACAAGACCGAAATAGCTTATTGACATTTTAACCTAGTAATATTATTTCTAAGACTCCCTTTATATGGTTGTAAACATGATTCGAATTTGATTAGATGAAGAGCTCGATAGGAATTTTGATGCGTAAACGGAATAACAGCTTGTTTAATGGGTAGTTTTAGCTCAATATCGGCAAGTTTAAGAAAATAACTGAACCTCGAACTTAGTAGTAATGCGCGATATTGCTTCGCTTTTCTTCTGGAATGACGTGGTGAATAATGATTGGACAAATGATTTTTAAACAAGGGATAAATTTTAAAAAAAATAAATGTTTGATATAAATAAATAATTTATTGATGATAGTTACCTAAATCGTGGATCAATCAGACAAGAATAATCAATTGGAGATGAAGGAAAGTTCGAAAGTTGGGAATTATAAAATGGGATGAGAAAATTTTTATATTGGATGATTATGATTGTTTTATTATAATATTGTTATCGGATTTAATTATGATTAATATTATTTGTACAAATAGTTTGTTTGATTGCAATAAAGAATTAAAATGAAATCCAATTTATATATATATGCATGCTACAATGAAAAAAAAATTTTAAGTTTTTTAGTATCTAAATATCTAAAATATAAAGTAGCCCGAGTGTTATTTAAATAATAAATGATTTATTATGTCGTTAGCCGTTACGACATTTCCCAGAGCAGAGCGTATTGATTTAATATGTAATAAGCCTAAAGCGATAAATAGGCCCACCTTCCATTACGTATCACCATGCGTAAAAAAGATGAAGGAAGAAATTGTTTATCTATTTTTTTCATCACCATCAGATTAACTTAAGTAACGAATTACCCTCATTACTTCACGCTTGATTTAAAGACTTATGTTGGTACTCATTGTTTTTCGGGTAATGTTCTTGCCTCAATGACTCCGCTCAAGTACAATCGTAGTAAGAGAATCGCTATTTCTGCTAATAATGAATTCTCTTTTACAGTTCTCTTTTACAGTTTCGCTAAAATGTCTTATTTCCAAATTGTTAGCGGTTGTAAATTAGAGATAATGCGTTAGCGCTATTGTCCTAACCTATAAATGTTTCACCCGAATAAAAAAATCGCCGAATTGGTTTCGCGATATTATACCTTCGCTCTAAAATTATTTCACGATAAAGGGTTTCCTGAATATGGCATATTTTATTCATCGCTCACATGAATGGATGATGAAGGAAAGGCGGTGGAGGGCGGAATTGATTTCTATTTTTCTGTTGTTATGTATATCATTAAAATTATAAATAAATATTAACAAATTATTTTATAACTATGAATCCCCATCTCATCTTTTTCGAGAAAAATTGTTATTTGTAATAATAAAATAATATACTCGATTGTTGGAAAAGTAATCAAGAAAAAATTAATGCTTAATGAAACATGTATCAAGAGTTAAATAATTGTATATAAAAATAAGATATGAGAATAGGAAAATAAACTTACACATATATATACCTTTTCCTATGCAAGATAATCATGGTAAGATTTCAATTTTGTATGATAATAAACATAGCATTCCAAAGTCGGGAAATAAATTTGTGCCAAACTCTAAGATGAGCTTGTCTATCACGAACGATCAAAACTTGAACTTAGATTTAAGTGATAAGCAATTGAAAGACTTGGAAATTTTGTTGAATTTAATGGAACCACCATTAGAATTTATAAAGTCGAATGCTAAAAGTTCGGAGGATATGGACAAAGAAGAACTCGGCATTCACCACCCGCGAAATCTAGATTCGGAATATCAAAAAGGAGTATTGGATCTCACGTATGACGAAGATATTCAAAACAAATTCTTAACTCCCATGTTAGATGCGCACATCCGACAAAGAAACAAATCGTTAAGTGGCACCCATATCAAAGATTGGCACTCGTCAAACTATTTATTGATCATATTCCCGATTCTCGTATTGGTAGCTCTCGCGATATTACTTCTATATTGCTTCTGCTGTAAACGCAAGAGTAAAGGTAAAACAAAGCACAATATATATTGCACATGCGAAACCTGTCAAAACGAAAAAGCTAAATTGATAAAGGACAACGACGATATCGACGAAAACAAGTCTCGTCAATTTGCGAGCATTTCCAAAAATGCGTTGTGTAAATATTGTGGCAACGATGTAACACCTTCTTCGAATGTCAAGCATTCATTGCCTACTAGTGCGTTATCGGAAATAGAATCTTCATTTAAATTTCATGGCAGGGAAGATTCGGCTAATCCATTCGCTAATAGGGATAAAAATGTATTCTTTAACCAAAGATTTAAATAGAGTCGTAATTTTTTTTTTTTGATGAAAACATTTTCTTATTAATTTTGAAAAATAGTTTTACATTTTTATTATACCATTTTAATATGAGATACGCGGGTTACAATAATGTTCTTAATATGTTATATCGTGTAATACTTCTAACATAAGTTTAAAGTCTATGCACAACTATTTTATAATATGATCATAGTTTGCGTAATTCTAGTCTTAAACACAATCTTGCCAAGGGTTGTTTAAATAACCTGCTTGGGGTCAATTTTTGAAAACGGTCCGATTAAGATTTCAGGTCAAAATAATATTATACAAAGCATCGAGGTTTGTTATTATAGATGTATACAAGGTATTTCTACCATTTACGAGCAAAATCTCCAGGTTTACATTATATTATTTATGATAGAATCTTAATATTGGACTTTTTCACAACTCAAACTTAATCTAATTTTAAAATTATCAAAATAAAAATATATCTTCAAAATGATTTCAAAAATATTTTATGAAAATTTGTAAGATTATTTTTTCAAAAAAAAAAGAAATTTTTTAAATTCTGGTAGGCTGATGTCCATTTTTTTTAACTTTAGATAAATGAATTAATCAATATAACCGCTTTCTTTCTTTCTTCCTTTCTTTCTTTCTTTCTTTTTTTCTTTTTCTTTCTTTCTTTCTAATTTTTTAAATTACCTCAGCCCGAAGAATACTGGGGAAAAAATTTAATTATAAGAAATGTCTGAAATAGATTTGCAAAGGTAAATAAATAAATATATTATCAAAAGAATGGGAAAGAGAATCATCCGAGGAAGGAGGTGGATGTTAAAGAAATTAGAGCGAGAAATACTAAGGAGATTGAAGAAATAATCATTAATTAATATCTGCTTCAGCAAATGTCAAGCATAGACACCACGCAAGATATGGATTGTTGTGAGTTATTACGACTTGTTCCCTATCAGATGATTATCACTTAATACCCACCATCGATAGAATTTAAAAATATCATAAACCTCTAAAAAATATTTTTTTTAAATAGCTGTTTAAATATTTTAAAAAATTTTTCAAAAAATATATTAGCAGAAGCATATTTAGGCATGGTTTCACATTTAGGAATTCCCAAATGTTATGTTGCAGCTATGTTGATCTTTACAGCTAAAAATTGATATTGTTAAAAATGTAATTTTTAATTGTTTAAATGTCACCATAATCAATGGCTTTATAAATGAAATCAATATTTTTAATAAAATAGTTTTAGAGTATTAGTAATCAAAATAATAATAATAAAAAATTTTTGTATTAAAGATTTATCTCAAAATTAAGATTCAAATTAAAATACTATTAAAAAAAACCATGTAATTAAAAATACAATTTTATAATTGAGTTCCCAAAAAGGAACAGTAATTATGTCTTAAAATTAAAATTTCTATTTGAATTTTTTGGCACGTCAATATGAAAATTCCCTGGCTTCGTTTGTAAAAAAGGAGTATTTTATTGTCTAGATTTTTTTTAAAAACTTTTATGTTAATGTTGAAAGATGGCCATTTGTGGAAGTCACTATTGGATATGAAGATGTTACAATTTTTATATTTGTTAATCTTTTAAGTTTCTAACCGTATTAGTGGATTGTTGTTTAAAGGGAATAAATAAACGCATATGTAATCCCATAGTAGTAATTTTCCGAGTGCTCAAGGTATGGTTATCTATAAATGTTTTGACCTTAGAACAAAAATCATCAATTGATGAATTTTGTAATTGGTTTATATTAAATATACCTCTAGATATTCAGATCATGTTTGAAGAGTGTGTTATTCTCTCTATTTTATATGATTCTCTAGAATAGTTCAAAATAAATGGTCTAAAAGCATTCACGAAATGGGTTAATTTTATCGTAATAATGATAAATCTCCACGCTCTGTAAAATATGAGAGCATGTATTCTTTATTACCTATTTTAAAAATTACAAAACATTACTAACTTTATTAATATAAGAATAAATTGGAAAGGGGAGGGGGTAACAAAGCCTTTTCACAAACCCAGCTGTAAGCCGGCACTTTATGGGTCGAAGGCCTAACAAAAAAATTTCTCCCCAAAAATAAAAATTTGTACCAAATTCCTCCCGCAATTTGAAAATTTTGACCTGGCAACCCTGTGTGGAAAAAATGCTAATATTGTAAAGTCACCGGGTTATTATGGTCGATGAGAAATAAATCGATGAGTTTAAAACGACTGGGAAACTCAGTGGAGATAAGATGTTTCGATTGGTATTTATATTGCTACCTTGACTTAGGCAGCTTACTATTCATGAAAACTGTATATTAAAACAAATCTTATTAACCAAACCTTTACGGCGTTTTCAGATGAATGATTTAAGGTGAGATGAAGGTGATTGATTTAAGTGATTCAAACTTAATGTCTAAATTTTGATTTGTTGGCTATTTCTTTTATTTTTTAATAAATGTCTTGAAACCCATAAAATAAAAATTATAAAATAAATTCGTAAAGAGTCATTCATTGAAATTTTTCACTTCACCCTGAATGCTAGAATTGAAGCTAAGATTTTACTTTTTAAAGGATGTTCTAATTACTAATTTACCACAGTTTTACTCTCTTATTTTTTTTTGAAAAACGTATCAATTACTTTTATTATTTTTAAGCTTACGCTATAGAAAATAATCAATTAAATTAGGTTTAGTTAATTTATTTTTGTAGATTTAAAATTTTGTGTATTTAATTTAAATTAAATTAATAAAGCCATCACATGTTATTATTTCAATTTTTATATTTCAGTTTGCTAATTGTTTTCATAATAAGTAAGTTCTTTACTAATTTCTGTAAAAGATTTCAAAAATATGAAACTCTTAACGCTGTTATCCTTAATTCTTTTGACACTTATTTATTCTTCCAGATCCCTTAATTCAATCCATACTATGGGTAGGTTATCTTTTATAATTAATATTATTATAAACATTGTTTGTGTTTTTTTGGGGGAATTTTTTATATATCATGCATTCAAATATATATATTTAAAAAATTAAAAATGGGCATAATAATTACGTTATTAAGATTGTCTGCTATTATGCGACATCGGCTGCTCTCTCAAGATGAACGTAAGAAAATGTCTTATCTGCAAATGTGATAGCCATCCTCCGATTCCTAAACCCGAATCAGTGGTAATGACAAAAGCTAAAAAAATACTCTCTTCCGCCAAATCAAGGGCCTCGAGACACCTAACTTGAACCTATACCACTACGTTGATTATTTCGTTACTATTATTCCCGCCACATTAATCTACCATTCGTCGTGATATATTTCCCAACCCCCACTATAAAATAAATAAATTATTATCTTTATCATATTTTATTTATAATTTATGTTTTGACGAAACAAATAAATGTAATTCAAGTATTTTGACTCTTTTACGTATCATATTATAAAATGCGATATTTCTTTGAGATATTAATGTAAACCGATAATTGCTAAAATACCCCAAAGCTGAGATGATAGTTCCAGTAGAAACCAAGTTAATACGTTTTTATAGGCCAACTAATAATCGGCTAAAATTACAGAAATCTTTCCTAATTATGCTGAAAGAGTCATGGAGAGAATAATTTTAAGATGAAAGATGTTTGTAATAATAATTTAATCTCCATTCACAAATAACTTAGCAATTGCTATTATTGTCATTTATATCATTATATAGTAATTTTTAAAATAATATAAAATATAAATAGATCAATTTAAGTTTATTTATTTTTTTGTATTTCAATTTAAATATTTGTTTCAACTTATTTTATGTCACATGAAAGATAATATCGAATTGTTACGTTATTATTTGAAGAGAGAAAAAAATTAGACCCATCAGTTAGATATTAATTTTCTTCTAAATTAAATTCGATCTATATAAATATGAATTTTTTAACGCTTGGGTCATTTATTCTTTTGGCAATTCTTTATTCTTCCCGATGCATTAATCCAGATGATGCTATAGGTATATTTCCTTTTTTAATTTATTTTTACACTCTATTAGCTAGGCATAATAGCTCTGTTTAAGCCGATTTTATGAAAAACTGCTAATCCAAAATAATTTAGCCAGAAAAAAATATTGCCTCTAGAAATTTCGTTACCAGATGTTCCAACCTTTGTGTCCATCTATCAACAAAATCTTAAGGACTTGCGTTATATTTTTTTTTGGTAAAATACTGAGTCAGCCGTTTTTAAAAGATCGGCTTAAACTCGGCGATTTTGAATCACTACACTCTAATTAATAATTTACTTGTTATTTTTTGGCCTCGTTCTTTTTAAACTCAAGCGTTTTATGATTAAATTTGGTGATAAAAATTCTCTTATAGTGAACTAGGTTGAGGCCCTCATAAACCTTTTTATGAAGAAAAAATAATATAAGCATAATATTATTCATGAAGATTGTGTTAAGGTAAATTGTAAACTCAGTTGCCCTCTTAAGCAAGATCTATGGGGATGCCCCATCTGCAAATGTATCATCTTTACTTCAGAGCCAAAACCCAGGAACATGCTAACGAAACCTATCAAAAAACACTTTATCAAAATCAATCCAACTCCCACAGATGCACCGAAAGACTTCACACCCGTCTTTATAACCACCGCAACTAAGTCTACAACTCCAACTACTCTTACCACGCCATCTACCCCTACCACGCCAACTTCCCTTACCACTCCAACTTCCCTTACCACGCCAACTTCCCTTACCACGCCAACTTCCCTTACCACGCCAACTACCCTTACCACACCAACCACCCTTACCACGCCGAACTACCCTTACCACGCGAACTACCCTTACCACGCGAACTACCCTTACCACGCCAACTACCCCTACCATGCTTTCTACCCTTAAAAACACACCCACTACAAGAACTTTTATCAGTCCTACAACTTCGTCTACGACTGTTAAGACCATTCAAACTACTAAATCATTGGCATTTAAAATAGCTCCCTAGTCGGCCAGCAATTGTGATTCTTTATAAACATAAATCGCCTTTTTATTTTAAGATAATTTTTTTGTATTATGATATTTTTTTAATAATTTATTTATCTTTGAGAACTATTGTTAAAATTTATTAATAAATTCGACATGAGTATCAAATCAAAGTTTATTAAAAAATATTTTCATTGTAATGTTGAATATAATGTAGTTAACCCACTAATAGTCTCAAAAATATGCCTACGACTCCTAAAACCACTCAACCTATTAAATCATTGACAAAATAAACGCCTATTTAGTCATTCACGATCGTGATCTTAATCTTTATGATGATAGTGATAATAAATAATAACTCATCTTCCTTCAAAATATTGCTCTTTACTTTTATAAAAAAAATTTGTATCAAGATATTTTATTTATAATTAATGTATCTGTGGGAAACTTTGATGAGATCTATAAATTTTTAACCCCCATAATTAAATTCAGATAATGTATGATTAAAAGTATAAAGTCTAGATACCACACTGAACGATCTTGAGAAATTTTGCTGGAAAAATATTTCGCAATGGTAAATTTAAATGTAATTAACATGGTCTTGTGGGTTTCCTTGCGGATACAAAAAGGCGGGGTGATTATGCCAGGAGGGGCCTTGCAAAATTCAAGACGTTCTTATCTGGATGGCTGAATGAAATAAAACGAAAGATAATTTCTAATTAGATATTTTGTTTTAAAAAAAAATAATTCGCAGAGAATTCGCGCCAACGACGAATAAGCGGTAACATCAATTTGGCGCCAATAATATATAAATAAAATCATCATTTGATTGGTCTAACGTTTGATTCCTTTTTTAAGGATAATTTTTTTTTTACCTTCTTCATAATTTCGAATTCGAATAATTAATAAATATTTATAAACATTTGTTTTAATTTTAAAAAGAAAATTATAAATTAATTATTAGATTTTTTTTTGTATAGCGATTCCAAATTGTGAGTTAATTTAGTTAAACGGCTCATTTTGAGCCGGTTTTTAAAAACGGCTAACTCAATATTTCATCTAGAATAATATTTCGCAAGCCTGAAGATTTTGTCTGCAGAAGGAACAAAGGTTTGGATATCTACTAAATCTCGAGACATAGGCAATATTTTTCTGGCTAAAATATTGAGTTAGCCGTTTTTAAAAATCCGCTCGAATCGAGCCGTTTAACAAGACTAGTGAGTGAGTATTTAGTTATTGAAAGCAAAAAAAGAAAGTTTAGAGGGAAAATCTTTAAAAAGAGAAGAAAAAAGATTAAATGGATTTTCCGATCAAATTTTACCCATAAAAAATCCAAATTTTTCCTAATTTTCAAGCTTAAATAAAAAATCCTTCAATGATGAAAAAAATTATGAGCTGATCTTAGAAGATTTTCTTCAAACTCAAAAATTTAGGAGGCTTAAAAGTTGAGTAATAAAATTATGTTATATATATATATCATATGTAAATAATTTATTTATTAAAAAAAATTAAAATATAAACAAGGAACAAAATCAAACATTTTGTCCTTTTTTTAATAATTAAAAACTTGAGAAAACGTTTTACCAATTTGGCGCTAGAATGCATTTATACTCTTTACTTTCACAGCTGTTTTTTTATTTTTATAAATTTACTTTTCGTTACCTTTACCCTATCTTTAATGTAGCTGTCCTAAGTTGTTTGTTGGATACTTCTATCAAAGATAAACGGAAAGAAAAAAATAATATTCTATTCCTTTTTATTATTTTCTTTTATTTTTGCCAACAATATTTAAAACTTTTTACAAACATTCCAGATTACTATATCCGCGTTAAGATCTCTGCTATCTGTTACCTCTAATATTTATCGCCCCCACCAATGTCATATTGGTATGGCAATGGAGAATTAATTGACAAGCAAAGGTTTTAATTTCAATGAAGCCGCCATTTTAAATCAAAGTTTGTAACGAAGCACAACCAAACACAAACTAGTCTCAGATCTGTTGTGGTATTATGGATGGCATATAACATGGCTCGTTGAACTATAAAACCCGAATTTGCTCCTTTAAAAAAAACGTGATGATAACTTAGGATGAGTTGGGCAGATCCTCCGGGAAAAGAATTTAGATACAGATTCTTTATAAAAAAAACTGATCTCTTTTATACAGATAATAGTATCTTATTCAAAATATCAAGAAGATAAATGAGAGATACAATGTAATACACTTTTTATGAAATTATCATTGCTAAATTAGAATGGTTAACATTTTTTATTATTTATTAGTGAAGAACATAACATGCTCCCCCAAAATCCCATCTTCAGATCGTGACGGGGCAGCGTCAAAGTCTTTTGGAGGCTAATGGAGGTCTAAAATGTTCCATACGGTCTGGGTCTAGAATAATATCATTGTCTCCTCGACTGGGTGTAAAAACCACCTAAAGAGGGATGTCAGGAGAGGCATCCGATTGTAAAAAACCTTGCTACAAAATCCCCTAATGATTAAATCAAAGGGAAAACTGGCCAACCTGGAAATCACCATTAAGCGGGATAGAAGAACATAACATACGCATAAAATAAGAATGGATATTTAAAATAATTAATTTAATAAAGAATTAATTATTTTAATCAGGCTTTTTAATATTCGTTAACGCATATTCATAATAGGAGTTGAAATATTAATTTGCAATAGTTTATTTAAAATTTATTTCTTTAAAGATAATCACCAATGGAAGGATAATAATTAAGCATTTTCTAACATATTTCGACGGTTTTTAAGATAATTTAAAACCTCGCTCAATATTATTTATATTATTTAACTCAGCGACACTTGTTTCACTAAAAGAAAAATAATCAACATTTTCTATATTAGATATTTAATCTATTGGTATTATAGTTATAGTTTGAGCTTGTTTATACTACTACTACTAAATTTAGGGCTTCTTCTAATAATATATTTGGAAAGTATTCTTTTTTAACATCTGACTATATCCATAACTTCTTAAAATATGGATGCAATTATAATGCCAAAAAAAGGCTCTAAGGAAAAAAATTACCCAAAACTTTTGCCTATATACCATCTTGGATAGCTTTTAATAAAGGGAGACAATTTTACAAACTTGAATTTTAAAGTTTACCCAACTCCCTTTTAACCACAAATAGTAATTGGCACTAATTTTCCATAAAATGTACCACTCTACCATTCTAAACTGGGCTTGTAAAAAAATTTACTTCTGCGTGCTTGAGCCGGACCTGATCAAAAAATCCAGGCCCATCAAGGTTCTCTGTAACTCAGTTCTATAGTTTAAATTTGGAAATGGGACAAAATTTGACATAATTTGGCTACCCTGCAAAACCAACAGATTGTAAGCTACCTTTTTTTTCGAGTTGTGAAGAAAAAAAAAGGATTAGTTTAGTATATCCGAATTATATATATATTTAAAGTATTAGGTATATGTTTTATTTTATTTTATCACTTAAGTGAATCTTGGCAAAAATAAAAAGGATATAAATGTACCAATAAAAAAAATATATATGATAAATTCACAGCTTGATTATTGAACTGTTCTATTTAATTTCTTAAAATGAGAAAATCGACTCTTAAAGTTTCAAAGATATATTAATTTATATTATGGATAAATAATATTAGGTTTAAAGCAAAATTAAAATCTTTCTATATACATGAAACACAATTTGATTTTCGCACATTAGATAATTCGCAATATCCCGCTATTTTTCTGTTAAAAAAAATTTTGAGCAAGTGAACTAATGATAATTGCTTCATGACTTGTTCTAAACTAATTATTCGTTAATTCGTGATGTGATTCGTCGTTGCCAATCAAGGGGTTTTCGACAAAATTCCTGTAAGTTTTAACTCGCTTCCATTCACCCGTGGCGTAATTCATTTGAAAAAATATTTGGGCCACCATTATAGACCTGGTGATAAGGGAGTTGGCGATGTTCAAAGCCGCGTCCGAACTTGTTTGGTGGGATAGGTTGACCTCTTCGAGTCTCTCGCTGAGTTTGATAGACAGAACGTGCCCTTGATTGGGACAAGGATTATCTCAAAAAAAATTATATATATATATTCATTTTAAAACCGTAAAATAGCGAATTTTCAAATTATATTTTAATTGGAAATGGCAAAGAACAAATCAATCGATAATTGCAATCAATTTTATCATAAACTATTAGAATCAAGCAAAATAAATAAAAAATATATCAAATTCAAACAAATTCCTTAATTCTTCGAAGAAGAAAAAAAATCAGGACCGAAACTGGAGATATTTAACTTAATTATTGAAAAAAAAACCTCTGATCCCCGACATGAACGCTAGGATTAGAGCCTTTTCTGGAGCCGAGACTTTGTTGGCATCCTTAAAAATTTCTTGGGCGTGGGCTATTTGCTCGGACTGTTTTAGAAACAATAATTTCATATTATATTATATAAAATGAAAGATAACTAAAAGCAGGGTTCTGGACCCGAATTCGTGTTCAGAAATTTAACAGATAAAACAGAGACCGATTCATGACCAACCCATAGAACCCGTATAGACCTACGGGGGAGTTCGATCTCTTTAAAAAATGTGGTTTTCGATTAATTCTGTTATCAAATTTGCGCTAAACGGAGTTTAAAATTCCTGAACCCTGAATAAAAGAAACAAATTTTTTTTTCTACCGTGAGCTTTAACAGATTAGGGTTGTTGATGTTAATAGGAACCGATTTATTAGCATCTGTATAATATTTTTAAAAAAAACATAATTAACAATAGAAGTAAGATTTTTTTTTTAAAAATCTACATATAAAAATGACAATAGTATCTTTGTTAGAGTCATTACCAGATACCAAATTGGTATTGAGGTCCTCGCTATCGATATTGTTACTCGTGTTTATATTGCTCGGGCTATTGGTATTATCGGGTGCCTGGGCGACGTTGGGGTTGTTAACGATGATATTGGAATAACTTTTATAGGAAGCAGCGGCTAAATTATCTGGCACCTGACTATTTTGTTTCATCTGTACATTGCCAGCATTCGAAAAATTACTGAGGGCTGCCACGTGATTAGGATTCAACTTACATACATAATTATTTTGTTTAAAAAATTATATACATAAATATATAGTGATGTGTTAATTTTCCAATTTCAAATCATTTTTTCGAGCGCGCTTATTTAAATTTTAAAAATCTGATTTTACCGGAAAGGTATTTAGAGAAGAGAAGAAGAAGAGAAGAGAAGAGAAGAAGAGAGAAGAGAAGAGAAGAAGAAGAAGAAGAGAAGAGAAGAGAAGAGAAGAGAAGAGAAGAAGAAGAAGAAGAAGAAGAAGAAGAAGAGAAGAGAAGAAGAAGAAGAGAAGAGAAGAAGAAGAAGAGAAGAGAAGAAGAAGAAGAAGAAGAGAAGAGAAGAAGAAGAAGAAGAAGAAGAAGAAGAGAAGAAGAAGAAGAGAAGAGAAGAAGAAGAAGAAGAAGAAGAAGAGAAGAGAAGAGAAGAAGAGAAGAGAAGAAGAAAGAGAAGAAGAAGAGAAGAAGAAGAGAAGAGAAGAGAAGAGAAGAAAACGCTCTTAAAATATGATTTTAAAATTGTAAAAAAAAATAACACATAACCGCTAACATATATATAAAAGGTATCATTAAATAAAATACTGATTTATCTAAATAAATCACATTACTCACTGTATGCACGTCGAAGAAGGGTGCAGGGTTGTGCGATCCACCAGGGTTATTAGTTTGAAGATTGAAATTAAAACTGATATCGTCTAAAACATATTAAAATAATGCAAAAGAATAATAATCTATAATTTGGTGCTTTGTTATAATTTAAAAAAAAAAGGCGTAATTTTAAAAATCGTTAGGCAGGATTAAATATTTTTTCGGGAGAGTCTCCTTTGATCGTAAGATTTTGAATTGTAATTTTCCGTCCATTTTGATTATTAATATGAATTTTTTTTTATGCGGTTAATTATTCGATTTATGCGTTTATTTAATATATACGTAGTGTTGCCTAAATGGCTCGATTTGAGCCGATTTTTAAAAAACGGCTAGCTATATATCTTAGGCCATAAGCCTCGAGATTTAGGCCGCATTCATAGTGGATCCGATCCGACACGATTTAACAGCTGGTCGATTTTTAAAAATCGGTTTATGAGAATCAATTTTTCTTTATTAAAACCAATATTTCTTAGGTTATTATCATGTATAGAATTAAAGATAAAATTAATGTTATTTAATAAAAAAAAAATTGATCTCATAAATATATTTTAAAAATCGATCAGCTGTTAAATCGTGTCGGATCGGATCCACTATGAATGCGGCCTTAAGCGATCAGATTTCCAAACCTTTGTGCCCATCTATGATCAAAATTTTCGGGCTTTGTGGGTAATAATTTTCTGGGTAAAATATTGAGTTTGCCGTTTTTAGGGAATCGGCTCGAATCGAGCCGTTTAACAACGCTAATATATGAGATCTTTACGATCTACGATCATAGTTAGGCAGATCGTGTTTACCGATTTCACATTCGATTCAAAAGTGCGCACAAACTAAGCGTTTCGTTTCAAACGTTGCGTTGCAAGCGCAAATAATGCATTACAAATGGCCTAGTGCAAATTGGTAAAATTACCGTCATGGCGTTAGCAACCATTTTAATCTCAATACTTTTTTTCGGAGTTGTTAAAAGATACTTTTTAAATGGATCTAGATACAGATACATCGTCTAAAATAATATCTAGATATACAGGTATTTTAATCAAAAATCTATCTAGATACAGATACCACATTTTTATATCTAAATACAGGATCTAGATACTTTAACAACTCTGCTTTTTTTTATTATTCTTTGCTTTGTAATATTATATAAAAAATGTAATATAAATAACTTACTTATAATCCAAAAAAAAAGGAATATTTTGAAAAATTTTGAAAATTAAAGAAATAAGAAGGCAGACGATAATATAATTTTAAAAAACAAATCCATTTTTTAAAAAAAACTTATTTAAAATTATGAATCGACGGATATTAATAAAAAGACAACCTCAATTTAAACAAGGAACGCGTTACGTTTTATTTTTAATTTAAAAATTACGGCAAAACGCAAACGCTCAATTTGTGCGCGCTATAATGTAGTCCTGTCTAATGAATAGCTTTAACAAAAAAAAAGTGGGAGGGTAAAAATGACTTTGAAATAATAAATAAAAAAATTAATTTTATTTTAGAAAATTTTTTTCCGATATATTATTTATTCAAACAAACAAAAAAAAAATTGGCCTAAAAAACTTAGATGAGCGATTTTGGAAGGAAAGCGAATATAAAAATATTTGTCCAAGATTCAAATTAAATGAATATGAAATGATTGCTAAGTTTCGACAATAGAAGTTATTCCTATTGCAAAGTTTAAAAAATTTCCTCAACAGTGGAGTTTAGAGATTTCGGGCCGGGTCGAGCTTAAATTTTTAAATATGATATCGTTACATTTTGTCAAATAAATTTAATATATTATTTTAAAATTCTTGCAAGAAACAAGAGCGAACATTTTTTTTATTTGTAGAATATATTTTTAAAATTTTTTCTATATTTAAATTAAATTCGGGCCGGGCCGAGCGGTTTTTATTTCGGGTGGGACTTTTCGAGACAAATAAAAAAATCCGTTCGGGATAGGGTCGGATCGGGCTTGGGAAATTAGGTCCGATGCAAATCACTAGTGTGGATATTTTATGCTGCATGAATGTCGAGTGTGAAAGGGGTTTTCATCTTATGATTTTGATCATTTTAGATTCAAGCAAGTTTAAAGAGTAATAGAATTTGTAAAATTTAATTTTCATAAATATTAATGGATCATGGATCAAAGTAGGGAAAAGGAAAAATAGCAGTGAATGAAATCTTTCCAAAAAAAAAATACAGCTCAAGAAAAGGAAGAAATGAAAGATAAATGGAAAATTTGTTTTAAATTCATATTTATATATATATTTTAATTTATATAGATATTGGTGGCATTAAATTTTTTACATTATTTTTAAAATATCATATAAATAGAGAATTTATTCATATTGATAATAATTTTATATACATATATATACCATATTTTAGATAATATATATAAAATAATCACAGCTCCTCCCAACTCTTCGTAAATTTTTAAGGAATATACCATTGGTGATGAGTAAAATAAAATCAGACAAAACTAGACTATAAAACATAGCTATTTTAAATATTTATAAGATGGCATAATTTCAACAAGAAAGTGCCCAGGTAATAGAGCACCCCCTCCCCCAGAAGCTGAGGTTCTAAAAATCATAAGTTCCTGAATGGGTGGGGGGGGGGGATTATATGACACTGAATGTAAACAATAATTTCAAAAGGGTAATGTATACAAATATTTTGTTAAAGTTTTAAAAAATATATATTATTTGGTTTTAACCTAGCTTTCTTCGTTTTTTTGCGTCTTTTGTAGTTAGAGGTTGTTCAGATATATCCAATAACTAAAAAAGTAGAGAAGAAAAAAAAATGTAATTTGCAGTTGACAAATATGATCTTGTTTTAACGTCATATTTACAAATTATTTCCTAAAATCTTTATAAAGAAAACCATTTGAATTTTAACATTAGATAGTAAAATTGCTTGGCCAAATATAATATAGAAAAATCAATAAATATAAAATATTCTCACTTTAATTTTGCCACCTTCCTTTTTGGTTGTGCTTAATGTTTGCTTGGTAACTTTACTGGATGAATTTGTTGTTTGGGATTTGAATTTAAGGTCTAAGAATTGAGATGCTGCAAGAATTAACAATTTATATTATGAATATTTTTTTTATTAAATAAAATTTTATATATATATAATTAAATTATTTATAAAGTGATATCAAAAACCTTCAGATTTGTTAGCAACCTTTGATTTTATTGGTATTAATGCACCCATTGGATTCTTTGATTTGGCCTGAATGTGTGCATCAGATGCTAATAACATATTAACACAATTTAAAAGGGTTAAAACTAAATTACCTTTCTGCAGCATTTCAGCCCTTAAAATTGCTGATTTTGGTTTTCTTTTCAATGCAAAATATTTTGTATAAGTTGGTTGATAGCCAGTTATTGATTGTAATGCATTTTTATTTAAATATAAACTTTCTAAAGGAAGTAAGGATGGAGTAACATTATGATTTACTGGATTGCTATCTATGATCTTTTGTACTAAAATGGCAATAGAATTTATTTTTCTAATAATTATCACTTTCTTCTAGTAAATTTGGAAAATATTCATCCATAACATCATTGTCAAAATTAATAATACCCTTTTCTGGATATGATTTTAATAATTTTGCTAAGGCTGAACACCATTGATCTGAACATTCTGATGCCACTTCAATAAATTGGTCAATCTCATTTTTCCACTTTAATAATTATAAAATGAATAATTTTAAAAAACGATTATTTTTATTTAACCTCTTCAATATTTCTTCGTGATACATGCAATAACGAAAGGAGAAATTTAATTTTGACCTGCGGTTGAAAGTTATTTAATATAGTTGCAGCATTTGTTATAGTCTGGGGGTTTAAATGAGGGGATATAATTTTCGCCGACCAATGATCATCTAATTGCCCTAATTTGTTATGTAGCCATAAGGATAAATCAGCATCTCTTATGCTAGCCATCTGATTTGAAAACTTTGAAATCTATGAATGAATGCAATATAATTAAACCTATTTGTGATAGGTAAACACAGAATGACAGGTAAATTTTAAATTTATTTTAGAAACAGATTTTAAAAAGTTTACCATTTATAAATAAAGTCCATCTTAGTAAAAACATAGCTAAACATGTAAAATTGGTAAAATTATTATATAAGAATTGCTCATAACGATAAGCCAGTAAATAGATAAATAAAAAGTATTACTTTGTTTAACCTTATATTAATTTTCATATAAAAATAAGAGATCCATATACTATACCATATACTATTTGGGTAATTATTTTTATTAGACCCGATGTTCTCGCAACTAGATTATTGTTTTGATACTTTAGTGATTTTGTGTCTAGTTTCCTTATCATTTCTTTATCTACTTGATCTAACGCAGGAGTAAGATTGAGTCTGAATTTGGAAGAAATGTCTTTTCCTTTATTGTCCACACCATCCGGATATTTGATCAAAGATTCCTTTCAATGTTAGATAAATCCATGCTATACATAAATTGATCCCTCAATCTGGTATCAACGACAACATCCTTACCATAGTTACATTTGGCCCCCAGTAGAGTAAGTTTATAAATAAATTCCATTAATGGCTCTCCTTCCTTTTTTTAAAGTAGATTAAAGTTCATACGTGTTTAACAAAAGAACGAACGATAATAGCCTTGTCCCATGCACACCTTCTAGAAAACTTCGCAAAGGCAAAATGGTTAAGGTGATGAAATCCCTTAAATATCTTGATGTAACCATTAACAACAAAGAAGGCTGCAAGCAGAAACTTAAAATCCGTATACATAATGCCAGGGCACAATTTTATAAATTTTCAAATTGTGGAAAGCTAGATCGGTGTTTACAAAATTCCGAATTTTTAATTCTGAATTATTCCAATTCTCCCCTATGGTGGAAACATCTGGTATATTGTCAAAACAGAGACCAGAAAATTGCAAACGTTCGTGAATAAATGTCTAAGAACAAAAACTGTCCTTTTACCCTTATATCATTTCGTATTAAAATCTTGGAAAAGGTCAAACCACACCCAATTACATGTGACAAAAAAAGAAGCACTTAACTTTCTTTGCCCACATTTTAAGGAACAACAGTATCAATCGCCTGGTTACCGACTCCATTAACTGGTTATACTCATTTAATGGGAAAACGTACAAGTATAAGCAGTGACAAAGCGTCAAGTTTACTATTAGGAAAGCTATTTAAAAAAAAAAATTTTTTATTTTAGTCAAACTCAAACCATAAAATTAAGATTTATAAATAAGTGGTATTCGCCTTTATTTTTTAGTAAAAATGATAGTACTGCATAAGTTATTGATAAATTTTAAATTTTTTAATAATTTTTTTTCAATCGAAATCAAAGATAGATTTGATAATCGATTTTGGCTCATCCTGTTTCTGCAATAAGATTTGATTCGTTTTAAAGATGAAAAACTCCGTTCTGATTTGCTGTTCTTGAAGCCAAAGTTAAGATGAATTTGCATAATTTAAAAAACTCTTTAGAACTTTTCATCAAATCGGTGCATATTAAAATTCAAATATTTCATTAACTTTCTTTTTCTTTCTAAATTCAACATCCCGACACTACCTTTAATTCGGTTTCCAGCTTGTGTAAGTCGAAAAATTGAGAATAAGTGTCATTTAAATTATCTAATAAATATTTTGGGAAATTTTGATTATTTGGAATTTACTAATATCTAACAATAATATTTTTTGGTATATATGAAATAGAATTAATCAAATCATTATGAATATCGCTTATTAGTCCAATAAAAACTGCACTATTTCTAAATGATGTTTCAATAGTAAATTTTCTTCCATGAGCAAATAAATTATTTCAATATAATTTTCTCTATTTACTGAATTAGAAGATTCATCATCACCACGGAATACGAGCTCCTGAATTCCAAGAAAACATATAGAATTGATCAATATTTTCAATATTTTTCTATTTAATTTGACTTAAGAATTATGCTGTTTGATTAATATTTTGCGCATCATATCTATCATATTTTCAATATGATTTTGGCCAAATGTTTTAAATTGAATCATCGACTGCAAATGAGAGGTTGATTCTTCATGCCATTTAACTGCTTTGAAATATTATTCATATCCAAAAATTTTTTATCATACCAAACATATTTTTCCTTTGGGAATAATAGGCCTAACCAAAAATATAGAGAATTAGAAAATTCACATCCAGTGAGCCATTCATATTTTTCATATTTATCGATAGAAAAATTACGGATGCAAGTTTAGATTTTTTTTTTAAGTTTTGTAAAATTGGTTTTGGTCTTCCTTTTTCAATAATCAATTTTTTAGCATCAAAATTTATTGAGCTTAATGATAATCTATATTATAATTTTCCGATGTCCTCACTACGTCATCGTGACGTCATGTCATCGATACGTCATGTCATCGCTACGTCATGTCATCGTTATGTCATGTCATCGGCTTTTATTTATTTATTTTTTTTTATTTGTTTAATTTATTTATTTTATACAAACAGATGATCCTATAACTATTTTCTATGCAACTGTAGGAGGCCATGTTAAAACCCAAAAGTAATACATTATTTACTAATGTTGATTTTATTTATTTATTTATACAAACAGATGATCCTATAACTTAAATTTTCTATGCAACTGTAGGAGTCCATATTAAAACCAAAAAGTAATACATTATTTACTATTGTTGATTTTATTTATTTATTTTATACAAACAGATGATCCTATAACTTAAATTTTAACTGAGTTAATTCAATAAATTTAATATCTCTAGGCTTGGGAAAATTTTTTCAAAATTATTATGGGTTGGACTGGGCTTAAAAAATATTTCTCAAAATTAATATTGGCTTGGTTTTCAAAAATTATTAAGGATTGAAATGGGCTTGAGAAAATCTTTTTAAATTATTAAGATCTTGGATGCTTGGAAATTTTTTCCAAATATTGTAGGCTTGAACCTATATTGGGATTTTTTAATGTTAAATGTTAGTCTTATGTTAATATTTTTATAAAGTATTATATTTTACCCGTAGACTAATTCGTAAATCAGAGATTTCCCCTTCATTAATTATAATATTAATATCTCTGCCCCCCCCCCAATTTTTTTGATGATATCCCTCCAACTAAGATATATGCATCTAATATTGACCTATCTACTGGTTTACAGAATTTTAATGTTCGTTTTATTTCAATAATAACGTTTATTTATATTTTTGCCTGATTTTTTTATTTGTCTAGGCTAACCCAACCTTAATCCCTCACATTGCTACAAAACATGATGAATCTATTAAAGATAAGCAAAGAAAATAATGATGAATAAACAAACGCCTTGCCCGTTCTAGAGTTACTGGTAGCCAAAATAATAAAAAAACTACGCTTAAAATGGACTCCTCTGGAGGTTTATTTCGTTTTTTTATCTTATGTTTTATATTTATATGTTTATTTTATTTTCACCCAGTTGCCTCCAAATAATACTACCACAATCCCTATGCCACCTCTGCCTATTTTTTAACAAATAAGCATTCAATTCCGTACTATCATTCACTTGGAGTTATTATAAATATTACTTTATCTAATCCTCTGAGAAACTTTCGTGATTATTTAGAGGAATGTTCAAACTTGAATGTGCAGTACGGCCATTTTCATCAACTTTATTAATGGAAAAATATGCAGTAGTTCTGTCGTGGCCTTTATAACAATTCTTACTACCTTTTTATGGTTAACATTGTCGTTCATGATTCTATTTTAGAGGGGCTACCAATGCTATTGACAGAAATATCATTTTGCGTTACCAGTATCCCAAGGCATAGGCATATGACTCATCTATATCAGGACTTATTGTGTTTTGTACACTGCTTTGATAATCCGTCATTACTTTCATCTACAACCCTAAATGATATGAAATTGTACATTAATTATTTCCTTTCCAGACAACCTTCCAAATTTATTTGTCGCTTTTTCCATCAAAAATAAAAATGTCAACAAGGATTTGCTCTTAATTTTATCAAATACACAACATAATAATTATTCCTCATTATTTTTAAAAAAAATTAGCCTAAATTTATATGTCAATAAAAAATATTTTATAATTTGCATATAAGTTTCATTAGTGTTTAATGTCATTTTTGTTATTTAAATAGATAGCATTTTTTTTTACTTAACATAAAATATAGACAAATAATTTGGGAAATGCAAGACATACATTAAATTTATCCGAAAAGCTACAATAACCCTATATAATAAACAATAATTTATTTTATATATATAATTATAATTGATCATATTACCAAAAAGTATAAGAGTCGGTTATTTTTATTTTATTTGTCATGATTCTCTAATAAGTGGTTTTCCCAGGCCTTCCCAGTTTCCCTTAATACGGAATTCACATGTGTTTTTTTTTGCACCTTAGACTAATTGGTAAATCAGATAATTCCCCTTCATGTGATGATAAATCAATTAAAAATTTAACTATCTCCGAGGTGGGAAAAAATTTTCAAAATTATATTGGATACGACTGGGTTGGAACCTCAAAATTTATATTAGCTTGCACCTGACATGGGAATATCTTTAACAAATTATTAAGGTTTGAGCTGGGCTGGATAAACTTTTTAATAATTATATGCTTCCTAATATTGTGAGCTTGGATCTGGCATGACATCTATCGTAAAAAGATGAATAAAAATCTCATTCCCCATCATTTTGAAGGGCTTTCTACTAGTGTTAATAAATTTTCAATAATACAATTACAATTATTAAACATTCATTAAGGATTTTAAAAACGAAAAATTTTTTATTTTAAAAAAGTAAGGAAAAAAAATATTATATAAAAAAATTTCTTTCTCTTTTATTTATTAAAAAAATAAGCTTTTTTAATTTGCTTCCCCAATGCTTATTTTTTAATGGTATAATTACACAATACCATGGAATGATTTTCTCTTTATTTATTAAAAAAATAAGCAATATTAAATTTGCTTCCCTCATGTATATTTTTTTTTAATGTAGTAAAAATAATAGTTAATTTTTTAACTTAGTAAAAATAATAGTAACTTTTTTAACGTAGTAAAAATAATAGTATTTCTTAATGTAGTAATATGATATTAATTTTTTAACGTTATAAAAATTATATTAATCTTTTTAATGTTATAAAAATTATATTAATTTTTTTAACGAAGTCAGTTTAGTTTATTAAGCATAGTACAAAGATTATATTAAGTTTATTTAAAAATTTTGTAAAAAAAATTTCACGGGAAGCAATGCTTTCCTTGCTTCTATGGACGCTTCGTCACTGAATATAAGGCATCATGGTTATACAGACTTTGAAAAATATAATGCACTTAAACTTATATATGAAGCTTTTTCTGAAATTAAATAAAAACACAAGATCTATTAAGGAAATTTCTAAAAATCAAATCAAGGTAATCTTTAATTTCACTTCGGACTAGTATTTCATTGACATTAGCTCTTATTTCACTTATTCTTTTCGTGTGCTTTATGATTTCATTAGAATTTTTTACTTATCATAAAATTAAAACCAGCCCTTCCCTCGCCTATAATGCAATTCATGATGGGCTGTCTTTCTCTGCCCATTCCCCTTCAATCCCACAGAAGTTTATGTAATAGTTTTAGGACTATTATGCCTGAAAATACGTACTTATTGTGAGCAAACATGTGCTCATATTTTTCCCTTAAATCAAATATCCTGTTTGATAGATTTGAGGAAAAGTAGTACTATTGTATCCATAACTTGAGGGCGAAACGTTTTTATCACGTATATACATATGGAGTATCTATATTATGTTAGCGTCAATGTGTTTTTTCATTTAAATTTTTTATTTTTTCAATTTTATATCATTTTTTTCAGTATGTTTTATTTTAAAAAAAAAGTAATCCAATTTTAAAAAAATGGCATTTCATCATGTTTAATAACTATCCTATAAATTTTATATCATTTACCCAAAAACATTTTGGTAATTTAAAATTTATTTTAAAAAATCTACGGAAAACTAATATAATTAATATTATTTAACATTTTTAAATGGCTCTAAAAAAAATGATTTAATATTGAAAAAAAAAACACATTGATGACGTTAAGATACATAAGCGGCAATGAATTTAGATATACATTATTTTTATTTTCAAAGACAAATTTAATTGCTCTATAACCTTATTATTTTGTGAATATAATTCAAAATTCTTTGGGATTTATTTTAAGGAGTATACGTTTTAAAAATTTTTGCAATATTTGTTTATCTGAATCTTAAGGATAATCTTAACCTAAACCTGAACCCCCTTTTTAAAAATTTTAGGAAGTGGAACCAAAGCAGCCTGAAATATTTGTTTCCGGTTTTATCAATCTCTTTTTTTTCCTCTAACAACAACTTAAAAGCTAGGGAGCCTAAAAAATAATACCTTTATTTTATGAGATGTTTTCATTTGTTACCTGGCCAACGAATTAAGAAAATTAAATTTCGTCCAGCCAAAAAAAAGAAAGAAATTAATCAATACAAAAAAAAAATATTTTAAAAAAATGTAATAATATATTTTTTTCATCGCTTAATGATGGCTTTTTTTCAAGCAAAAATCGATATAAACACATTATTTGGGGAAAATATTTGAAAACTTTATAATATATATATATATCAATTTTTATTTTTCAATTTTGAGGAAAGGATAAATAGCTAATTATTATAAATCATCAATTTTTTTTTTATTAATTTTTCTTATTAAACATTTTTAACTTTCCAAAGGCTGGATAAGTTTCGTGTTGTTACCTGATAATGGATTCGTCAACATGGGTAATTTCGTTGATTCTTGTTTCAGATGCCGTAAAAAAAAGTAAAATATTTTTTAGAAAAGAATATTTATTTTACAAAATTTGACATATTCCAGCTTTTTATTTTAATCACACGATGTCCTAAAATCATAGCGACATTTTTTTTTAAAAAAAACACACGCACACTCAGTGTCCTTCTTCCGCTCAAAATAGCGCGACAAGTGACACCTCTATGTTTTTTGAAAAGAAGTGACCAGTGTTGTTAATAGCCCGATTTGAATCGACTTTTCAAAAAGGCTAAATATTATGTTTATGCATCAATTGGCAGATAGATGTACAAAGCATTTCTGCCAGCTATAAGCAAAATCTTCAGGGCTTACATAATGTTATTTTGGAATCTTAATTGGGTCTTTTTTTAAGGCTGCATTCAAAGTGGAGACGGATCCGTTTTTTACATCCGTTCTAGGGATTTTTAACAACACTAGGAGTGATTGTTTATAGTTTATATCATTGTAAAAAATCTTGCATTTCTAATTTTGTATCATTTATTTATTTTATTTTTTCAAATGGCTAGACCAAAAATGGATATAAACTATATAATGATAAACGAAATTATATCACCGTCAACTATTCAGGTTAATAACATTATTCTTTCTATTAAAAATTTTAAAAAGTCGTAACTTTTAAATTTAGCGCATGATTGGTAATGTAGATATTTTGACAATACGCGTATTGCCCTTAGTCAATAGGAAGTGTTAAGCCACATATTTATGTCTAATAGATAATGAAGGTCAATTGTCTGGTCCTAATAATCTTAGACCGGGACCGGACCGGACCGATTGTTGGACCGATCTTTTAGGACCGTGGTCCGGACCGGTCTTTTATTATTATTTAGGTTTGATTTACTATTCAATTTATATAATTTTTTATATATTTTATTTTATGATATTTTTCTAGATGAGTTATTTTAGATTTTGTTAATTTTTATTTTACAATATGAAAACCATTAGTTTTCCAAGAAACATTTTACTTATAATCCCAATAAAAAACATGAATATGTGTTCGCTGCAGTACTAAATTTAATGTATCGTCAGCATCAAGTAACAAAATAATTATAAATTTTAAGCAATAAATTAATCAATATAAGCAGTATTATTATTAAAATATTTTGGTTATTATTTATATAGTTCTATTTTTTCTTAAGAAACTGTCAGAATAATTCATTGTCAAAATAACTTAACCTTATTCTTAATAAAATTAATTAGGTACCTTAAGCAGACATCTGATAGAACATAAAATATATATTTTTAATGATAAAAATGAAAATATCTCAAAAACACAAACTCTTAATTTTAATATGCCCTCCACAGCACAAAATCACTTTCTCCAATACCATTGGATAAATTTTATTGTTTATAATACACTTATATTTAATAAAATGATAACAAATTAAATTACGTTAAAAATTATATGTTTTTTAAACAAATAAAAAGGCCGGTCCACCACGGTCTGGATTGATCTTTTTCTTAAGGACCGTGGTCCGGTCCGGTCCGAGGGCATCGGTCCAGTCCGGACCAAAGACCGGACCGTGACCTTCACTACTAATAGATATGATGTGTAGGCTTGTTACACATGATGCATATTCTATAAATTCCTGACAATTTAGCTACTAACCTATGAGTTCATAGTCATATGAATAAAGAAAAATTTGTGTTCTAGTAAATATCAAATTTAAGCTAATAATATAAATTACTCCTTATACACTTACCCACCTCCTTTCATTCAAAATTTTCAAAAAAAAAATGCAACACTAGTTAAAGGTCTGCAATAAGTGAAACCTAATTTGAAGGGCAAAATTAATCTATTAGTAACTTCCCCGACTAGAAAATACTAGCTCCGCCTATGCTATTGATTTTTAATTTATACACTGGCAATACATGTATTGACTAAGATATTAATCAGGCAATGTGTGGATATGGCCAGTAATCTATATCGCTTTTTTTGGTCCTACACTATCCCTTTGGTAATAGCCAAAAGAGCAAATAAGAAAATTTTAAAATAAAAACGAAAAAAAATCGCAAAAAAAAAATACAAAAAACCCCAAAAAAACAAATAAAATGTGAAAAATAACAATGCCACCAAAATATTTAAAGTTAATCAAAATATGAGATCCTAGTTTAAAAACTTTTTTAGTCTATGCTAAAAAACAAATAAAATGTGAAAAATAACAATGCCACCAAAATATTTAAAGTTAATCAAAATATGAGATCCTAGTTTAAAAACTTTTTTAGTCTATACTAAAAAGCTATTAAGTATACAAAACCTACCCTGGTCACCAGTTTAAGAGATTTTCTTAAATACATCTTGACATTCATTTTATTTTCCAATTTAAACAAGTAGAAGATTAAATATTGTATTGAAAAGATTATAGTGACTTAAAAAAAAGATATATATAATGTATTATTTTACATATTTAACAAAGAATGGAATCGAATCAGTATTAGAAAATCCGATGAAAGACTTAACAAAAAATAAACTAAAATTTGATGCCAACAAATCGAGAAATCCTATGAACCATTCATCATTCTCAACCCGAAAATTATTGGATAACAAATTCGAAAGCGGCTCGCTAAAGGGTATCGCGAAACTTAAATGGAAACATTTTAGCTCTAAAAGGTTTAGACGATCCCACTTTAAAAACCGGATGAGATACGAGCTTATCCATAGATCCTTAAAACAAACGGCTAACAGAAAACCACCATCTTTCAAACATCAAAGGCTAAATGAAGAGTTTCCTAGCTTATCCCAGTCCGATATCAGCATAATTACGAAGTTTTATTTATTTTTTTAAAATCAAGTTTTTATTCATGTTCATTGACACGATCTCATTTTCTGGATAGGTTTATTAGAATCTGACACCGCAGAACCTCCTAACCAATGACATTGTAATAATACCTATACTGACGATGCATCCATAATAATGCATTTTGAATGCGTAGTTGAATGCAAATCAGCTGGACCCGCCATTTTGGTAACCCATAGAGTAATTATTCTCTTGTTAAAAACTACTATTAAATTGATAACTTGCCTCTTCCTTATTATCTCGATGATCGGGCAATTTTTTAATAAAGTTTGCGTCAGACATAGGAATGGGTAACCAAAAATGGCCTCCCAGATGTTTTCATTGATGCACCCTTTTAATGAGTACATCTTCAGTCTACATATTATTATATGTCATTGCTTCCTAACTGACATTGATTGCAAATTTATACGTTATTTCTAATTAAATATTTTCTCTCATATTCCCTAAAAAGGGAACTTTTAAATTTCAAATCAAATTCATTGATCTCTATATTTCAAAAAAAAATAAATAACATAACAATTCTAATTTGTATATAATATGTCGAAGGTGTTTGGCGAACAGGAGTTTTCAGCAGATCTTTGAAACTTAAATAATTTATGGCGTCATTTTTTTAAAATCTAATAGGCATAATCATTTCAAAATCTTATTCCAATCTGTATAAGAGCATGCCTACCCTTTGAATATCATGCAATCTTGCAACTGTTGAACCATCGTAAATTTATTTAAAAAAGCTCTCTATTGTCTGATCCTTCAGAATTAAGTAATTCTATCTATAGATGATTTAAGTTAATAAAATTTTCTTAAAAAATTTTGGTCTATAAAGCATATTCCTTGAAATCGGTGAAAACATCTACCACATATATCACCATCTTCGCCGAATATTTCAACTAAATATATATATAAATATTTTTATTATTATATACTAGTGATATGACAAATGAACAACTCCTGATAGATCAAGGTTTATTTTACTTTTTTTTTAAAATATATATAAAAATTTGTTTTATGTTGCACTCATTTATGATTCACTTACAAGGCCACGTCTAATGTCTAATGCACATAGGGTATAAAGCCAGAAATATTTTTTTTTAAACATACACTATATACACACCGTTTTTATTCTTTCCTTGTAATCCAGTAAATATTTGTTTACATTCTCGTGTTTACAATTCCTAACCCCCCCCCTCACTCGTAGTGAACCGCAAATTCACGCCGAAATATATTTAAAAAAAACTCAGCATCTTTCGTAAAATTCTTCGTGAATTCCCGCCAACTGTAAATGAGAGGCAAGAAATATATTTTAAATTAGGAAGATTCGATTTATATGTAGAATCATATTTGCTAAGTTTTGATTTATAAAAAAAACAATAAGTAAAATTTATATAAAGTTTTACTGGAAAAAAAGAAGAAAACAGTGTTATTTTTATTTTGAACACAGTAAAACTCATCTAATTCGGGCATCGTTGGAACCAAGATTTTTTTTTGCCCAGACTTTTTTACTTTCTATTGGTAACTTATAGCATATTTGATTAGGACCCACAAATTTTGATCAAATTAAGGCGAGTTTCCCGAATTATCGAGAGCCCAAATTAAACATGTTTTACTGTATTATCAAAAAAAAACAATCGAGCATGGAATGTGTTCTCTTTCTGTTTTTTATTTTAAATGATTATTATTAAAGAAAGGTCGTTTGTGAATATATATATATATATATATGGTTTTTTATTTTTTCAAAATAACGATTAGGGGTGTAATGATTTTCTTGTTTAAATTTTAGGTAACAATTCTGGAAAATTAAAGCTCTCAGATTCTCCACTGAAAAGTTACATATCCACTTCCTACTCCGAACTTTCAGACCTTGAATCTCTTAATGATACAAGTTTGTGTTATTGAACAAAGTTTAAATATTTTTTGAGATTCATCCTGCACTTGTAATTAGTGTTGTTAAACGGCTCGTTTTGAGCCGATTTTCAAAAACGGCTAACTCAATATTTCATCCAGAAAAATATTACGCGATCCTGAAGATTCTGTGTTCATAGAATGAACAAAGGTCATGACATATATTATCAAAAACTCGAAGCTTAGGCAATATTTCTGGCTAAAATATCGAGTTAGCCGTTTTTAAAAATCGGCTCAAAACGAGCCGATTAACAACACTACTTGTAATGACTTTAATTTTGAAATTTCCTTAGAATAAAAAGTATATTAAAAAAGTTTAAACCTCTAACTGTGTATAAGTTAAAACCAATATTACATTCAACATATCTATAGGGTTCGGTAAAAATAAAATAACCTATGTCAACTCACCCTCTGATCCCTTCTAGCAAAAAAGAGGGTCCAAAACCTATGGTTCAAGAAATCTTTATTTTATAGTAAAAGTTATATATATATTTTTATTTATCTCCAAACAGGTGCCAATCAATCCAAATTACAGAGTATGGGCCCATTCCTCGACTTTTTGAATATAACAGGTGAAATAATATTGATATAATTTTCGATGGAGTCATGGCAAGGGCCAGTCCATTAACTGTCGGCATGGGTTAATGCCTTAGAAAAAAAAAATTATTTTTAAGTTTGACTGATTGAATGTCAATTATTTAATCTCGTTGTTTATTTTATCTTTTATATATAAATTAATTATTTTTTTTTAAATATATTGATTTTTTTCGAGTGTCTTTGGTCTAGTCGGTTGATGATCTATCCAATTTAATAGATCTGTGTTTGGAATCCATTAAAACCTCTATATTTTTTCTTGGACACTAACAAGATGGTTCTGTGCTACGGGCAAACATATAATAATACCTAGACTGACAATACATTCATTAAAGGTGTACATCAATGAAAAACAGCTAAAGACGCCGTTTTGGTTACCCATTCTTTTTAAAATAAACATATTTTTCAAACAACATCAATCTGGATAAATAAAATTAGGATAACATATAATTTGTTTAGTTTTACGAAAAAAAAAAATTTAAAAAAATATATAGTAGTTTTTAACATGAGAATAATTACTATATGGTTTGCCAAAATGGTAGGTCCATTGCATTCAACGACACTTTCATATGCATTATTATGAATGAATCTCTAGGTATTGGTAAAGGGTATGATATGTAGAATATCGGGAAACGATGTTGTGATGTTATTGCATTTTTAATGAGATTTGGTTCGTTGTTTAGCATACTTATAGTCGTTGCTTAGAAATGTTTTTCAAGAAGTGGTTCCTTTGTTTAGCCAATGATTTTATTGGATTCTAAGTAAAAATTTATGCCTAGATCAGGGCCTGATCTAAATAGACAGAGAATTTGATTTTACAGGTTTCTAATTTCCATGATCTTCATACCTCCGCGTCTAATAAATATATTCACTTTTAAACCTTTACTTTTGATAAAAATTTATGTATCTAAAAAACATATTAATACATTAAGGTATATCAACTTTTTAGAAAAAATACAAACGTAGTATACACGTATAAATTTATTTAGTACTTTTTGTTAGAAATCGATTTCCGTTCCTGTTAATAGAAGTAGTTTTTAAAAAAAAAGGAATTTCTGGCTTCAGTTTAGCTGCCTACTTGTTACTAAAGGAGGCTCTGCTTTTAGATTTTATCCTGTTCAATTGTTTCCGTATTCTCGTTCCAATTTATCTAATCAAATCTCAAAACAGCTTACCAATTAATATACGGAATATATTTTAGAAAATATAATTTACCATAAAATAAAGAAGATATAAAATGAACCCTTTGTCAAAATATTTACAGGTTTCAATTTTGTAATAACAATTTTAAGATGCCTGGAGCGTTCATATTGATTTATACCTTAATGATTAAAGGGTTGATATCAATTTTTCGAGTTTAAAAACCTATGTATATGTAGTTTTTTTTAAAAAAAAAATCTCCCCTTTTAGTAGGGTTGTTAAACGGGTCGATTTGAGCCGATTTTTAAATACGGCTAAACTCAATATTTTAGCCAGAAAAATATTTCGCAAAACTGAAGATTTTGGTCATAGATAGCACAAATGTTTTTACATCTATTAGAAAAGCCTCGAGGCTTAGGCAATATTACACCACCTTTTTTAGTAAATAATATAAATCGGATAAGTTTAATATTATATTTCTATCCAGGAATGCCTGACCCCGAACAAATTAACGAAGAAAATGAATCTCCTGACACCTCGATATCCGCAAAGAATCAACGAAAACAATCCGATTTGATGGAATCATCTTCGGTATTCGAAAAATACGTACACGCCCATGGTATAAACATCATGAACAAGAATGACTGGGATCGGATCAGGTTAGGTCAAAATTCGACGAAGAACTCGACACCTTCTTCCAATCCTCCCCGAAATGTCGATAGCGTGCATTCGTCCGAGTTGGAATGGGAAAATGAATCTCTCTCCCTGATCCAATGATTATATTTATAAGTCAATCATATATATATATTTATTTATAAATCATTCGTTAAAAAACATTTTGGTTATAGCTTATTTGCCAATACAACTGCATAACGTTATTATCAGAATATTGTGTATTAGATATATATTATATAAATCAACACTCACTCACGATTTATTTTTTTTTGTACAAACCATGGTAATTCGGCTGTAGACCTGTAGACACCATTTTATCAAAGTGCAGACTAAATGACTGACATATGTCGTTTAATAAAATATTTTCTATAAATCTAATAAAAAAAAAAGGTAAAATAAGGAATATATACAAATTTTTTCTTTTATAACAAAAGAAAACATAAAAGTCAAAATAAGTTAAGGAGCACAAGGCAAGGCAAAAAAAATATGGCATCTACAGTTGACTAACATGTACATATATATCATTTATTAAATGTATTTTGATGAATGAATTCGTCAATCTTACACGATTATAATAATGTCACTGGTTAATAATGATTCTACAACTTGGACAAATAATATAATCATCCCATTTTAAAAAAAAAAATACAGCCGAAAGGGTTAGAAAAAAGAAAACTTTTTTTTTTAGAAGTTTAAAAATATGTGTCGTATGGGGATTCGGAATCTCTCCATTTTAAATCATTTACCGAGGGCGATTTAAAAAATTATAATTTAACATGAAATGTATTTTAGACATGTATAGAGTATTTGCCTATAAATTTCAGTCAATTTCATCCATAGACATTTTTGGTATTTTTTTTTAATTTATATGAAAAATCCATATAAAAATTAATATAAATTAGAGCGTGGTTCTTAAAGTTTATCGCAAAAATTGTTTGTAAATTTACAGTTTGGGTACTCTACACATGCTAGAATACATTTCTACCGAATCCCCATACGACAAAATATATAATCAAAAAAAATTACAATCTATTTTATTATTACAGTATTGTTAAATTAAACTTACTTTTGCTACTCTACAATTAAATTTATTAATTATTTATAAATTCCAATTATTTTTTTATATCAATAAAAGAATAATTTTTATTATAGATTTTTATAATTAAATTTTTGAAGTTTTACCGAATTTTAACTTAATGCACTCGTAATTTTACACAAAAAAAAATAGATACATTTTGGAAAATTTTATTTATATTAATCAATTAAAGTGTCGATATTAATATTTGTAACATTTTGCGAGTTTTTGAAAGGATTGAGAGATTAGAACCGTTGTCAAATAAAGAAAGGTAGAACTAAAATGATTTTATTAAATAATAAGTTAAAATTATAATCAAACTAAATTAATTTAAAAAAATTAAAATAATAACAAATTAAAATAATAAAAATTAAGTTCGTAACATCATAATCTTTTTCTATACAAATATCCTCGAATATATATACTTTTCTATAATATTCATTTACATAATGTTTTACAAACAAACTGAAAAAATCTTGAACTTTCTTTAATTTGAATAATCATTCTTTTTTATTCATCTTTCTTTAAATCATTTGCATTCGAAATTTAATTCTTTTTTCTTGAGTAGATTTGAATATCCTTCGGCTTTGTAATTTGGTTTAACAATTACAACACCCTTCCACTTAGATTAGTCCCACCATTCTGCGAGTATAGGCATGGTTCCCGATACATTCTTCTAGCTCTTTTAATTATATCTCGTTTTACTCCCACATTATCCTAGTCTTTGCTTGTTTCTAACGGTTTCTAGTAACTAATGACGGTAAATCTCTGACGATAATTTGTCTGCGAGTAACGATGGTTTCCACGACTTCTTGTTCGATTTTTTATCCTATACTAAATTTTTGATAAGCAATTGGCTATAATTTGTCGATAGCATCCTGGTCTTCTTGTCAATATATCCACTTTGCCTTAAGTTCTCTTATACGATAATGATTTCTTGTATCTTTTGATCCAAAATAAAAATCCGATCTCTAATTGAGCTCGATTGCGGCATAAATTTTCTAATGACGAAAAGCCGTTTCTCTTTATGAAGATTTTTTGGTTAATCAACAACCTGATATTTTGCTAAATATTATCAACTTAAATAACAGTCAACCGTATATCTTTAATAAAAATTTATAACGAAATTCTTTTAGCTACATCGATCACTTGTACGTATAACGATCTCTTGTGACGCATTCTTTTTAGCTAAACGACTAATTCTCCGAAATACGACCATTAATATTGATACCATTGTTTTATTGCTCTCATTCTTTGTCTTAGTGTCGATAGTCATCTCATACATCCCCTTCCCCCTTTATTTAGAATCTCTTTTCAGAGTTAATTAGACTGACTTTTGATCTTCTAAAGCCTGGATCAATCGCTGCAAGACACCACTGAACCAATATGGTATTGCTATTTATATTGCTGAGGCTAGTGGGAGAGTTAATTAGACTGAATTGTTGAAATTGCCCTGTCGCCTCCACTCTCCAACATTATTGTAACATTTTGAAAAATTAGAATAAGAGTTGGAAGATTTTAATCGTTGTTAAATAAGAAAGGTTAGAATAAAATGATACTAAATCAGACTAATATCCTCGTTAGAACTAAAATGATACTAAATCAGACTAATATCCTCGATTATATATATTTTTCTATAATATTCGTCAAATCAGAAAAGTTAGAACTAAAATGATACTAACTCTTTATTAAATAATAAGTTAAAAATATAATCAAACTAAATTAATTAAAAAAAAATTAACATAATAAAAAATTAAAATTAAAAATTATAATTAAGTTGGTAAAATCATGATCTCTCCTTATACAAATATCCTCGAATACTTTTCTATAATTCATTTACATAATGTTTTACAAACAAACTCAAAAAATCTTGAACTTTCTTTAATTTGAATAATCATTCTTTTTTATTCATCTTTCTTTAAATCATTTGCATTCGAAATTTAATTCTTTTTTCAGTAGATTTGAATATCCTTCGGCTTTGTAATTTGGTTTAACAATTACAACACCCTTCCACTTAGATTAGTCCCACCATTCTGCGAGTATAGGCATGGTTCCCGATACATTCTTCTAGCTCTTTTAATTATATCTCGTTTTACTCCCACATTAACCTAGTCTTTGCTTGTTTCTAACGGTTTCTAGTAACTAATGACGGTAAATCTCTGACGATAATTTGTCTGCGAGTAACGATGGTTTCCACGACTTCTTGTTCGATTCTTTATCCTATACTAAATTTTTGATAAGCAATTGGCTATAATTTGTTTATGATTAACGATAGCATCCTGGTCTTCTTGTCAACATATCCCCTTATGATTTCTTGTATCTTTTGATCCAAAATAAAAATCCGATCTCTAATTGAGCTCGATTGCGGCATAAATTTTCTAATGACGAAAAGCCGTTTCTCTTTATGAAGATTTTTTGGTTAATCAACAACCTGATATTTTGCTAAATATTATCAACTTAAATAGAGATCGGATTTTTATTTTGGATCAAAAGATACAAGAAATCATTATCGTATAAGAGATCTTAAGGCAAAGGGGATATATTGACAAGAAGACCAGGATGCTATCGTTAATCATAGACAAATTATAGCCAATTGCTTATCAAAAATTTAGTATAGGATAAAGAATCGAACAAGAAGTCGTGGAAACCATCGTTACTCGCAGACAAATTATCGTCAGAGATTTACCGTCATTAGTTACTAGAAACCGTTAGAAACAAGCAAAGACTAGGATAATGTGGGAGTAAAACGAGATATAATTAAAAGAGCTAGAAGAATGTATCGGGAACCATGCCTATACTCGCAGAATGGTGGGACTAATCTAAGTGGAAGGGTGTTGTAATTGTTAAACCAAATTACAAAGCCGAAGGATATTCAAATCTACTCAAGAAAAAAGAATTAAATTTCGAATGCAAATGATTTAAAGAAAGATGAATAAAAAAGAATGATTATTCAAATTAAAGAAAGTTCAAGATTTTTTTCAGTTTGTTTGTAAAACATTATGTAAATGAATTATAGAAAAGTATATATATATTCGAGGATATTTGTATAAGGAGAGATCATGATTTTACCAACTTAATTATAATTTTTAATTTTAATTTTTTATTATGTTAATTTTTTTTAAATTAATTTAGTTTGATTATATTTTTATCATATTATTTAAGAAAGATTTAGTATCATTTTAGTTCTAACGTTTATTATTGGACGAATATTATAGAAAAGTATATATAATCGAGGATATTAGTCTGATTTAGTATCATTTTAGTTCTAACGAGGATATTAGTCTGATTTAGTATCATGTTATTTTAACCTTTCTTTATTTGACAACGGTTCTAATCTCTCAATCCTTTCAAAACTTTCAAAATGTTACAATAAAGTTGCTATTACAAAAATATTATCCTTATATAATATTCACTTAGATTTTATTTATTAGAATTCTCCAACTTATGATGATTATATTACAACTTTGCTGCCATTATCCATCCAAATTTTTAGGGCTGAACTTGGCCTATACATTAATTCTTCCAATTCCAAAATAACATCTAATTTTGTAAGATTAAGTATTCCGATTTCCCAAGAAAAACTATTAAAATTGGTTATAATCTTTGATATGAATCATGTATACCGATATAGTAGAAAATCTACTTGATGCTATTTTTTTTATGCATCAAAAATTGTATATACCACTTTTCCATATTTTGTAAATATATTTATTTAATTAAACTCCCCGTCTACTCTCTTAGTGTTATAGCATTGAGCAGTCATCTAACCAAACTAAACTTGTGTTTAGTTATCGCTGCTTAAGAAAACAAGTGTTGTTAAATGGCTAACTCAATATTTAATCCAGAAAAATATTATGCAAGCCTAGAGATTATAGATGGCACATAGTATTTGATCATCTATTGACGAAATCTCGACGCTTAGGACAATATTTTCCTCGCTATAATGTTGAGTTAACCCTTTTAATAACACTATTAAGAACTAAGATGAAAATATAGAAATGATTTTGTTATTAAAATGTAATAATTAATAAATTAAATTATAGGTTTTTAATTTCTCTTCTCTTCTTTTCTTTCTTATTTATTTTATCGAATGTTTTTACAATTATATTTCTTCCCCTACCCCCTTAAATATTTTACGCATTTTGTTTTTATATAGCGCGTTACTTATCTCTTGAAAAAAAATATATGCGCGATACTTTTGAAAGTAACGCTTGATAACACTTTATATCATTAAGAGTCGAGCTAGCGTGTTAAAATTTTTTATAAAGGGGTTTCTTTACCTTTCTTTTCCCTCTTTAGTAATTGGGATAAGAGTCGACTTCTATATTTTCTTAGATGCCCCAACAATAAACGTAATTCAATCTGCCGAAGAAGAAGTTTAAATATTTGTATACACATATTTTTTTACTAGTTAAAGTTCGCATTTAACAATGAACTTAATTATTTATGTAAAATTTCAGATTCAGCATTTCCCAATAGTAGTGTTGTTAAACGGCTCGTTTTGAGCCGATTTTTAAAAACGGCTAACTTAATATTTTAGCCAGAAAATAATTGCCTAAGCCTTGAGATTTCGTTAATATATATATGGACCTTTGTTTTTTCTATGAGCAAAATTTTCAGGCTTGCGTAATATTTTTCTAAGTGAAGTATTGAGTTAGCCATGTTTAAAAATCGGCTCAAAACGAGCCGTTTAACAACACTACCCAATAGGACCCAGCAATTTTACGAGAAAATTTTAAAAAGCGCTAATTTTATTTTATTTTTTAGTCATCAGGATCCGAGCAAAGATGTAATAATTTAAAATAACCATATATTTTTTCATATTGTCAGAATTTTTCTTTAAAAAAAAAAAATTAAAACATAAAAAAGGAAGAAAAAAAGGTTCATTTACAAAAAGGAAAAATTATTCCTCTTTTTAAATTTAATTTTTTTAAATTTTTATGAATAAATTAAATTATTTTAAAGCATGTATATATTAAATTATATTACTACTTATAAAAAGAAAAAAATGTTGAATAAATTTATTTAAGTATTATAAAATAAAAACGTGGCAAATATTTTTAAAAAGTAATGGAAATATATACAATAAGCTACCATAGTGTAATAAATATTGAAAGAGAAAGAGTAAAAAAAATTAATGATTCACAAGTTCACAATTTATGATAGATGGGGAATTATGTAGTAGTAATACGAATATCTTCGATTGGATGGAAATATTAGGAATTCTTTTTTAAAAGCAATAAAAATTTCAATTCTATTAGATTTTGCATTCCGAAACAAATTGAAAATCAATTAACTCAAATTGTAAACTGAGGATAGAGATAGATTATATAAAATAGCATTTAACTTTGTACTTCATGGTGCAAAATATAATTTTATAACATGCTCTAGTCCAAAATTACTATCTTCGAAAGACCGGTTAAATGAAAGCTATGTTAAACACAACACTATCATTTTTTTAATGTGAAAACCCTTATTTTCTTTTCCTTTTTATTATATAATTATTATTACTACCTTTTCAACATTCACAAGGTAACATGACTAAAATAAAGGATGATAAGAAATGAATGATTTTTTATATAGGTTTTGATATGTTTAAATTTGTTATAAGAGTAAATAGTTGGTAATGACTAACAACCGGCTTATCCCGCTAACTAATCTATAGACGCCGCATGTGCCAAAGAAAAATCTGTTTAAGCATTGAAGAGTGAGATTATTTATTTCTGCTTTCTTAAATTTTGTAGAAAAACCTAGGCTTGTGGATGATGATAGCTTTAGGCCAAAAACTAGTTTTTTTTTAAATAATCAACTTAAAATGGAGCAATTACCCCCAACTAAAAAGTATAAGGGTAATGCATATATATAAAGTTCCTCTTTGGGAACTTACTTTAAAATTAAAGGTGATTGTCACTTCATTTATATATTTTGTTTATATATTATATATAAATATTATTTTTTTTCGAAGAATTTAATGTTTAAAACAATTTTTTTTTTAAAAAAAAAGCTTTAGAGGGTAATTTTTTAAAATAAAATTTAAAATAAAATAATAATAAAAATTTGTAATTAGTATTTTTTTAAATTTTGTAAATTTAATTCACGGGGGGGGGGGGGGGGGGGGGGGGGGGGGTGAGAGATTTTTAATTCAAAACAAGACAAAAAATTTATAAAAATATTTTTTAAAAAATTTTTTTTCTATAAAGTATAAATAAAAGAGAAAATAAAAGGGTAATGAATTAATAAGTTTAATAAACTTTTTGCCATTAAATATTTTTTTAAGTATAATATTTCTAATTTTTTTTAAAATTTTTTAAATTTTTAATTAATTCAATTCATTATTTTTTAAGTTGGCGACAATGGACACCTTTGTGTTGAAAAAAAATTTTTTTTAAAATGCAAAATAAAAATAAGTTGAATGAATTCTCTTTAAAACAAAATTTTCGATATTAAATTTTAATGATTTTAAAAATAAATACATTAAATATTTTATGATTTTCCCATTATAATATGGGCCATTAAATATTTTTATTTGTTTCCTTCATTTTTTGTTTATTGGACAAGTATCCTTAGCACCCGGCTATCCAAGCCTGTCGGTGACCGGGGTGTCATCTCTAAGCTCCGAAATTCAGCTTACCGATCATCGAAGAAAACCCTGAAAATTTTTACGTTCCTTACCAGGATTGAACTTGGGACCTTCTGTTTCCAAGGATGCATCATAACTAACCCACTGGTCCAAGTGGAGAGAGATATTGAAGTAGATTACCACCAGAAAAGGTGAAAGCTAAAGAGAAAAAAAAGGGCCATAAAATTATATATAAAATCCAAGGAAAGGGTTTAAGCTACAAATCCAGTCGTCTTAGTAAACCGCTTTTAATTTTTTTAAAATAATTATTAATTATAACTATATTGAATCATTATGAATATTATGAATATTTTAAACAATTTTTTTTTGTTTTCTCGTATTTTCTATTTTCCTTTTTGGAACCTTTAAACAACAAGCCAAAATCACTTCAAAATTGTCAAAATTTTAATTTGATTTTATATGAAGATGTATAATAAATTGTAATATTAAAATAAATGACTATATTTCAAGTGTAATAAACCTAAAGCAAAATTATTAATTAACTACAACCGAATGCTATATTGGTTAATTGTGTAATTCAAATTTTTCAAACCATAAATTGGTATATTATTAATATATATATATACATTCATACACCTATAATATTGTTCATTTAAGTGTGATTATTGGTTTGAATACATAAGAAGTTTTGCAAGTGGTCTCATATGACTAAATGCCAGGAAATGTTAATCAACTAACCGATATTTTTAAAAGGTTAAGTTAGGAATGAATAAATTATTTTTAAATATAATTTGTGACAAACTATTTAAATGATTATGATTTAAATGTGTTACATTTGTATAAAAAAAAGAAAAAGAAAAATATAAAAAGAAATAAATGGAATACATAATTGAATATTTTATTAAAAAATTATAATTTTTTTGCTAATGCCATTTTTATTTTACAATATTCTGCCCGGCATTAGATGCTAATGTTAAAACCTGATATATGGTTTTAATTCAGTTAGGTCTTCCGATCATAAAAATATGTCCGTTTAACTAATTTCTCCCGAAAAAATATTTCAAATTTGCTAGCTTGCTTCTTTTAAAAAAAATATTTTCAACACTCCCCTATCTTCTTTAAAAATAATAAATTTAAATTAGCTTTTGCATATTTCTATTCTGAATAGCTGTCTGTATATAATAGAATGGGATTTTTATATTAAAATAAGAAATTATATATAAAAAAAAGCCAACCAAGGTTGGCCTACTCTTCTTAGCTGCATTTCTGGATAAGATTCTCAATTCAGGATTAAGAACAAAAATCAGGAGGAAAACTAATAAGTCAGCCTCATAAAATTTATATTTTAGGTGTATAGTGATTGTTAGTTTTAAATAGTGTTTGTCAAACAGCTCGTTTTGAGCCGATTTTTAAAAACGGCTAACTCAATATTTCATCTAGATTAATATTACGCAAGCCTGTAGATTTTGTTTGTAGAAGGAACAAAGGTTTGGACATCTTTTAGCGAAATCTCGAGCCTTAGGCAACATTATTCTGGATAAAATATCAAGTTTAACAACACTAGTTTTAAATGAAACAGAGCAAATACAATATTAATTAATAAATAAGGTTATTACGATATAGGTTACATTCGAAGTTTGTTTTTAGTTCAATCTAGAAACTAGACTAAATAATTATAAAAAAAACTTTTCCCTGTTAATTTTCTTCACTTTCTTACTCTTCAATTATCTAAATTAACATCTTGATTGATTAAATGTTAATTAGATTAACCATGTTGACTGCACAAAATTCAATTGTAATTAATTATAAACAATTATATCATGAAATAAGGTATAGATAGTCTCTTTATAATTAAAAAAATAAAATGCTTATTTATTGACTATCACTTAAGCAACCCTATCCCAGTTATGGAGAAAATTTAAAACATTATTACTTTTATTAGAAATCATGACCTATATTTTTTTTAATAATAATAATTAGAAAATAGAGTGATCATAAAAGATGGGGATTAGGGACAAGGATGCACAGCAATATTTCTGTTGTGACGATGGTCATTTTTAACAGCTTTAGTTCCACTCTTGGGTTCTTCATCTTCCATTATATCATCAATCTCTAATTCATACTTTACATTTACACGTCAACAAAAAAATTTTTTAAAAAAATATATATTTAATGAGTATATACTATATAACATATTATAGATAATATAGAAATCTATTTCCCTATTTTTCATATCTTTTAAATTTATAGTAAAATATTAGATGTATACTATATTAGTTCAGTTTTACCCAATGTCAATTCTTGACTCAAAATAAAATTTAAGCGAAGTTATAACGAAGTTGCATTGGAATTTTTTTTAATATCAGAGACCTGATATATTTTTAATTTTTGTAGGTAATTATGGCGATTTAAAATCTCGGCCTGGCCCAGACAACTTGGTTCGGACTCTATATTCAAAAAAATTGACATACTGCCCGGTCCGTGTACTCGGGCATGAACCGGGCCTGCGGATTTCTGTTTTTTTTTAAAATATCCCATACTAAATTTTATTTACTTCTAAATTGTCCATCAGTTTACGGATCATGGATTTATCAATAACGCTCCAACTATCTGTTACAGGGCAGTAAGTTTTCTATTTGTGACGACAATATTTATGTTTACATGGTCAAAACAAAAATAAATTATAAATATTTTAAGATAAAAAAAAAAGGACATATATATATATATCGTTATAAGTAAAGAGAATGTACGAGTTATAATTATTTTTCTTTTTTTCTTTCTTTCTTTCCTTCTTTCTTTCTTTCTCAGCTAAGTGCAGGGTTAAAATCTTCAAAGTGGATTTTATAAATTTATATCTTAATATGTGGGAGGAGGGGGGCGTAATCAAACGGTTTTTAATATTTTGCCTCTGAACCATAACCGAACCGGGTTTGTTTTTCCCCCTGAAAAAAAAACGATCTTGCGTCACTACAATTTGGTAATAATTATGCAATTTATTATAGATAATATAAATTTATCGTTTAAAAAAATGTATATAAAGGACATAAAACACACAAAAAAAAACTATTTTTAAATTTCTATTGGATGAGAGGGGGGGGGGGGGGTTGTTACCTAACTCCTCTTGGTAGTAGGGTAAATTTTCTTGCGTTTAATTATTGTACACACGTATATAATCAGCTATAAAATAATAGGCTTAGCTAACTCATATCCTCACATTTTCTTTAAATCATAAATAAAAATATGAAAGAAAAACTAATAGGCCACCGTTTTTTCCTTGATTTGTTGCAAGAGCTCCTGGTCGAGTGATTTCTTTTTGGGTAAATAAGGTTTGGTACGGGCCTTGGGTATTGGTCTAGATAGCAGCTGTTCTTCGTCTTTCTGACTTATAGAGTACCTATAAATTATAAACGCGATTAACTATACTTCTTTAATCCTTCCTTCCTACCTGATATCATATCCATAATTCCACTTATTTTATTAAGGTATATGCAAAATAAAAAAAAATAACCTCATAATACTGTCGGCGCACACGTTGTAACTCATACTCTCTCTCCTGACACCTTTTCCAGATTTTTCCGTGTTCGAAACGGCATGGGCTCGCGGAGAAGAGCGCGTAATTTCCTTGCCATTATCGTCAGAATTGCCGTCCCTGTGTCTAGACACGGATTCCTTGGGGTAATCCAAATCCAGATTGTAAATTTTTTTGAGCGTACTCTTGTCCATCAATCTTTTCAGGTCCTCCTCCCTTTCCGTATTCGATTCGTCGTTTTCGAAGTCTTCTTCTTCCCTAGATTCCTGGTCTTCGCTTTCATATTCCGACGCTTTGGCTGCTACGTATTTCTTGGCGCCCTTGGGAGTAGAAGTACTCTTAATACGCTTGCCTTCTTTCCTTCCCTGGACATTCGTATCTTTCTCGACGCGCTGATGGCGATTAACATTCGTCCCCTGCTTCTCTCTGAGTATCAAACTGACAGGAGCCGGGGGTGATTTATCTCGCTGCCTTTCATTTCGTATAAAGGCCGAATTCGGATCAAATCCCTCTGGCAGCTTCGTTATGCTATCCGTACGAGAATGGTACAAAATTCTCTGGTAAGCTTTGGGGTTGCTTTGATTGATTTTCTTAGTTATAGGTTGCTCTATGTGATTCCTACCAGAGCCATGTTCATCGGCAGGCGATGCTTTCTTGGGAGAATTTTTACGAGCCGGGGAAGATCTCATATGGTATATATATATATAAATCTTTGAATCAATCAGATATTATCAAAAAACGTGTGTTTAAAATTATTTCTAGTATAGCATGTGACGAGCGCGATTTTAAAAGAAACACGTCACTAGATACGTCATATTTTGTAACTTTTTTTTAATTCCACAAAACAAAATTTTTTTTTAATAAATTGTAGTTTCAGTCGATTAAAGCGTGTCAAAAGAAAATCCGCTAAGAATAGCGGATTGAGTTTTTTTTTTTAAATATTTATTTCTCTTTTCAAAGTTGAGCTATATTTTAAAAAAAATACATCCGCAGTTAAAGGAATAGTTCTCAGTTAAAAACTACCGGTTTTCTTAGCCAGCTAAAAAAAAATATAGAGCATCTAACCCAACTATACCTTTAACGAAATAATGATTTCTGGACGTAAACCCCGACAAACATCATAAAATGGGGAAATACTCTGAACAAAAAAAAAATTGTTCAGGTCATACCGACCCCGAACAAGGTGCCCCACTAACAAAATTTTCTAAAATTAGAAATTATTATAATTATTTATATAAGATTTGGGTTCAGCTTAGTTATTTTTTTTTATCCCCTCCGAATATGTATTTTATAATACAATGGGTTAAAGAAAAAAAAAAGACATGTGAGAACCTTGAATTTTAATATTAAATGGGCTGTTCCTATATTATTAATACCAAACCTAGTTAATATATTACCTAATTTTTATAATCATTTTCTTTTTGGGAAAAAAAGAATGAAGGAAGATTATAGGATATTCCCATGTGAAGTAAACTGCCGTTGAACTTGAAGTTATATTGTTAGTATTTGTTTTCGGCTAAAAACTTGACTTTGCATATTTTTTGGCTAGAAATTCGTTTCAAACGGCTAAAAATATAGTAATCACATAACTATAATTCTAAGTTTTATAAGTTAGAATTAAAATTTAAATAACCTTTATTTGCCAAATAAAATATACATTGTTATTACTTATTTTATTCGTAATGAGAAAAAAATGGAAGAGTTTCATAAAAAAATAAATGAAATAATATAGATGACGCATAAAATTAGAATCACATCAAATAGGTAGAGTACAGTATAATATGTTAAGTAAATTTTATTATATTACACCAGTATTAGAAAACGTACTTTCCATCGGAACTGAACAACAGGGTATTACGTGGTTATATTTGATGAATAAAGGTGGGTACCAGAAAACCAGTATTAAAAACATGACGGACCTAGCTGTCGGTCCAAAGGTCCTAAAAAAAATAGCTAGCTTAAACAAACCGATTTTTAAAACTCTAATACAAAAGTAGTGCTCTTCCTATAAGAGACCGAATTCGTGGTTAGCGGCCCGACTCGAGGATTTTGTCACAGTTGGTAGAATTTGGGATTGGGAGATTAAAAGCAATGTCAAATAAAGAAAAGTTAAATAGACTGAATATGTCCATAGAACATAATGTTTCGGTAACAAATGTGGTAGTTGAGAATTAAAGGGAATACAAATAAATAGTATAAATGAATTAGCTACTAATACTTTATTTTAATTAATATAAATTGTAATTACATAATCATAACTAAAATTAAAAAAAATTAAATTTAAAAATTAAGTTCGCAACATAATAATAATTATTTTACAAATAAAATATTACCGATTATATATACTTTTCTTATTACCATTCATTTACATAGTGTTTAAAGTTTAAACAACAAACTTAAATAATCTTGAACTTTATCTAATCTGAATAATTACATCTTTTTTCTTCATTTGAATATTACAACAGATTTATAGTTACAAAAACCGGGTCTCATTTACTTCAAGTTGAGTTAAACTTTTTATGGACTAAATTTTTAAGTGAGCGAAGCCTTTTGTTTCGCCAAGACGACCTGCCTTAGCAAATATTAACTGCGAAAAAATTATTCGCACTCTATACACGTATTTTGAAATAAATGATTAGAATTATGGTTTTTCTTTATTCTATTCGTAATAATATAATTTCTTGATAAATATATTATAATTATATATTGTTCGGGTTATTATTTTTTATTACAGGTTAAAAAAAATAAAATAGAGATGGATATATTATATAATATAAATTATTTCTGGAATAATAATTTTTGTATCACAAGATTATAATATAATGCCAGGAACAAAAGGACGTCTATCTTTTAGTTCTCCAAACTTGAAATCTGAATGTGCTATCGGCAAAATTCCATCAGAATCTTTTGTAATTTTTCTTTATCATTTAGTCCATTTGCTACGATGATAATAAAAAATAAATAAAATAATGATTTATAAATATTATAAAAATTTTGTTAGATTTTTATATTAAGAGGATATTAAAAAATATCTAATTTTATAATATATAAATCAAATGGTGAATTACTTGGAAATTTTGAGGATAATTTTTGAAGGACTTGCTTTTCTAGTTCTTTGATATGTCTAGTGGCTTCGTTTAATATTTTTATCTAAAAAATAAAATTAATTAAATAACATTTATATTTTCATAGTTATTATTCTATCAAACTTTGCTTAAAATTAAAGTTTACATTCATTTAAGACTATGTCTAAAGCTTATGGGATAAAAATGTCCAACAGAAAAACGTTATGACAGTTACTTTTTCAATACATTATAGCGTAAAAGCTCTGAACGTTAAGTAATACTCTATAAATCTACTCTAATTATATTAAAAAAAATAATAGCATTATTAATTTATTCAACTATAACATACTTGATCTATTTGACAGGAAGGTTTGTGAGCTATGCTAGGAATGACGTTCTTAAGTTTAATGAATTCTCTTCGACGCAAGAGCCTCTTCATTCTTTTCCTCCTTCTCTCTGATATCTGTTTTCGCGCGGGTGATTTTAGCTGCATTCTCTCCCAAGGGGATGGCACGCTTTGAATAGAAGAAATTTGACGAGTTTTAACGGGGTAGGAGTATAGATCAGCTGAGGAAATAGTAGTGTTAAGAGGCGCTGCGAGTCTATCACTTGATATAGAATCAGAAGCGTACACTGGGATAAAAAGCGATTGTTTCAAGTTATTGTTTTTGTTAGATTTTGGAATGTTTCTATAAGTGAGTGGTTTGACTATGATCATGGATTTCCAAACTTGGTGTAGTTTGGACCTGGGGCAATAATGGCTTCTATCGTTGGGCGTCGTGGTGGAATAATTCGTAAAGTAACCACTGTATAGATTCATCATAGCTTGGTGGGTAGAAACGGTATTTGAAGAGGAATAATCGGAATAGGACATATTTGAAAAACTACTCATTTTATTTTTTGAATATTTTAATATAATTTCATTTAAGGAAGAAAGAAGGAAAAAGATAAAAATTGTTGAATTTTTTTTAATAAAATAATTTTTATATAAATTTGTATTAAGAAAAATAGATGTATTTATATAAAATTTTAATATATTCTTATATTAAACTTTGCGCAAAATTATTATTTTTTATATTATATTATTATTGATTTATTTCGAATGTGAATTTAATATTATTTTTCTTTTCTTTATTTTACACCTTGCTTATTATATATACATTATATAGTCAAACAAGTGAATAAATAATAATAAAAAAAAAAAATTCGATGGGAAAATAAAAAAAAAAAATAAAATTGTGACAATTTTAATATTGTATTGTTTCGTGTGACGAAACATAAATGGCATATGGCAATTGGTTTGGTATAATAATAGCAAAATATTTTAATTTGTATATATAATTCATAATAATACCTTTTGTTTTAAAGCCTGCTGGCTTTTGGTAAACATAATGGAATCGATTAGGGAATTCAAAATAATACCTTTACTTTAAACTCTATTGTTTATGAAAGTAAGAGATCTGAAATCGCGGTCGAGCTATAATCCGGCTTTTCGGGCCGGGCCGGTTCAAGCTTTAATTTTTTAAATTATGATATCATTTTACTGGTAGGTACAAAAATCCGGTAGGGCTTCATAAATTTAGGCCCGACTGAGATCACCATAATGAAAAGATGGCGTGGCTCACTGCCGAGCCAGTTAAGATTTTTAAAAAGATTCGAATTTTCCGGATGTGGTAAACCCCGACTTGGCCCGCAGTTATATCTTCGCGTTTAGGCAGGAATTATTTCAGATTCCAGTGCGAATTCGTTAGAAGGTTAAATTCACTCTTCTTAAACCCAATCCGGTTATATTTTAACCCCGGTCCGCGAACTCCGACACGGGTTCGAAAAAAATTAATTTTGTAATCGAGGGTATAGCTTAAACGGGGACCTGAATCCTATCTCTTCCCTGTAAGAGTATACTATAAATCTGGTAAGTGAGACTAGTGTTGTTAAACTAGCTTGTAACCGGTTTGGTTTTTAGAAACGGCCAACTCCATATTCTATCCAGACAAATATTATACGCAAAGGTTTGAACATCTATTAACTAAATCTCTAAAAAGTTGCGCCATATTTTTTCTAGCTAAAATATCACTAAACTAGTAAAGTTAAACGCAAAAATTTATTAATATATCGATTTTATTTTGTAATAAAAGTCAAAATATTTATACATATTTTTTACCAAAAAAAAAAGTTTAAAAAAAATTTATACATTGAAGAAGAAAGAACTAAGTATTATTTTCCCACGTTTTCTCAAAAAAAATTAAAATATTAATATTTATAATAGATTAATAAATAATATATATGTGTCATCTTCGGGTAAAATATTATATTAAAATGGACAGGTGTATAAATGGTAAAAAATGAAAAGAATATTAATAAAAAATAAATAAATAAATTTATAAACATTTACACAAAAATATTTTTTTAATATACTTATTAATTGGTGGAATATATTTGGAAAAATTTTTTTTATATTTTTTTGGAGGTATTTTAAAATTTCTAATAAAAATTATTCGTGAGAAATTATTCCTTTCAAAAAAACAAGGTTTTTTATCTTCCTTTCTTTTCTAAGAAATATTTAAACATTTAAAACATAATAAAAAACAATACGATTGATTCCTCTAGGTAAATAAAATAAAAAATAATGAGTAATTTTTTGTAAAATTTCTTTTTTTTCGAGAGCCTTCATTTTTATATCGTCTCTCCTCTTTAATTTTATCTTTAAAAAAATAAAATTCTTATATTATTTTTTTTAGTCTGTCCTATATGTCAAAAAAAAAATGTATGAATAAAAATGATAATTCGAAAATAAAATTATAATCATATGGTTTTCGCTTGTATATAACTTGTGTTACTGTTAGACTCCTTTCTCCAGAAAACTTTAAACGTTGGGGGGCGCCTTGATTAAAATGAGCACTCCACAAAGTTACAATTTTTAAAAAATAGTAGTTTTAATTGTACCTCAAGTAAAAAAAAATGGGCCATGTATCTGTATTTAGATACTTTTCAAGCTATGTATCTGTATTTAGATACTTTTCAGGCCATATATCTGTGTTTAGATACTTTTCGGGGCATGTATCTGTTTTAGATACTTTTTAGGATATATATCTGTATTTAAATATTTTTCAAGTCATGCAACTGTATTTAGATACTAGGACATGCATCTATATTTAGATAATTGTTAAGCCATGTATCTGTATTTTGATACTTTTCAGGTCACGTGTCTATATCTAAATATATATTTTGAAAAGTACAGATTCTGGTTATGTAGTGTTTGTTAAATGGCTCATTTTGAGCCGATTTTAAAAAATTGGCTGACTCAATATTTTATTAAGAAAAAATATATTGCAAGCCTTAAGATTTCCTTCATAGGTGGCACAAAGATTTGAACATCTATCAACAAAATCTCGAGGCCTATATAATATTTTTCTAGTTAAAAATATTGTGTTAGCCGTTTATTAAAAATCGGCTTAAATCGAGGGTATGTTACCCTCACTAGATTCTCCAGGATTCTGCTATGGGAGGAGGGAGGAGAGGAAGGGAAGGCACTATTAAGTAATTTTTTTTTTCTCCATAAATTTTGCTGAAGATCTTTTAAGTCCACTTATTGTAGACCCTTTTGGCTATATTAGATTTATTTATATCGGGTTTTCACTTTTTTTTTCTTTTTTTTTAAAATGCTTATTATTTCTAAATAAAAATGTTCAAAATTATAAGTCGTTATTTTTTAGAAAAGTTATTTATTATCAAATTCTTCCACATATAAAAAATATATTTATATACATTTGTGATGGATAAAGGTTGGGGGTGGGGGGGGGGGATTTTTTATGAGCTTAAAAAGCGTGCGAGATACCTAATAATTATGACAATTAGTGTTGTTAAATGACTCGATTTGAGCCTTTTTAAAGACGGTTAACTCAAACAAGATTACCTGTGAGCTAAATCTTGATGGCTTGCGTAATAATTTTCCTAATCAAATATTGAGTTAGCCCCTAGATTTAAAAATGGACTCAAAATGAGTCGTTTTATAACAACCAACTAACGACAATATTTGAATGCAAAAAATGGGCCGAATTTTTCGAAATCTTCCTCGCTCAACACATTTTCGTTAAGTTAGGAGGAAGTTTAGATTTCCCAAAACAAAAAAACTGATAAAACATAAATATTTCCAAAAAATTTTTGCACATTTATATAGGGGAAATAAATTCAAAAAAAATAGTTGTTTATACAAATTTTTTAAATTTACATTGAAGCCAAATGGAGAAAAAAAAATTAACAGGGTTTTCTATTTTGCATAGGAACTTAATACTCAAACTTTAAAAAATAAAATAAACCATTTACATATTTTATACAAATATAAATGGATCCAAAAAAACCGACACATCCATCTCATTACCTAAACCTATCTCATGAACATTTTTTATTACTGTACATATAGTATCCATGTATATTAAAGCACTATTTCGCAATAAAATTTAAGGCTAATTATAATGCGAAAAATTTATGTAGAATCTCTTAATGTAATAGTCATTTTATTTTTAAAGGTATATAATTATTTTTGTAATTGTACATTATTAAGATACTTCACTCAAATTTCGGCAGAAACACTTTGAAGTTTATAATTATGACATATTAAAATATATAGCTAATATCTCTAATTAACCAGGTTTAATTATCATATTAAAATTTTTTTTTTTTAAATTGTGTAAAAAGTTAAACTATAATTATTTTGATATACCCAACAATAATAGTCTTATCAATAATGTGATTATAAATATAATGATACACCTTTTTCTTTCTTTACATACAAATGACTTAAAAAAACTAATTATATATATCTATTATTATTAACAAAATTAAAATACCATAGATATACATAAATAATATAGTATAGATAGATAGGTAAATAGATTAAAAAATGTTTTTTTTTAAAAAAAAATACATTGTTATTAAATATATTACTAACAGACTTATTAACTTTTAATAACTTTACATATAATGTCGGCCTCGGCAACATACAGTCAATTAATACAAAAAACAATTTTATTTTAAAAATCTAAAAAGGCTTAAACACCAATTCACTTTTTATAATTATTTAAAATATTACAATAGTAAAAAAAAATTTTTTACAAAAATATTCTTTATCTGATAATTTATAAAATAATTATTAACTTCTTAACATCAATATTATTTGTAATTTATATAAATTCAAAAATTCATAATTCGTGAATAATAAAAAAACAATTCATCAATTTATAAAATTTTCATGAGAAAAAAATTTATAAAAATTAAATTTCATTAAAAATTACCTGCAAAATTATGAAAAATTGACAATTCACCTGTGGGAAAACATATGTCAATATTATTGTGAAAAGAAAATTTTTTAAACCATTTTACATGTTATTATTATATATTATATATTACAATATATATTATTTTAAATTGTCGTAATTACCTTATATTTATAATTATATTTATTATTTACTTACTTTAAAATAGGGAGGGATAGGGATAAGAAAAGAAAAGAAAAAATTGTTAACATATTTAATTTTTTATGTATTATCATATTAGAAGAATGGGTTATAGTTTATAAGTTAGTTATTATTAAAAGGTCTCGTTAGTTTAAGATTTTTATTCGATTAGTATTGGTAAACGGCTAACTCGATTTAATAGGCCAAATATTATGCAAGCCTTATTCGCACATAAGTGGCACAAATGGTTGAACCATCTATTAACGAAATCTCGAGGCTTATATATTATTTTTCTGGCTAAAATATTGAGTTCAAAACGAGCTGTTTAACAACACTATTCGGGATAGAGATAATTAAATAAAAATTAAAATATATTTTTAGTAATAAATAAGGAACCAATTTGTAATAGTTTTTAAAAATGCATTCCGTCATCCTCTAAATATCACTGAAGATATAGCTTGTCATGCACATCAATATCTTTATAGAATGGTTGCAAATTATTTGGGTTTCAAATGTAATAAGTCTTCATATTATTTTTTCGCGGGATGTAAATTCTTTTCCAGGAATATGGTATAATTTCAAACTATATTCGCAAATTTATTTTTTGTAAAATGTTGAATTTTTTTTTCCCCTCTTTTTGTCATTCTTTTCTTTAAACTAGCAATTATAAAATTAATGATGTATAACATATGGTAAATCTTTCCGGGATAGCGACTTTTTCCCAAATTCCTTACCCGAAGTTATGGAATCTCTTAAATTTTTTTTTTGAATAATATTGGGAGGGGTTAGGTTAAATTTTTGAATAAAAAATAATCTAATTTTACAGGAAAATGTAGATTGCCTAACTTTGAGTCAAGCTTTTAACCTTAAAAATTGAATTAAACCTCTGAGTCGAGTCTCAACTTGAAGATTGATTCGAATATTTTTGGATAAAAACATGGCTACGCTGTTTTATAGTTGCCATAAACGTTAGGTAGTTTAACGACACTAGGAAAATGCATTCCTGGCAAAAAAATATATATTTGACCCTGAAATTTTTTAACTAATAGATTTTATATGTGTTAGCGGCATTACGTTATTTTTCAACTTTGAATCATTATTTTGAGCGCGTTTTTTTTTTAGTTTTTTTTAAAAAATCTGATTTTTTTTTGGAAAGATACTTCGGCACGCTTAGAATACCTATCTTACGAATCATAGGTCAATTTTTGCCCGCTAACCTTAGAATCATTTATAATTTTAATAAAAAAATATATATATAGATAAAAGAATATAAATTAAATGAAGTTTGAAAATTTTTTTTGGCAAAAATTGTTTTTGAAATTCAAAGGGTTTTAGGTATTCCAAACATGATGAAATAACACATTGCCGCTAACATACATATATATTTTTATATAACAAATTTAATTTAAAGAAAACGATCTGAAATTGGGATGGTAGGTATACTAGAGTCCAGCAGTGAAGTAGGGAAAAAAAAATAATTTTCCCATCTTGACCCTAGTGTTGTTAAAAAAGCCGGATTCTGTTAAGATTATAACCAAAATAACATTACGTTAAGCTTGAAGGTTTGGCTCATAGCAGGCAAGAAAAATGTTTGGACATCTATTTTGCCAAATCTCGATGCCTTACATAGTATCATTATTTAAAAATCTTAATTTGGGATCGTTTTGAAAAATCGAACCAAATATAGGACTTTTTAAAAACGCTACCCCAAACATGACTGTTATATTTATGACGTAGGGGCGTATCCTGGATGTTTTTTTTCTAGGAGAAGGAGTGAGAGAGTATTAGGTGATTCTCCCCAACCCCCCCCCTTTCCTCCGTAAATTTTATATTGGGAGATTTTTTAGGTGCGATTATTTGATAAACTAGGGTGGTTAATCAAATGAGGTCGATTCTTAAAAACGAACCGGATTCAGATTTTCCGCCAATATAATATAATGTAAGCCTCCCTGGAGATTTGGCTTTCTGGATGGCAGATAGGTTAGAAAACCTATATTCGCCAATTCTCTAGGGCTCTTACATAATAATATTTTGGCTAAATGTCTTTTTTTTAAATTATTTTTAATTTAGTAAAAAAATGAGATTTTTATGGTAAAATTTTGAATTTGAAATTATTATTTAATAGATTTTTATTTTAAAGTGATAGTGTTATATTGTTATACATTTTAAAAAATGATATTGCAAACTTTCGCTAATCGTCTTGGTTGGACGTTTTGAACGAAATAAATTTGTACTCCATCTTTGGAAAATGCCATCCCTTAAATAATGAGTTGGCTATTATGGTCAGAGACCTGTAGAGGTACCATTTGTACGGTCCTGCCCGGATTTTTTTTTAAAATTTATTTTTATTTATTTTTGATTTTTATAGCTAATAATGGCGATTTCAAATATTTAGCTTTAAAATATATGGCCCGGCCTAGGAAAACCGGGCCAGGCCGGGTAAATTGAAAACGTTCATATTATAGATGATATTTATTTATCCTCATCAAGTTATAACTTTGAGAGTGAATTTTTTTTAAAGAAATATTCCAATCTTGCGCTACCTTTACGTGAAGTAAGGTTAAACGTTGATACGATACGATTAATATCGGTTCTGCGAAAGTGTCTCATTTTTCGTATTTTCAAATATAAAAATTTTATTAAAAAAAAATTAAATCTGCCAACAGTATATATATTGTTTATTAGTAAATTTTTTGTATTTTTTAAAGCACTTTTTTTTCGGAGTTGCTGATCAGAATAAAGGTTCAAGAATTTCGAACTCCATTTAGCAGAAATTTAATCGTAACCGATTTTTCTGAAACAAGTTTGAACCCGCCCCTGGTTCATATAACCCCGGATTTGATGGGTCGTTCCCATAATTCAGTCTCCCTGTTAGGTGTATCGTCTCAAAATGTACAACCAACCAACCAAACAATTTCAAATTTTTGAATTTCCTTAATTTGGGTTCATAACTCTCTGCTCTCATAGAAATCGAAAAATTTAAGAAGTGGTCAAAAATGAACTTTATAAGAAACGATAAGCAAATTTTTCGTCTAAAAGATATCAATATATAAAAGAGTAATTATGAATGAAGACACAAAATTTTAAAAACCCTAATTCATATTTCTTAATATAATAATACCTATAAATATAATATATTGATAATAATAGGTTTAATTTTAATTTTTTTTAATAAAATAAAAATTATAATCCATATTGCCCTTATGCTTCATCTGTCCTTATTTCCTTCTACTACCAATTTCTCGTATTTTTTTTTTGTAAATTAAATATCGATTATAACGATGACAATATGTATGATAAAAAAGATAAAAATATGGCTTCAAATTTTTTTTTAGGGAACCGTTGTCATTTTTGCCGATTGTGACATTATTAAACAATATTTTATATATATATATAAAATATTATAATTTATTAATATAAAAATTTTTTTTTTCCCACGAACTTTATATACATTTTAGAATATATATATACAAAGATAAATATCAAAGAACCCAATAATTTTCCAAAGCGTGTTTTCAATTTGAAGGAAAGGGGGAGGGGATCATTAATATATTTTTTTATTTATTTTAAAAATAACCAATATTAAACATGGTCTATATAGATTGTAGAATAGTTTGCTAAATCCCCAATAAGGCGTCTATGGGAGATAACTCGCGAATCTAATGGCGTTAAAAAGTGGGGGGGGGGGGGAATGATAAAAACTGATACGATTTGTTTTTAAAATATAAAATGTGACAATGCGGGACCAGACTGGACCAATTCCATAAAGACCGAACTGAAAGGATCATTTCTAGATAAGAATCAATCACCTGTCCTAAAGAAAAAAAAATACTTTACTTCCAAACCGGTGTCCAGAGTAAAAGGATAGATTCGGCGATTTTTAGAATTTTCTTATATGCAAAATTTTAATCTTCGACGAATCTTCCGGGAAATAAAAAGCTTCATATATAATAAAAATTGGACTTTTAAAATGGATCTGCTCTAAATTTTAAGTATAAATTGTTTTCCCGGTCCGCTTATGTTTTTTTTAAATTATCCGTTTGACCCGCTACGGGCTTTGGAACCGGGGTTAACAAATCTCTACGTTGCAAATTAAGATACAGTTATCACGAAAAATACACTATTAACCAAATATTAATCTCATCCCACTCAATTTTTATTCTTTTATATATATTTATATAATATAATTGAAATAATTCACACATAGATCGAATTTTTATACTTTAAAAAATAACAATGAAAAATCAATTAATTTGTAAAACACAAGTTATATTACATTTTTTTTATATATTAATCTCTCTGATTCTATAATAAATATTATATATAAACTAAATTATATTGTACTTAGTATTTTATTCTTAATTGTTGACTAAAATAATGATATAACGATATAATCGTATTTTAAAATAAATTGAACATATAGATATACGATTACTAAATCATATTTCATATAATAAACACTGTCGCCTGACATCTAGACTCCTCTTCCCATGTTATAATAATTATTAAATATTACAAAAAAGGACTTTTATACAAATTATAAATCAGATCGCACATGATAAAAATTAAACAGTTTATATATATTATTTATATAATCTAATTTGTTTAACTTTGTTTAACAAAATAATTGTGTAAATGTAAAGTTTACTTATCTCAAACTTTATGAAATTATAACCATTTTAATTTCTATAAAAATAAGTGTGAAAAAGTAATAACGTATAGGTGTTGACTTGATATAAGAATATATACTATAATTTTATTTTATATATAAAAACACGTAAAAATATTATATGCTACTTAATTTTTTGCAATTATCTAGATTTAGACTATTTTATTTCTTTTATTCGCTAATCCTATTTTGATTTATTATTAAATTAGCATGACTTGTTATAATGTAAAGTTTAAAGTACATATTAATACTTCATATTTTAAATAAGAAATGAAAAATGAAAAATAGAATGTGTATATTTATGTAGCTAGAATATACATTTAATTTTTATATATAGTCCCAGTGTATACAATATACTGTCTATGGTCCAAGAGGTAATTCAATTTATTGTACAGTGATATATAAATAAATACAAATTCAATTAATAACGGCGTTCCTTGAGTTGGAAGGTGACAGCATTCATTTGTAAATTAATTATGGAAATTTTAATTTGCATAGTTTTCAAGGTAAAACAGTTATATAATAAAAAAAAACTTATATAAAACATATTCAAAAAAATATATAAAACACCTTAAAATAAACATAATTATATATAGCAAATTCCATGACAAATCAACAAGAGTTTCATTTCTACCAGCTCAGATTTTTCTAAAATTTTTTTACTAGAGTTTGCGTATATTATAACTAAGAAAAAATAAATAAAATTTTAGTCTCCAATTTCAAACAGTGGCTGAGATAATAGTCTCCAAAGGTTAAAAAAAACGGAGCATTTTGGGCGAAATGTCTTTAATTTTAAATATCTGCGTATAATTGAGCTAGAAATGTCATTTAAATTTCTTTATATAGCCTAATGGTAAGCCTTTAAAGTTATAAAATGCTAAATATAGTTTAAAAATTTTAAATGTGGAAAACCGAAAATGGTCATAAAATCAAATCTGCAATTTTCATTTTTTACTGTATTGTTAAAATGTTTTAATTATGTTAAATTTTCGGTGACAAATCATGAAAAATAGATATATCTTAAAAGAATTAGGAGGACATGATTTAACTAATTAGATGCTACCTAATAATCCAATTATTTTGAGGAAAGTATTTTATATCCTTTTTAGATGATTTTAGAGCTCAATAATGGGGCAGTGTTAGTTAAATTTAAAATATTGGATCAGATAAATATTCATTAACATCTTATTTCCTGATCTCACTATCTAAACTAGGTAGAGCAATAATGTAAGTCTAAAAGAAGGATATTGCCGTCCCAGAATTAGGTAAATTTTCAAAAAAATATATTCGAATATAAATACAAATACAGTACAAAAAAAAAGTATTTAAATACAAAATTCTTTGAAGATTGCCCAAAAGAATTACTATTAATTTATTTTGCGAGTATATGCACCTTCTTTTTAAACAGGGACACGGAGCTAAGCGTTCGAGGAACGCATCTTTGAGTAAATTTAAGGAATGCAAACGCAAGCGGAACGCATATTCGGAACCTTTTCCAGACCGGGCACGGAAGTTCCTTAAAAAAATATATGTAAATTCTTTATTTTTTTTTTAATAATAAATAATCATTAATCATATATAAAACTATACAGTACTAGCAAAGTATAAATAACAATTAGCAAACAAGTAATAGATTAAAAGATTAAAATGAGGGGAAATAATATTTAAAAAATTTATTTAATAATTGTTTTGTTTTTCTATAAAAAAAATTTTTTTTTTCTTTATTAAATGAAAATTTTAAAATAGAAATTTTTATCTTTGATAATAATAAATAAATCACCCATGGCCAGATAAGTGTTGGACATTGCGATTCGACTAGAGAAATATATTATTGCTTCGATTTAATCTATTCAAAAAACGTCAAATTTAGCCAATAGTGTTCTTTTAAAAAAAAATATTTGTCCAATAAAAATCATCATAGCTTATTTCGGTTCAATGATAACATCATACCAAATTCAAACATTCATGCTCTTAAGCTGCCATTTCATTCACTCTTAACATACCATAAACATATATATATACTAGAATTCTTTCACAATCTTCTATTAATATTACACTTCTTAAATAATTAATACATATATATTAAGGATATCTCCAGTGGCACAGCCATAATTTATTCATAGGGAGGGGGGGAGGTAGAGGGGGGTTAAAAATATATTTAGAAATTTTTATAGGAACGTTTCGGAACGCTGGAACGGAGGAGGAATGGAACATTGTTTTATGATAGAAACGGGGAAAAATGCCCTTGTTCCTAGTCCATGCTTGTAATTCTGCATTGTTAGAAGCGTTATTAACATTTTGTAGAGCTTTCTAAAATAAAATAATTATCCCCAATATAAGATAATAGAATATATACTTGTTCCATTTTCTTTTCAAATTAAGAGGGTTTTGCACAAATGCAACTGTGTAAAATATTTACCCATCTATTTTTTGAAATAGAGGTCTGAGATACTTTCCATCAAAATTGTTATATAGGGGATGTGGACAGAAAATATCTGTTAACATAATAGCTTGATAGATAGGCTTATCGGAACTGGAATCTATACTTTAACGAGAGGGGCTACTGGAGGTTAAGCTTTTTTAAGATTTTTAATCCTCTTTCCCGATTTTTTGTAAAGGTTTACCTCTCTCGCCAGTGATAAATTTGAATCTTTTTTTCTCTTTATTATCCTTATAAAAATTATAACTTTTTATATAATCAAAAATAAAAAATAAATTTTTTTCTTTATGTTTATATATGGCGGTAATGTGTTATTTTTTCAACTTTAAATCATTTTTTTGAGCGCGTTTTTTTCCGAAAATGTATTCCAGCATGTTTAGAATACCTCTCTTATGAATCGTTAGAGGATTTTATCTGTAACTTTTGAGTCATTTATAAATTATATGAAAAATCTATTTTTAAAAAAAAGTAATATATATTATATTATGTTTAAAAGTTCATGGCGAAATTGTCTGAAATTCATAGGTTAAGTAATTCCAGACAAGGTGGAATACATTTCCGATAAAATCAGATATTTAAATTTTAAAAAAAAAACGCACTCGGAAAATAATTCAAAGTTGAAAAAATAACACATTGCCCTCTAAGATATATATATATATATCGTAGCCAAGAAATAAGATAGAGGAGTAAAAAGTTTTACCGATATTTTTTATTATCATTTTAAGAATTATTTATGGATATATTAAAAAGTATTTTATTTTATTTTTTTTTAAAGTATAAATTAGTGTTGTTTAACGGTTCGTTTTGAGCCGATTTTTAAAAGCGACTAACTCAATATTTTAGCCAGGAAAATATTGCCTTACGCCTCGATATTAATTGATATCTAGACTTTTGTAGGCTTGCTTATTATTATTATTATGAATAAAATATTGAGTTAGCCGTTTTTAAAAATCGGTTAAAATCGAGGTATTTGTCATATTAATTAAACAACGGCCTAAATTGACAAAAAAAATTTTTTTTATTTTGAGTGTCATTTGTCTGAAATCATAATAAATTACAAAATACTTTTTATTTTTTTTTAAGTATTTAAAAAATTAAATACTAAATATTTTCAAAAATATTCAAATAAATACAAAATACAAAAAGGTATTTGTTATTTAATATTTTAAATACAAGCGATTGTGCTATTTCCCAACCCCGATTCCCATTACCATAGTTAACTTATTTTATTATATAAAGCTCTCTTATAATTACTTGACTTCAGATTTGAAAAGCAAGTTATCAATAAAAACGATTAGTAAAAACTCGTGTAAATAAATTTCCTATATCAACATTCATATTAGCATTTATTAATATCAAAGGCAATACAAGTCTGATGTGGAAATGTGATGTGATTTAGAAGAGAATCAATATATTTAAAAAAATATATATACTCTTATTTCTCTCTATATTAATGGTTGTAACAATTTTGTTGTATTTGATGTGTTCATTTTAAAATTACCAATTAGATATAAAGACAATGTAATGAGGTATCCAAGGGGGTGGGAGGGGGGAGCGGGATCCTCACAATAGAAATAAGTTTTGCATACATATATTTAAACAAATTAAAATCATCTTTACATCTATCCACGATTTCCAAGAAATGAATAAAATTATAAAGGATATTTTAAAATAAAAAGGATACCTTAACTAATTTAACAAATAATTACCAGAATTAATATTTATCGGAGAGAAAAGATTAAAAAACCAATTGTATATTTAAAATAAACCGGTCAAATCCCTATAAAGAGCGATCCTAAAGTTCAAATAAAATTTACAAAGTATACGCTGCCTAAACTATTCCCTTAAAAAAATTATGGATAGACCTATTTAACAAACAATCTAGGAATATCTTCCACAATTTAAAGATTAAAAAATAGAAATGATCTCGATGTGTAGTATAAAAAATTTTTGATATTGGTATTTCACTATTTATCCTGAATAAATTTCAAGTGAGACATTTATGTGAAGAAATAATTTGAGATAAAAAATTTTAAACATCGTAACTAGTGTTGTTAAACGGCTCAATTTGAGCCGATTTTTAAAAACGGCTAAATATAGAAAAATATTATGCAAGCCTAAAGATTTTCTCATAGATGGCACATAGGATTGAACATCTATGGCTAAATAATATTTTTTTTAGTGGCTTCGCACCCAAACTCCCTTTTTTCCGACCACAGGCCTGGTCCCTAAAAATCTCTACGCTTATGCAATATTTTCCTGGCCATAATGTTGAGTTAGCCATTTTTAAAAATCGGCTAAAATCGAGCCGTTTAACAACACTAATCGTAATTACCTTCTAAAACAGATTTCATGAGATTTTGATAATATATATTTTAATTCTTATATCAAACATAGAGATTGGATTTATATGAATTTGAACTCAACAAGCTTATTTCTTATTTAATTCATTTGTTATATTTTTCTACCAAACTAAATTTTGGAGCTACACATACTTTAAATATGTTATATAACGTTTTCACATATCTGATTAATATTTACATATTTTTTAGTTACAAGTTTTTTTTACAGAAAAATAAGGAATTATTTAAAACAGAGCATGTTGGAGGCTATTAGTTCTTAATTAATGTGAATCGAAAACTATATGTCTTGTTTTAAATATGGATAAAACAAAAATTAGTTTTTTATATAGATCCCCATCAGATGTTAATTGTTTTAAGAATTAATTGGGAGTCAATCTCACTTTTAAGATCACTGTTAAATAGTGCTATCCTCATAATAGCAAGCCTAGAGGAAACAGCCATTTCCTTAACCAAATTGAAAGCAATATTTACTAATATTCCCCCAATCAATCTATATATTTAATAAGGAAATTGCTATGGCTTCCCAAAATTTTACATCTTTTTAGGGCCTCTTAAACTTTTTCTCCATTTCAATTGACATGAAAATTAAAAACTTTTTTGAGATTATCTTAAACTTTATTGGGCCATGCACAACTTCCGATAAACAAGTGTAGTTTGGGGTTTCCTCCACTTCATTTAATTTCTTTATCAGTCTGTTCTTCTAATCTTTAATGTGAAGAGGTTTAAGTAAGCGGAGAGACAGAGATATTCTATTTAAAACTGGCTGTTACATATGGAAGAAAAATGTATGCCTTTCATCCCTTCAACAGTTCTTGACACATTGAGAATATCTTAACCCCCTTCTGGCTAATTTTAAAAATTGATGGTAATTAACCCTCCCTTGAAGACACTCCAAAACTCTGGCCATGAATGACTTGAAGCTATCCCTAATGCCAATCTTTTGTATCCGACGAGGAGGTAAGGATGAGCAAAAGATATAGATTTGGTTGTGACCTTCCCATAAATGTAAAGAATAGTGGAAAAATTTTAATCCGCCAATAATGGGTTTGCAAAAATTTCTTAGTTTAGAGGAGATAACCTTATTTAGGATTTTACTTACAGTTTTCCTCTAACCAAAATATTGATCCGATTATTACAACTGAAAAGTCAAAATTTATTTCTGATTAGTTTATTTCAATAGTTATTTCTACCTATGGGTCCCTCATCCCCTTAGGGTAATATTTTTCGAAGATTTTAAGTAAAAATATTTCTCAAATTAATGGTGATCATGTATCCTCTTTTAAAATGTTAAAATCAAATTAAGTAGTGTTTAGAGACAACTATCTTAGTTTTCTCTGATCTCCATTATGTCTACCCCCTCATATTTAAACTGATATTTATTATTTTAAAATTGTTTAATTTTTTTAAATGTCATTTTAATTTTTTTCATATGTTATTAATATAGATTTATATAATTATAATATTTTTGAATTTTAATTTAACTAATAGTGAATAAGTTTATTATGTTTAAAAGTGGAAATATAGTCTCTAAAAGTGATACTATGGGGGAAAAAAATTTATTTACCTAGTGAGAAAGAATTGGGTTAATAACATATGAGATGAAGAAGAATCGTTTTACCTATATTTTTGGTAAAAAGGTAATTCTAATTCCATATAAAAAGGAGCACGTACCAAAGTAGTAAATATAAATAATTATTTTGTCAATAAGAATATATCTAGATATCATGAATGGATGAAAAATTCTGAATTAAGGCAACAAACTGGCAGTGAATATTTATCATTAGAAAAAGAATATGAAATGTGCCAAACCTGGCAAGAAGATGATAATAGTTAATATATAATTTTATTATTATTATTATTTATAATATAGAATGCACTTTTATTATATTAAATGCTGAAAAGTATCATAACAAAAGTAATGGATTTAAGAGTGAGAGATCCAATTCCTCATGTCTACCCTTTAATAATAGAACTATTAAGCGTGATGAAACAGAAGCCATACCCATAAGTGATTTAAATGATGATCTCAAATCAATAAACCTTCCTCTTGATAGTACCCATAAACCTCTCAATGATTTTTATACCGATGAAACATTTAATAAAGGAGATGATAATGACGAATTTACACTTAATAGTAGTAATTGTTCTTTAAATTGTGGTAACACTTCTAAATTGCATGAGATATATTCTATGGTTGGAGATATTAATTTATTTATAACAAACAATGACATAATAAAAAATAATTGTAATAATCTTCACAATTCATGCATTAAGCAGGCTGAAATAAATATTATGATTGCTGATACTTACTCAAGAAATAAGGGCTTAGGATTAGAGGCTATCTTGCTCATTCTTAAATATGGCATTGAAGTTTTGGAGATTTCCCATTATTTTGTGAAGATTTCTTATGAAAATTTGATCAGCATTGATTTATTCAATAAAATTGGTTTTACTGAGGTGAATTTTGATTATTTTAGAGATCTGCAAATCCCAGCTTGGGCAAATTTAAAAAATTAAAATGAGTAAGGCAATATATCAAATTTTTTTTTGGCCAAACCAGATAATTTGCACATAAAAAATCAGGCACAAATCTTTTATTTGTTATAAAATAATAATAGAATAGCCCAGGCATTAAAATTTTGAACAAATATTTTAAATAATTACAATATGCTTACTTCTTTGCATTTTAAGAGCTGCCTAACTAAATTATTGAAACTAAATAAATAACACAATAAATTCACAATAGATTAAATAAATTTCGGAACTAGGGATATCTGACAACCTATTATTTATGAAGTCCAAGTACACAATACAGATATCAGACTTGAGTTATAAATGCAGAAGGAAATGGATAGCAATTTACCCAATAGAACCTTAATTGATGTTGGTGAAAAAAAAGATATAGATAGTAAAAAAGGCCTGTAAAATTCTTACAAAACCTTTCATAAATTTTAAGAAAATTTTTAGTGGGCCAGGCTGGGTAAAAATAATTTAATGGGCTGGGGAACTTGTACAAAAATTTATGATGGTCTTGGCTGGGATTTGCATATCTCTAACTTATTTACATCAGCATAATATATTGATTTTTAAAATGAGTAAAATGTTTGTCTAAATAAACCAGGTTGAAATGCTTGTCAATTGACCAATCAAAAGAGTTCAATTGACTGAAGTATATGCAACCAGTTATATATGGTCAGATACTCTTAAATATTGTATCTTAAACGAGTAGCTATTTAATTCCCAAAATATCCATCATTAAAATATTGTTAATTTTTTTCAAAAATAGACATACCAAGTGCACCTGCTACAGAAATCAATATGTCATATCATCAATTAGTTTAACAAAGACTTTAAAAAATTGAATGCAACGATAAATTTGAAAAAGTGCTTTAAAAGTGTCCATCTTTGAAGAAACTGTTTTTGCGATATATGCCCAAGAGAAATAAGGGATCATATTCTTAGACGAAGATTTGAATATAGAAATTTTAAGTTTTTTAAATATACCGGATAGCTACGTCATTCTAAAGAAATCTAAGGGCATAAATTCACATTTTTCCAATTAAGATTGATAAGTTATTTTTGGAACAACATATTAGTCCATCAGGCCAAGACCTAATATTTTCTCCATCAGAATGGGGAAAAAAAAATTATATTTGAAATGAGAAAAAAACGATCAAAATATAACTGCTCATAATACTGTCTACTTATTAGATCCCTAATATCGACAATATCTTACGAAAATCGAATTAGACGAAGCTTGAGATATGATAACAAGAAGTAGGAATTCTGTAAGGTGGTGAGAATCGAACCATTTTAGGTGATATAATAAATTTTGGCTGTAAAAATGATATCATTTATAATCAAAAATATGTGCAATGCGATAGCAGCCATAACTATTTATCAGAAATTTTTGGCATCAAGCTGGTGGAAGGGACTTTGTCCACCTTGCCCTGTAATGGAAGTACCAAATATCTTATTAACTCTTTCAAGTTCAGCTTTTCTTTAGAAAGAAATTGTTCCATCTAGGGTAATATTCGTACAAAGAACCGAAATCGACTAAAAACTTTGACTAAGCGTTTTTCATAATATACGATTAGTTAAAAACATAAAAGAAAATTATTATTCATCTGAGCCAGAAAACGGTTCTGACACAGAAAGTGAAGACGAAATGATATTTTATGAATGAATCAAAATATTACCAAATTTAATTATATGCATTGACTATATATTTTATATATTTGTTATAACTTACACATCACATACTATCTTAAAAATATTTTATTGAATTTGACCATATTTGACCGGTCAATTAACCGAATCATATTTAACCGGTCAAAAGCCCGAAATAAACTGCTTTATTAAGCTAACTTCGTATTACGCTTTTAGAAAGAAAGGTCGGACGTTTTCAACGAGGTAACCTTAACACTGGACATATCAAAAGGCTTTTCGGAGTGGCTCAATGAGAACACGTCGGAATCCCAAATTGTTGACAAAAATTTCAACTCTCAATGCATGAAATTTTGTTTCGCATCCGCAACCTAAACTTTTTTTGGGAATTCAATTTTTTTTTAAAATATTTCAACAGATGGAACAAAATATTATTAAAATAATATTTGTATCATAGTTTTGTAAAAAAAAAAAAGGTGAATTAAATTCTGATATAAATTGTAACATAATTTTGTGATAATTGTAATTTACCATTGTAATGCCAAATATATATTGATTATATTTATTAGTAAAATATAAATAAATTTTTTTTTTATATAATATATTGGCAAATAACCATTTCCTTTTCTTGATAATTAACTCTGGTATATTAAAAGATTTAAGAAGGTTCGTGGCGGGGGAGTGGCAATTGGCGGCTAATGGAGGTCTAAAGCTCCCCGCGGTTTGGATCTAGAATAAGATCACCGTCTCCTCGACCGGGCGTATTAAACCACCTAAAGGTTTTGATGTCAGGAAGGGCATCCGATTGTAAAAACCTTGCTACAAAATTTCCTGATAAATTAAATCAGAGGGCAAACTGGCCAACCTGGGTGAACCTGGAAATCACCATTAAACGGAGAAGAAGAAGATTATGGATATGGTCATCAAAAATCGTTTTTATTTTTTTTTGAACCTTAATTATAATAAATTTATAGACTGGGGCTAGTTTGAACCAATTTAGTAAGAGTCTTAGTTACTGAAAAAAAAATTTTTTAAAGAAAATTACAGTTCTACCAAATTTTTTTTTTAATATTAAGAATATAAATATGATTTGTATAAAATATTTTTTTTGAAGGAGTTTCAAACATTAATAATTTTCTTGGTATTTTCTTAGTTAAAAGTTTTAATTAAAAAAAATGTACGAGGGCCGAACATAGCGGTTGATGGGTAAAATTTATTTTTAAAAAAGTATCTTAAAAGTATCTGTTATTTAAGTGCTATCTTATAAGGTATTTAAGTATTTATATTTGACCTGTGCGCCGCAAAATTATAGATGCCAGCGTGAGTTATAAAAATCTAATTGGCGGCTGGCGGCTCGCCTCTTTTTAACCGCTAACTTTAAATTGCTAATTGAATTTTTTTTAAGAAAAATAAAATTAAAAATAAATTATACACCATAGATAATATCGGCATATTTTTACCTATTAAAAAAATACTAATTATGAATTCAAGCTCAATATTGTAATTTTATAGCTATCATATAATATAAAAATAATTTTAAATTGGCCGGATATAAGGAGGATCTCCTTGAATTCATTCCTCAATCCAAAAGTAAAGAAAACTGTTTGCACTGATGTTCTAGTTTCCCCCGAACACCGAATTTTTTTTTAGCCAGCGTGGAAAGATTCGAAAATTCAATCCTCTTCTCTCTCTAAAAATGTAGAACATCTGTATCATGCGAATGGCATTTTGGTTCAACACTCAAAATGGAATTAGTGACTTTTTTGTAGAATGTGTATCTACTAAGCTCGTCAAATGACTTGTATATGATATTTCCTCCTGGTTTTCAAGCTCCATAATTTACTAAATGTCATCTTAAGATATTTGAATTGGATAATAAATTCCGACGATGCACAATTTTGTTCTATTATCTATTTTTATTTTTTGAAATCTTGGGTATGAAAAGAGAATTTTTGAAATAAAAAAGTAAATTAAAATACCTATATATTAGTATACTGGCATATCGGAAACAGGAAATCGTAATGTAAGATTTTTTTAAAATCCATCTCATTATCATTTACTCTTAAAGGCCTTTCTATTTACCTCTTGAAAGGTAATACCAAGTTTAATAATATAAGCCCTTTTTCTTGTAAAGATAGATGAAAATTCAACTGTTTCTTAAAATTATGGGGGAAAAAACTTATAGTTCCTTCTACGAGATCTGATTATAAGTTTTAAAATAATTTGAGATAATGCTTTTCAAAACATTTATTATTTAGATTTTATTAATTAATATACTTAGCTACCTGGATTGGGATATTTAACTTTAACGATTGGAATCGCGAACTTGAACGGGTATCAGGATATTATTTAGCGAGTTCCATATAACCGATGTTTAGGTCATGGCAACATGCAAAGCGATGTTTGCCCGATCAGAGCAAAAACGTATAAAATATGAAAGTTATTTATTAAAAAAAAAATTTTTAGCCACCGATGTGAGCCTTTGCGGCGGCGAGGCCGTAATTTTTTTTGTGACAGCGATTTTTGATTTGATCAAAAAATCGCCGGCCTGCCCAGCTTTTATAGGTATATTTTTATATGTAAAATATATCGATTTTTTATTTTTAAAATAAAATTTTGATTTAAGAATAAACCACTTATATCCTTCTCTTCTATCAAATATGACAAAAGCCAGGGCATCACAATCCACTTATCTAAAAATGAATAAAAAAAAATGAAGTTTTTTTTTATGAGAATTATCAAGCTAAATTTTTGAAATTTAGCCTAAAATATTAAAATTTTTCCTATATTTTTGTTCAAAATTTCTGACATGATAAAAAAAAATCTTCAAAAGCTTATTTGTTGAACCCCGAAAAAAATTTAGCTTATCTTGCGTCGTCTTGAATGGAGCGCGTGAACATTTCAACAGTCATTTCTATGAGCAAGTTGGGAATACATTTGAAATGCTCCTTACTTGGGCTCCAATTTGGAGACCTGGCAATTAATTTTGCTAAACGGCTCGATTTGAGTCGATTTTTAAAAACGGCGAACTCAATATTTTATCCAGAATAATATTATGTAAGCCTAAAGATCACAGATGGCACAAAGGTGTAGACCTCAATTAGCGATTTTCGAGGCTTAGGCAATATTTTCCCGGCTAAAATATTTAGTTAGCCGTTTTCAAAAATCGGTTCAAAACGAGCCGTTTAACAACACTACATATGTATTTATTATGTAAGTTTGTTTTTTGCAGGAATCTAAAAAAATAGTATTTATAATAATTTTAACTTACATTGAGATAACCTTAAAAAACTTATTTAATATTATATGTATTTATTATGTAAGTTTGTTTTTGTGCAGGAATCTAAAAAAATAGTATTTATAAAAATTTTAACTTACATTGCCTATGAGATAACCTTAAAAAACTTATTTAATAATATATGTATTTATTATGTAAGTTTGTATTTTGTGCAGGAATCTAAAAAAATAGTATTTATAAAAATTTTAACTTACATTGCCTATGAGATAACCTTAAAAAACTTATTTAATATTATATCTATTTATTATGTAAGTTTGTTTTTTGTGCAGGAATCTAAAAAAAATAGTATTTATTAAAATTTTAAATTACATTGCTTATGAGATAACCTTATAAATAAGTTTTTTAAGGTTATCTCATAGGCAATGTATAAAAGTATAAAATGAAATTTACTGATGATGATGGTATCTTGTCTATGATGGTTTTGCTCGATATGGTGTCTGTTAAAAAATATATCTAATTATGTTAATATTGTAATTATATTTATATTATTATATGTTTTGTAATTCAGTATTGTTTTTTTTTGAAAATGGCGGTTCGATTTGGTTTATGAATGCGTGTTTGATATGGTTAAGCTATGATGATTTTTATTGAATATATATATTATAGATTTGAATTCCTTAGCTCTTGTATGATTATCTGCAAACATTTTTTTCATACTAATGTTCCTTCCTGCCTATTGCCTCAAAATACTTCTGAAATGCTTTCCATGATTTGTAGGAGATTAAATCCATTTTGCTAATATGATCTAAATTGGCTTAAAATTGCTATGATAGATAGATAAATTATAGATATATAGAAAGAACAATATATTAGACATCAATTAAGACAAAACATTTACATTTCCACTTTGAAATATAATGCTATTTAAAATAAAATGTAACATTATAGATGGCGCTAAATATCATGGAGATTAAAACTACAATTTAGCATAACTTAAATACTTCCGAATTTGTTAATATTAATTAAATATTATTAAGAATCACTCCCTATTTACAGTAGGACAACCGTTCTATAATCAATAAAGAAGTTGAATATTACATAATATATTAACAAAATTATAATTGACTATTATCAGGTACAAATAATTGACTTGATAAGGCACGAATTTAGGAAAATTTGTCTAACTTTTTTTTGGAAGTAAATATTAATCTAAGATTTTATATTTATTATCTCCAATATTTTTTAAATATATACTCAAAATTTTAGATCTCAATTTTTAATATGTTTTGAGATATATCTAATCAAAATTTGGGGTAAAATAGACCCCACCTTTGTAGTTAAGGGAGTTTTTTCTACCTTTGTAGTGAAGGGTTAAAACAAATGTTAAAAAAGACAATGTATAGGCTAGATAAATAATAAATAAAACTTACATAAAATATGTCTTATCTTGTAATTTACGAGAAACACAATTTAGTAATAAAATAGTTTGGTATCCGGTTGTTAGGTTTATAAAATAATAATTAATAATGACATGACATGTTAATATGATTGACATTTTAATCCTAAAATGTGATAAATATTAAATAATATGATTTTATAATTAATATTATAAATTATACTAACTATTTAAGATATTAATATTATTATATATATTTTCGGGTCGGGTCGGGTTTTCGGGTCGGACAGCTTTTACAACCCGACCCGAGCCCGAACCCGAGAAATTTTTTTTTGATGCGGGTCGGGTCGGGCTACGGACAGCCCGTGCAGTTCTCTAATGATGGTATCGTGTCTATGATGCCGTCAAGAATGACGGGGAATTAGAATTTTCTCCTTTATAACTATTTTTATATCTTTAAAAACTCAATCTATGAAAGGATGATAGATATTAGGGCTCCCAGGTTCTTAAATATAGTCGAGACATCCCGGTATTGTCAATAAAGGACACAAATATGCACCTTCTTCACATTTAAAAGATAAAAGAAAATTTTACCCAATAATTAAGATTTATTACATGGAAACAATGTCTCTTATTGGAACCCCAAATACTACATTATCCACCAGAGCTCCTGTTAGTCAGCATTTCTGTTCACTCCCCACTGCTGTGAAGGTAGGAGATGGATTTTAGGGGAGCAAAGAAATGGAAAAAAGAATGAATAAAAGAAGGAAGAAATAGAAAAAAAGAGACAAAGATATGAATTATAAGAAAATATAATAATTGTGTATACCTTAAGACTTAAAAAAAATATAATATAGTAAAATTTATTGATGATGATGATGGTATCGTGTCTATGATGTTTTTGGTCGATGTAGTGTCGTTTTTTTGATGTAATTTCCTTGCTCGTAACTTGCTGTAAATAACTGGAAATAAAACGTGTAAATTGGAAGTATAAAATAAAATTTACTGATGATGATGATGGTATCGTGTCTATGATGTTTTTGGTCGATGTAGTGTCGTTTTTTTGATGTAATTTCCTTGCTCGTAACTTGCCGTAAATAACTGGAAATAAAACGTGTAAATTGGAAGTATAAAATAAAATTTACTGATGATGTTATCGTGTCTATGATGTTTTTGGTCGATGTAGTGTCGTTTTTTTTATGTAATTTCCTTGCTCGTAACTTGCCATAAATAACTGGAAATAAAACGTGTAAATTGGAAGTATAAAATAAAATTTACTGATGATGATGATGGTATCGTGTCTATGATGTTTTTGGTCGATGTGGTGTCGTTTTTTTTTGTAATTTCCTTGCTCGTAATTTGTCGTAAATAACTGGAAATAAAACGTGTAAATTGGAAGTAATGAAGGTACCGTCCGGTCTTTGGTCCGGACTGGACCGATACCCTCGGACCGGACCGGACCACGGTACTTGAGAAAAAGATCGATCCAGACCATGGTCCTAAATAAAAAACATATTTTTTAACCTAATTTGATTTGTTTTATCATTTTATTAAATATAAGAGTATTATATAAACAATAAAATTTATCCAATGGTATTGAAAAAAATGATTTTGTGCTTGTAGAGGGCATATTAAAATTAAGAGTAGATTGTGTTTTTGGAGATATTTTCATTTTCATCATTAGAAGTATATATTTTATGTTTTATCAGATGTCTGCTTAAGGTACCTAATTATTTTATTAAGAATAAGGTTAAGTAATTTTTACAATAAATTATAAAGACAGTTTCTTTAAAAAAAATAGAATTATATAATAACTAAAATATTTTAATAATATAATTGCTTATTTTGATTAATTTATTGCTTAAAAAATTTTAAACAATTATTTTGTTACTAGGTGCTGACGATACATTAAATTTGGTACTGCAGTGAACACATACTCTATGTTTTTATTGGGACTATAAGTAAAATGTTTCTTGGACAAACTTATGGTTTTCATATTGTAAAATAAAAATTAACAAAATCTAAAATGACTCCTCTAGAAAAATATCATAAAATAAAATATACAAAAAAATTATATTAATTGTATAGTAAAGCAAACTTAAACAATAATAAAAGACCGGTCCGGACCGTGATCTGGACAGTAAAAAATAAAAAGACCGGTCCGGACCACGGTCCTCAAGAAAAAGATCGGTCTGACAAACGGTCCGGTCCGATCCCGGTCTAAGACCGATAGGACCGGACTGTTGACCTTCACTAATTGGAAGTATAAAATAAAATTTACTGATGATGATGATGGTATCGTGTCTATGATGTTTTTGGTCGATGTAGTGTCGTTTTTTTGATGTAATTTCCTTGCTCGTAACTTGCCGTAAATAACTGGAAATAAAACGTGTAAATTGGAAGTATAAAATAAAATTTACTGATGATGATGATGGTATCGTGTCTATGATGTTTTTGGTCGATGTGGTGTCTTTTTTTGTAATTTCCTTGCTCGTAACTTGCCGTAAATAACTGGAAATAAAACGTGTAAATTGGAAGTATAAAATAAAATTTACTTATGATGATGATGGTATCGTGTCTATGATGTTTTTGCTCGATGTGGTGTCGTTTTTGATGAATTAACTTGAAGCTACAGAATTTACTAAGTCCTGATGTACGACATTAAGAGTAAATACTCTATTATCATTCAAAAGTGTGCCCTAGTTTTTTTGTAGGTAATATTTTTATTTTCATATTTTTTTAAATCTGCAACGTGTTAGAGCGACATAGAGCTGACCATGGGAAAACACAGGTTCAGGAAGAAGACATTGTCGAATGTTTGACATTGACTTTTGTTTATAGTGATAACAAAAGCAGGAATAATAGGAAATTGGCGTCTTTTTAATAATTTACATAGAATTTGTATTAAATTGTGGATATTATAGTGCTGCAATAAAAAAAATATAACTGTATGGGATGTTGAAGCAATTTCTTCTTGATTTTGATTGATTTTAGGTAATATAAAAAGCCTCTTTTGGTTTTGCTAAAATCATATGTATATAATTAAATAAAAAGTAAACACATTGAATTGATATTAAAAAAGATCAAAGAAAAAGAAATAATAATAATGATTGTCTAAATTTGAAAGTAAATCTTTTAAAAAATCTGGATATTGTAGAGAAGGCAATAAAACACGACCTTTGTGGCAGCAATTTTTAAATTTTCCATCAGATGGTTTTTCAGAAATAAAATTTAATGCATTACAATATTGGCATAGAATATTTAATGGCCCACAGTAATGTTCAACTTGTTCTAGATTTTTAGTATCTTCAAGATGATTGGATGTTGAAGCAATAATACAATTTGATTGTTTATTTACAGTATCTTCAAGATGGTTGGATGTTGAAGGAATAAGACTTTGCTCTTGCCTTTTCTTGCTACGACAAAGTGTCTGTCTCTTTCTAGCTTTCTCCTTATGTTGATTTATTATTAAAATTTAAAAATATAAGAATTACTCAATTTTATAAAAATAAGTTTAGTTTAAAATATTTATTATTGTGGACATAAAATAAAATTACTAAATATATACTTCATAAACATATTTATAAAAAATAATGGAAAATATTAGAATAGCCCCTCGCCTAATAAATATATATTTCGGAATCACATCTTATAAGATAGGAAAAATCTGATTCCTCGTCATTCTTGACGGGCTATCAGTTAACATACAATATAAATTTAAAAAATATAAAATTTACTCTATAGGATGTTGAAGCAATAATGCCTTGCTCTTTAGATTTTGGTAGTATGAAACGTTCCATTGTTTGGTTTTGTTGAATGGTATCTTGTGTAGGAATCTAAAAAAAATAATAAAATAGTATTTATAAAAATTTTAACTTACATTGCCTATGAGATAACCTTAAAAAACTTATTTAATATTATATCTATTTATTATGTAAGTTTGTTTTTTGTGCAGGATAAAAAAATAGTATTTATAAAAATTTTAACTTACATTGCCTATGAGATAACCTTAAAAAACTTATTTAATATTATATGTATTTATTATGTAAGTTTGTTTTTGTGCAGGAATCTAAAAAAATAGTATTTATAAAAATTTTAACTTACATTGCCTATGAGATAACCTTAAAAAACTTATTTAATATTATATGTATTTATTATGTAAGTTTGTTTTTTGTGCAGGAATCTAAAAAAATAGTATTTATAAAAATTTTAACTTACATTGCCTATGAGATAACCTTAAAAAACTTATTTAATATTATATCTATTTATTATATAAGTTTGTTTTTTATGCAGGAATCTAAAAAAATAGTATTTATAGAAATTTTAATTTACATTGCCTATGAGATAACCTTAAAAAACTAATTTAATATTATATCTATTTATTATGTAAGTTTGTTTTTTGTGCAGGAATCTAAAAAAATAGTATTTATAAAAATTTTAAATTACATTGCTTATAAGATAATCTTATAAATAAGTTTTTTAAAGCTATCTCATAGGCAATGTATAAAAGTATAAAATGAAATTTACTGATGATGATGGTATCTTGTCTATGATGGTTTTTCTCGATGTGGTGTCGTTTTTTTGATGTAATTTCCTTGCTCGTAACTTGCCGTAAATAACTGGAAATAAGATGTGTAAATTGAAAGTATATAATAAAATTTACTGATGATGATGATGATGTTTCTCGACGTGGTGTCGTTTTTTTGATGTAATTTCCTTGCTCGTAACTTGCCGTAAATAACTGGAAATAAAGTGTAAATTGAAAGTATAAAATAAAATTTACTGATGATGATGGTATCTTGTCTATGATGGTTTTGCTCGATGTGGTGTCTGTTAAAAAATATATCTAATTATTTACTAATGATGATGATGGTATCTTGTCTATGATGGTTTTGCTCGATGTGGTGTCTGTTAAAAAATATATCTAATTATTTACTAATGATGATGATGGTATCTTGTCTATGATGATTTTGCTCGATGTGGTGTCTGTTAAAAAATATATCTAATTATGTTAATATTGTAATTATATTTATATTATTATATGTTTTGTAATTCAGTATTGTTTTTTTTTTGAAAATGGCGGTTCGATTTGGTTTATGAATGCGTGTTTGATATGGTTAAGCTATGATGATTTTTATTGAATATATATATTCTAGATTTGAATTCCTTAGCTCTTGTAGGATTATCTGCAAACATTTTTTTCATACTAATGTTCCTTCCTGCCTATTGCCTCAAAATACTTCTGAAATGCTTTCCATGATTTATAGGAGATTAAATCCATTTTGCTAATATGATCTAAATTGGCTTAAAATTGTTATGATAGATAGATAAATTATAGATATATAGAAAGAACAATATATTTGACATCAATTAAGACAAAACATTTACATTTAAACTTTGAAATATAAAGCTATTTAAAATAAAATACAATATTATAGATGGCGCTAAATATTATAGAGATTAAAACTACAATTTGGCATAACTTAAATACTTCTGAATTTCTTAATATTAATTAAATATTATTAAGAATCACTCACTATTTACGTAGGACAACCGTTCTATAATTAATAAAGAAGTTGAATATTACATAAAATATTAACAAAATTATAATTGACTATTATCAGGTACAAATAATTGACTTGATAAGGCACGAATTTTTTTAAAGAATTCTATTGGCTAATCATGTGACACAATATATTTTAAGCCTTTTATTAATATACATGTAATACAAATAACTTCCTAAAAAAAGGAGTATTTGAAAATTAAAGAAATAAGAAGGCAGACGATAATATTCAAAAACAAATCTTTTTTTTAGAACTTATTTAAAATTTTAAAATCGATGGTATTAATAAAAAAGGCAACCTCAATTTAAACAAGGACAGCAAAACCTAGATGCTAAATTTGTGTGCGCTATAAAGGTTTCATCAAAAAATAAATAAATAATATTTATATAAAAATATTTTATTATTTTACTCGCAAAATTCCATAAGAAAAAGAGGCAAATAATCCTTGATTTTGATCAAAATTAGTTTATTAAAGAATATCTTTTTTTCCTATAATTTGTTTCTATTTGTGTTCTATAAACATGCACACTCCATAAAATAAAAGTAAAAAAAAATTAAAATCATTTTGTTTTAATTTTCAGCCGTTTTTGGGGGATTAAAACTTTGCTCGATTTCTAGCTTTCTTTCGCATTCGTCTATCAAACTATTCATCGTTTCGTTCAGTAATTGCGATATCCTTTATTAAATATAACAACTAAATCAAAATTTTAGTTAAAGAAATGTTTTGAAAAAAGAAATGTTTTTATTAAAAGGAAATGTTTTTATTTAAAAAAAATGCTTTTATTAAAAATAAACGTTTTTTTGTAGCCGCAACATTTGGCCAAAAGAGAACCACTTTTCGCCATCTGTGCGCGAATTCTCGAGGCCAGTTATTATTTTTTTTGGCGAAAATCTTGATTTAGACAACTAATAAAAAAAATGTTTAGAAATTGAGAAAAATCAAGTTTTTGGAAGATTAGAACCCTCTGAATAGGGTCAAATTTGGAAACCGGAAGCAAAACTTCTTTCATTTCCTCCCTTTTTTCTTTAGAATTTCTTAGAATAGGCAAGAAGTTGAATTTTTTTTTAAAGAAATTTTGTAAAATCGAACCGGAAGGAAACTTTTTTAGCCCTGAGTTTTACTATATAGCGCTTAATTTTATCCATTATCATTCAAAGCTGGGCATCCGATATTTATTGTATTTTTTTTAATATGAGCAATGAATTTCTCTGATTAAAATTTCGAACAAGGAATATGGATTTTAAGCGTTTTAACACCTGATTTTGATTCTAATAATTTCTCCCCCCCCCCAAAAAAAAAGAAAAAAATAGGTTGTCATAAAAAAATATAAATTCCAATCATGATTAATAATTTTTAAGAAATGATTTTATATTAATAAATGGAAAATCTCATTCGAAAAAATACGAATCAACAATATGATAATAGATCACATTACAATAACAGCAGAAACAACGATACTAGAAATCAGATAGAATACAATAAGATTAACACAGTAAACATCGAAGAATGAATTCAAAATTTATAAAGTAGAAAACAAAGATTTAGACTTATTAAACATAACGTAAATAACATGACAGAAGATTGAAATTGAACAACCTTAAAACAGTCATGCAGGTTGACACAGGTTCTAGGTTCTCAATAATACCTAGTTCGATAGCTAAGAACGCAGGCGTCACTGAAATGAAGAAATCTAATTTAAAATTAACAGGCTATGACGACTATCAAATCAAAATATTAGGGACAACGCAAATCAGCGTAAATTACGAAGGAGTAACTAAAAATTTACAAGCGATCTTTGTTAATAGCAATAAGAGTCCATTACTTGGCAGAACTTGGCTAAGAATATTTTAAAAAAATTTGTAGGTAATATAGATGATGATTATTATAATAATAAACTTACCAAACTCATACTTGATTACAAACTAAAAATGGCTGATAAACCCATCTGCAAAACCAATATTAAGCTTCGCTTAAAGCAAAAAGCCGTACCAAAGATAATATCGCTGAGGAGAAAACCATATTCCAGATTAGATATAGTAGGTAAAGAATTAAACAGATGGATACAGGACAAAATAATAGAGCCCGTAAAAGATGTACGTTGGGCTAGTCCGTTAACTCCAGTCTTCAAGGATGATGGAAGTCTCAGGTTATGTCCTGACTTAAAGATGCTATCAATCCTGCGCTGGAAGATTTCCAAAGCAAAACTATCAAAAGGAAACAAATTCACCAAAATCGACTTCAAGAGCGCATTTTTGCAAATTCCCATAGATAAGAGCTCTAGGGACATATTGACCATTTCTACACACAAAGGATACTTCAGATTTACCAGACTACCATTTGGTCTCAAAGCTGCGAATTCCAGCAGACCATGGATAAAATATTCGGAGACATGAAAGATGTAATATTTTATATTGACGATCTTTTAATAACGGGTAAAAATGACGAAATACATATATAAAATATAAATAAAGTTTTTGAAAGAATATTAAAATATGGTCTCACACCAAACTTTACAAAGAGCGTATTTATGAAAACCAACGACAGATTTTTAGGTCATGATATAGATGCAGAAAGTATACACCCTAATCGAGATAAAATTAGAGCTATAATCAACATGCCAGAGCCAAAATCTTATGATGAACTTTCTACATTTTTAGGAATGGCAAGTTACTACAGAAAAATTTTGAATAATTTTGCCGACCTAGCAGACCCACTATACAAAATAGTTAAAGAAAAATGGAAGTGGGAAGCTGAACATGCCAAAAGTTTCACAGAAATAAAAAAATTAATCAGTCAACCTCCTACATTAAATTATTTTAATCCAAACTTACCTATATGTATAGCTGCTGACACATCCAAACGTGGACTTGGAGCAGTACTTTTTCATATAGAGAGAAACGGAAAGGAAAAACCTATAGCCTTAGCATCAATAACATTATTAAAGGCAGAGATAAACTACACAAATATTGAGAGAGAGGCTCTTGCCATAATATTTGCATTCAAAAGATTTCAAGAATACCTAATAGGTACTAAGTTTATTATAATCACCGACCGAAAACCCTTGATTTACATCTTTTCCCAAAGGATATAAAGAAAATACTTCGATGTCTATGCGTTTGCAGAAGTGGAACATAGCAATGAGAGTTTATGATTTTAAAATAATTCATAGAGCAGGCAAATATAATTTACAAGTAATTTTTTATATTTATATAAACTAAAAAATATATTTCATATTCGTAAGGAAACTATTGATAATATAAGTACGGACAACACAAAAAACGACTTATGGGATATTCCGATTAATTTTAATAAAGTATTAGAGGAAACATATAAAGACAAAGAAATATTGGATATTATTAACTACATAAGGAAAGGTGATGGTATAAAAAACAAATCATACAAAAACATGGAAAATGAATTAAGTATTAGAAATAATTGTTTGTTCAAAGAAAATAAAATTGTGATTCCTTGCAGGTATGAGAAAAACTATGTTGAAGGAATTACACATCAGACACTTAGGTGTTGGAAAGACCAAAACATCAGCCAAGGATTATATGTATTGGCCAGGTATGAACACGAGTATCGATCTTGAAGTAAAAAATTGTGAACCATTTAATATTTGGGCATCGAATTCCAATTCAATTCAACATCCATGGGTTACTACTTCTAAACCCTTTGAAAGAATACACATAGACTATACGGGACCTTTTTATCAAAAATTTTGGTTAATAATAGTAGATGCATACAGCAAATTTCCAATAATAACTCCAGTCAAATCTATCACAACAGACATCACTTTAAAAGAACTTATGAAAACAATCAGTATTTTTGGAATACCGGAAGAAATAGTAACTGATAACGGTACAAACTTCACGAGTCACTCGTTAGATAAATTTTGTAAAGATCATGGAATCAAACACACCCTAACCGCCGCTTACCATAAGCAGTCCAACAGCGGTCAGGTGGAAAGGATGGTGGGTACCTTCAAAATGAGTATAAAGAGAAATATGGAAAGAGAAAACACCAATTTAGACACAGCTCTAGAAAGGTTTTTATTTAATTATCGTAATACTCCGAACAGCTCAACAGGCATAGCACCGAGTAAACTATTAAATGGGATCTATTGAAACCATGATGACAAAGATAACAACAATGAACAGGATAATAATGGTAGGAGACAACGTATGGTATAAAACATTCATACAAAACAAATGGGACAAAGGCATTGTCATCGAAAAAGAGAGTGAATTATTATATAGAATAGACACTGGTTGTAAAATAATAAGAAGACATATAGACCAAATAAAAAAGAGATCACGCGAGACAGTAACGGTGAACGAACCGATAAGAAATTTTGGAGGGGAAAGAGATGAAAGACCTGTAAGAGCAAAACGTTTACCTAGTCATTTCAAAGACTATGTAATGGCTGTCAAGGAATACGAAAATTATTTGGAAAAACAAATTATAAACAACACGCGATTTAATAAATATTAAAAAATAAGAAATAAAAATAATATTAATAAAAATTCACATTAAAAAATAAAAAATAAATTATCATTCTATATACCATTCGATTTGATTCTTATTCCACTATAATTCATTAAATGATAATGATAACGAACAAAGAGACGAACAAAGAGATGAACAAAAAGAAGTATGATGAGACGTTGAGATGATGAGGATGAAGAGGACAGAAGCAAGAGAAACTGGAATAGCAAAGAATTACTCAGAGAGAGAGAGATGTTAAGATGTGTAAATAGTTACAGAGGCGATTAAATTTAATTTTCAAGTTTAAATTTTTCTTATTTTAATGTTACTGTGCAAATGTTTTCAATTACTTTAAAACTATATATTGTCTTTTTTTTTATATACGATATACACATTTTTATTTTGATTGTAAATTTTGTGATTTCACGATCAGCTGTTAAATTTTTAGCAATTTTTTCCTAGTTTACTACACCCCATCCTAAACGATAAAAGCAAAAACGAGACCAATGTTTCATACCGGGCCTGAAAATTTTTTAAAAAAAATAAATCCGGGCCTGTCGTATATTATAAAACCAAATCTTTGAAATCGGCATTATTAGCTATAAAATCAAAAATGAATTTAAAAAAATGCGGGCCGAGACTGAAAATTTTTTAAAAAAAAAAAAAGCCGGGCCGGGTTTTAAAATATAAAACCCGGGCCGGACCGTGCAAATGGTACCTCTGCAGGTCTCTGTCTTTATATTTTAAGTCAAAATTTTTTTGAAATTCTATTATAGTAAACTTCTAAACGGAAGATTTCGTTTCCTCCTTATATCCCATCTATAAAACTGCCTATGGCGCATGCCTAACATTTTGCGAGCACAGCTCAAGTATACTAACACTAGCATTAAACCGTAAAAATTCAAACTTAGGATCAATCACTCTTCCCTTGTTCCTGTTGATGGAACGGTCGTTAACTAAAACCCATAATATCTTCATAAGACTAGGCAACACTGAAAAATTCTGGAAAATAATTTTCCCGGGGTAAAGATTAGAACAACCTCTGTTCTTTGATTTTACTATGAGTAGAATGGGGGGGGGAGGGTAAACCCTAAAAAAAAATAAAACCAACCTCCAAATTGTGTTTTCCTGATGAGTTAGAGTTTTAATTAATGTTTCCATCCACATCAAACTGGTCGAGGTATCTGTCATGGTTAAATAGTCATCGTGTGATAAGCTTTGGTAGAAATCGGCTAAGCTTTCATGGAAATTAGCGTGTTTCAAGTCCTGGTTTTATAGAAAAAAAAATGAATATTTCATGATTTTATGTTTAATTTTTTAAAAAATAGACATTTTACTCTTTACCCTGACGGGTACCTTTTTTCCTCGTTTGGTTGTGGAAGCGGAAAAAAATAGGAGGGGTGGTTTTTTTTAAAAATTAGCCAGTAAATATCTCACGTGTGCCCTCTATCGGGGGTTACCTCATTCTTTTTCTGGCTGAGTTACCCTAAAAAATGATAGTTTCATTATTTAGACCTGTTCAATATATATTCCTTTACTGGAGAAATGAAGTCATTATTGTTTATTTTTTTTTGTTTACTTTTATACTTCACTTCTGACTCCTATTAATAAACACTAGAGAAAATCATGAGACCAGCCAGTTTAGTTAGATTTCTGGGATCGAACTATTTTTACGAAACTCGGGTCTAGTGAAGAAAATCTAAAACTCAGGATAGGTGCCATTGTTGATCTCTGCTAATTATACTGATATGTGGTTAGTATATATCGTTTTTTCTCTCAGAATTCTGCTAAAATCACCTTCAATGTAAAAAGTGTCACTTTTCCCCCTTCCTTCCTTTCTTTCTTTATTTCTAATAAGATGACGCTGTATATGAGAAATATAAACGGATTTAAGCTATCTTTTTTAATATTCAATATAGTGCATGTTTTTGCATCATAAGTTATCCTTATATTCATAAAAATGCGTGTCTATATGATTAGGTATTCTGAGGCTCAGCACTACCGATTCGATCCCTAGGAACGCCAGTATTATTTTTCTTTTAAACCCAACCTCTTGGACAAGGTTTGGATAAGGTTAAATAAATATGGGGCCAGGTTGCAAATTTAAAAAAAAAAATTTTTTGCTATTTAGAAAGTTGGCTAATGTTTATCAAATATATATAAAATTACAAACCGGCACAGTATCAATTCCGGCCCGGATTTGTAGAAAAAATTAGCATGGCCTTTATTATTAATTTTTAAGGTTTTCCGGCCAGGCCCGGGTTTTTCTATTTTCAGACCAGGCCCGTATTTTTTTTTGTGAAACTTTTGACTGGCATTTAGAAAGATAATCTACCAATTCGGCATTTTACCTTTTTGATTTTTTTTTTAAAATTTAATTTAATTATTGAAGATTATTTTTTATTCAATACCAAAGAAAAAAGTTTTTTGGGTGAAATGTATTTTATTTACTTGGTCATAGACGTAGCCATAGTGGGGGATAGACATAGCAGGATAGAGTGAGAAGGGAATTCCCCTGAAATTAGCCTCTATTCGTAAACATCATCCCATTCCCACCCCTCTTCCCCCAAAAATGTATACTGTAGTATCTGTCGATTTGTAATTGACATTTATGGACATTTATGGACATTTTTCAAATATATTTTCTATAAGAAAAAAGTTGGACTTTTAAATTTCTTTATTTGATTTTAATGCATTTTTATTGTTTTATTATATTGTGAAAGTAATAAAAAAAGGTTTGGATGGATATTGAGGTATAAATAAATAAATAAATATAACATATGAAATTATTTTTACAACTTTAAATCATATTTTAACGCGTTTTTCAAAATTCAAAAACTGATTTTACCGGAAAAGGATTCCATCATGTTTGGAATACGTATCATATGAAATGTAGACAATTTTGTTGTCATTTATAATTTATATAAAAAATATATGGAAAACGGAATATAAACTAAATTAAGTTTAAAAGTTTGTAAAAAAAAAATGGTCTGAAATTCAGAGGGTAGGTATTCCAAACATTGGGGAACACATTTCCGGTCAGATTTTTAAATTTTTAAAAAAAATGCGGTCAAAAAAATGATTTAAAGTTAAAGAAATAACACATTGACGCTAACATATGTATCGGAGACCTGCAGACGTACCATTTGTACAACCCGGCCCGACCCAAATTTTTTTCAAAAAATTTATCCGGCCCGGCTCGGGTTTTTAAAAAAAAATATTTTTCAGGCCCGGCCCGGATTTTTTTAAAATATATTTTATATATTTTTGATTTTTACAGCTAATAATGGCGATTTCAAATATTTGCTTTTAAAATATACGGCCCGGCCCGGATATCCTTTTTAAAAAAATTTATAGGCCCGGCCCGGGTAAACTTAGGGCTGGGTCTGTAGGTCTCTGATATATATCAAAACCCAATATTTCGTAATTATATTTATTTATTTATATACCTCTTTATAAAAATTTATAGGCCTACAATACGTGGACCCTAAAGACCACAAATTACATTTATGGTTGGAAAAAAACCCAACTAATAAGACACCCCCCCCCCCACCAGCAAATCCTGGCTGCGCCTATGTATCTGGTACAGTAAAAAATATACGAGAATATAATTAAAAATCATTTTTTCTAAATAATTTGTATAAAATTTAATAATTTAATAGGTATTTTTGCAAGATCTTATGCGATCGTTATCTTTCGGAGCTATGACAATTTTGACGCGACTAGCCCTGGTCTCCCCTATATGTAGACAAATTAAAATTTGGTGATTTAACTAAAAAAATAAAAAAATTTAGAGATATAATAAATTTTTAAAAAAATTTTTACCTTTCTTTTTATAAACTTAGTTAAGTATTTTCTAACGAGTGAAATAATGCGATTTATCATTACAATTTTTAAATAGACTATAAAATTTTTTTTAAAATTTATATATGTAGTATTGTAAAATCAATACCATCTAAAATCAATTGTAAAATCAATACCGTATTGTAAAATCAATACCGTATTGTAAAATCAATACCGTATTGTAAAATCAATACCGTATTGTAAAATTAATACCGTATTGTAAAATCAATACCGTATTGTAAAATCAATACCGTATTGTAAAATCAATACCGTATTGTAAAATCAATACCGTATTGATAATGTATGACCGAATCTCAACTTTTACGAATAAAATTCTAAAATATAATTTAGGAAGCGATGAAAAAATATATAATAATAATAAATATTTTACAATTTTAAATGGCCGCCAAAACGATGAAAAAAATATATATAATGAATAAATTTTTTACAATTTTAATGGCCGTCAATATATATGAAGCGATGAAAACATTTCTTAAAAATCAATACGGTAATGATTCTACAATACCAAAATATTGCTACGATATTGAATCTACAATGATAATTTCAATACGGTATAGAAGGTACAACAATGGGTATTAATTTCACAATCCTACACCTACTTTATAAACCAAAAATATCTAATATTGGGATATATTTTTTTTAAAAAAATTTGATATTAGCCATGCCCTTCATGGGCCGGGCTTTAGTCCTGACCTGTAGGTCTCTAATTGGTGTTGTTAAATGCCTCGTTTTGAGCCGATCTTACGGGCTAACTCAATATTTTAGCCAGAAAAATATTGCTATAAGCCTCGAGATTACCTTTGTGCCTATCTATGAGCAAAATCTTTGGGTTTGCGGAATAGTTTTTCTGGACAAAATATTGAGTTGGCCGTGAAAATCAGCTCGAATTGAGTCCTTAAACAACGCTGCCTCTGATAATTACATTACCCGTTTTTTTTCAAAAAAATAGTTTATATATATATTTTAAATATTTTTTTGTAAAATTTTACCAAAGTATTCTGAATTTTCGTGATTTCCCTTTGGTACTTGGCAAATAAAATTTCCTTTTTCTTAGCCTTCAATTTTTCGTTGACAATTTCCTTTTCGTCCTTGGATCCATTTTTATATATTTTTTTTTAAATAAAAAAAAGATCAAAAAAATATATATATTTTATTAAAAATTTTGCTCAGAACAATTGCACTAGATTTTGTTTACTCACAATAAGGAAAAACAAATCCATGACAGTCAGCTGGTGTATAAAATTTCTCATTGGTGGTTATATTTAAAAAAAATAACTTAGAACACTATCCACGTTTTACAGAATAAAACCCGCCCAATCCTGAATTCACAATCAGGGCGAATTAGTATACTATAATAACAGCATATTTAGTAAGCTTCGCCACGAATTCGTGCGTGCTATCTTTAGCAGGATAACCCCTCATTCACAATTAGCGCGAAATTTGCGGCGGATATAATTAAATATCATCGTAAAATAGAGGCTACTGATTATTTTTTTTAAAAATCATTCACAAATTTGTCTAAACCAATTGGAATCCACTATTTTCTGCTCCTAATTTTAATATATTCACTGATTATTGTATGAGCTGAAAAAAAAGTGGCTCATTGCATCTCTATCTGTTATAAAATCAGGTTCCTTTTTATCAGGGGTCTGGTCCAAAAATTTAAAATTGTTTGGTTGGGAATTTTGAGACCACACACAAAATATGAGACCGTGGGCAACCCATCGAACACGGGGTAATATGAGTCAGGGGAGGGTTCGGACCTCTTTTAGAAAATCGGTTTTCGATTAAGTGTTATCAAAATTTCCGCTAAATAAAGTTTAATATTCCCGAACCCACGTTTTTTATCTTATTTTTCCCGAATGGAATCTTCAAACAGCCCCCAAACACCATATATAATTTACTGCTACTATTTTTGAGGAATAAGTTTTGTTTCCCTTCCTGAGAAAGAACCGATCTTTTGGTCGAAGTGAAATATAGAAGATCCGAAGAAAGTAGAAAAAATGGAAGGAAATTTTAATATATATTTCAAGTTATGCGCTCATATGAAATAAAAAAAAGATTTATCTAATAAAATATTATATGTTATTTTATAATTAGTTAACGTAAATTATTTTACTTTGAAAGAACTCAGAGCTTCGCTGATGTTCATCACAATAATGCCGGTGAAAATGTTCATCAATACAAAATTTCCCACCACCAAGGCCGTAACCGAAAAAAATCTTCCCAAACCAGGAGACGTGGCGTCCAACTCTGATTGAATATCTGTCCAACCTTCAGCCTAGATATTCATAAAAAATATATTACCTGAAATAGATTTTCTTTCTTTCTTTCTTTCTTTCTTTCTTTCTTTCTTTCTTTCTTTCTTTCTTTCTTTCTTTCTTTCTTTCTTTCTTTCTTTCTTTCTTTCTTTCTTTCTTTCTTTCTTTCTTTCTTTCTTTCTTTCTTTCTTTCTTTCTTTCTTTCTGTCTTTCTTATCTTCTTTCCTTCTTTCTTTTATTTTCATTTATTATTTTGCTTTCGAATGTTAACTCACTGATAATCATTATACTGTAAGAAATCATCATTTTTTATTTTTACAAACTGTGAGATAAGTTAGGATTGACAGAAGCGCTTCCCATAAATTTTTCCAATACCCTTCTTTATTAACCATATGCCCAAAAAGGTAGTATCCAAGTAAGGCGAACAAAAATATGACCAGAAAAATAAATATTATGACGTAGATCACAAATTTTGCCAAAGAATCTAACAAAGCATCCATCAGAACCTTTTGAATGTTAGAATAATTTTTTAAGTTTATAATTAGAGTGTCGAACCTTTTGAAATCTAGGCTAGGTTTGATACGATTCAGGGAGATAAAAAAATTATAAAGTCTTAGGTGACTTTGGTTAAAGAATAGAATTTATTAAGGTTTTGGTTCGGTTCATGTTCTGTAACCTTTCAACCTTGCAGTGGTACCATTTGCACGGCCAGGCCGGGATTTTATATTTTCAAACCCGAGTCGGGTATAAGGCCGGGCCTGAAGGTCCCTGCTTTTGTTCATAAAGGTGTAGTATTTTTTTTTTTTAATATATTTTATGATAAATATACACAAATATATATAAAAGTATGATTTACAACCACATAAATTAGAATATCATCTGATATATCTTCTTCCTTTTTTTACAATTTTGTTCTCTCTTCTGGTGATAGAATATATTTCAATCCCTAAAATTCTTCCATCCAACTTGTATAGCTTGGACAGACATGGCTATTGATACTAATAGATAGACCTTGAGTTGACTTTGATCTTCTTTTCCAAATATGCAAAAATATCAGAATTTTTTTTAACACTTGTTGGATCCCATTAAATGAATTTATAAAGGTATATTGTTATAATTTATTCTTTTATATTTCATTTGCAATATTTCTAAATCATATGGAAAGACATACTATGTGATCAAGTACTTCACATACATGTCAGTTGTTTTATAGTCCTGTCATTATTTTGTCACCTGAAAATAATATTTTTCGATATCGAGAACAGAATACGTCATTTTTTTAAAAAAGATTTATTTTCACCTGATCTTATGGAAGTAATTAGAAAAATTGGCAGAGTGTATTACCAAGTTTCTTCATTTCAATCGTGGCATTTTAAGCGAGATGAAAAAGAGAATCATCTTATATCCACCATTTTTTTTATAATGACAATGACCATGGACGAAATGTCATGTCAAGTTAAGCAGCTGGTCATCTTTAGTAGTTTTTTATAGTATATGCCTCTTTAACAGAGAATTGGGAAAAATAGGATGTATTTTTATTTTTGTATACAATCAATAATTACATTAAGTAAAGGAATTTTTTTTAAAGGATAAATTATCAGTAATATAGTATAATAGGGTAGACAGATAGTAATGAAGGCTTGAGGATTTAATCTAGAACGGTTATTAGGATGGTCGCACAGGAGACAGAAAAAAGACACTTTATTAAATTCAATCGATGAAAAATGATAGTCTTTATTGATTATATTATTAGAATATTGACGTTGATGTAATGTCTTTTTATTTTATAATATGGTTATACAAAAAAAAGCAAGTGGTGGCTAAGAAAATGAAAATATATATCAATATATATATATTTAATCGCCTTGAGATGTATTTATATACATGTTAATTTCATTGAATAAAAAGATAATATGAACATATTTAAATATACAATTACAACAAATTGAATAAGCGAAATATTTAAGAAGTATTTAAATATACAATGAATTACAACAAATTAAGCTAACATGTAACAGATAGCATTTACATAACTAATCTAATAATTGCAATAATAATTTTAAAATTACAAAATTACATAATCATATATTTTTTTTATTTGTAAAATAAAATTATTTAACATGCAAAAAAATTGTTAAAATAATCCTATATTCTAAATTTTTGCAAGTTTGCAAGTTAAATAATTTAATTTAAAAATAAATGTATGGAAATGCTTTCCCTATAGATATATATATATATATATATAATCTAAAGGAGATAAGATGATAACAAAAATTCATCATTTAATATTATAAAATAAAATCTACATCTACATCTTTAACCCTATTTATGGATGCCTTAAAAAAGGTTTGGTTAACTCTTCGCGGTTCGATATTCTGGTAATAATATCATTTTAGGACATTGTCTGTGGGGTAGCTGATCATGATTTAAGTTTCTTAATTCGGAATATATTTCTTAACGTTCCATCCTTACAGAAAGTCAGGCAGGGCACTCTATTTTTTTGATTCCTCCTTCTTAATAGTCTGCTTTTCTTTAATTCCTAAATTAAAATGTCATTCAAAATTCTAGGGACTTCCACTACGCAGTGGAGGTGAGGTGGGGGTATAACGCAAGATTGCAATGGCGGAGGGAGTAGGTATAGTTATGACACATGAACATCATTAAAGGTAGGGAGTTTTGATTTAGATTTTCCTTTTTTGATGCTAATTTGGATTTTTTTTTCTTCTAATTTTGATTGGGTAGAAGGGGGGGGGGATCCGGCACTTGGGTAAAATTTTTAAGAGAAGTAAAATAGACATTGGCTTGGAGGTTGTAGAAGCCCCCAGGCCTCGACTATTTTATTTAAATTGTATTTATTCATCATGATAAAATTAATAGGCAAAATTCAATTAGACACCATTTAAGATATACCTGCAGTTCCTTAATCAAAGTGATCAGCCTAAGAGTTCTCAGTGTTTTGAGGATCCGAATAAAGGCAGAAATTTGAGCCACTGTCCCGAACTGAATTGGATATAAAATGTTGATCATATTTTGAACGGCGAAACCGCAAAGAATACAAAAGTCAACAATGTTATAAAAGCTTTTCCAATATTTGAGTCGCAAGACGTATATTTTGAGGAGGAATTCCGTCAGGAATAGTCCGTAAAAGATTTCGTTCACTATCATGAATATATCGTTGTAAGGTTTCCTTATAAAAACATCGGCTTCGAGGGACAAACTAACCGCGTTTAACAACACCAAAAACATTATGCCGTTAGTAAAAATTGAGGACTCCAAGATAGACTTACATAAATATCTAACACCACCGTTAGTCGTAGACATGTATCAAAATAAGTCGTTTGTATTTTGCTCAAAATTTTTTTTTTTTATATATCTTTCCGATAATTAGAATTATATATATATTATTGTTGTCAAAAGAGTTATTTATTTTTAATTCAAATCACATAACAATTGTTGGGTTTGATTATTTTTTAATGTCGCTAACAAAATATCATGTTTGGAACATTAATCCTTAATTTTTAAAACTATTTTCTTATTAATAACCAATAATTTATATAAAGTTAATAATAAGATTTAAGGGTATAATTTGATTTTCTAACATCATTTTAATTTAAAAAACATATTTGCAAAACAATGGTTATATATTGTATATTAATAATTTAACTCCTATTTTTTATTGAAAAGCTCTACCCCCCCCCCCTACCTTTAAAGTAAAGCTACAGACACGACACTATAACGATTAGAGGCGAACTGGGAAGCTAAAGGCCAGTGGGACATTTCTAAAATGCCCTATGTGGTCTTCCCCCACCAAACCTCTCTTTACGGGCCTATGTCTGCGTATGCCTGGCATGAGGGGCCTTGCATTAATTAATTAATTTGAAACCTAATACACAATAAATTTGATAGTTAGGGAATAAAATTAGAATACTATTATGATTTAAAGGAAGTGATATCAAAGTGAAATCGTAACATTGCATGAAGGTAAAGAAGAATCTAACGGAGTTTCATGTTGATGTAGTTGTAAATGTTATATCTTCGTTAAATATATATGATTAATTTACCCGGCTTTAAATTTTAGGCTTGTTTATATGAGAAAATCAGATATCATATTACGAATATCCAAAACTTATCATTGGTATGATTTATAATACGTACAGATTGATATTATAGAAAGTGATTTAGATTGAACTTTTTTTGGAATGAACTGGAATCTCAGGTAAAGTTGTATTATCAAATATTTTTGAACATTAGGAAGATAAAAAAAGACAACATTAGTTGTATTGGATCTCACCATCTATCGTAACTTCTTTACAAGATATAATGTAATTTTTCTGCTCGTCTTACCTTTGTATTTTCCATTTTTTTTAAAAAAATTATAAATTGTGCATACATGATTATATAAAAAAATATATTTTTTAATTTAAAATTTAGATGTTATTTTGAAAATTAGCTATTAGTAAGATATCAATAATTTAATTTTTTATTTCTTTATATTTAATTATTTAGGTCACAATTAACATATAGATGTCACGTTTGAATGAAAAAATCCTATTTTAAGTTAAGAGGATTAATAAGTAAATGATGCCCTAAAGTTCCCCACGCTACCCTAGAAAATCCTTAAAAAATTTACATTGGGTTAAATAATAGGTTGTACAAGGTAAATTAGTTACCAATTATCATATCAATCTAAATTAAATTGATTCAATTTAAATTAACTATTTTTATATGAGTTTAGTTAAATTCTAAATTTGGTAATACCACATAAGTCATATTTTATATTTAAAAATATATGATTATATGATTCCTTAAAGTAGAGAGGAAATTTTATAATATTTAGAATTTTATAATATTTAGTGCGCAAGATAAAAGAATCCCACATAAGTATTTTAAATCAGGGGCAGGGAAAATGTTTTTTTTTGGCTAGACTGGGTAATTTTTTTTTCAACTTAAAATTAATGTCTTGTTCAAAATTTGTTTTTGTGGCAAAATTAAAATGATTACAAAAATCATTTTTTAAAAAATAAAAATATTTAATTAAAATAATTATTTTAGGAATTTTTGTTTTGTTTGTGTAATTTATTAATTTTATTTCAATCCATTCCCATTTAAATATTTATATACAACTGTAAATGATAATGTACTATTTACTATCACTATAAATATTGCACGTTGAGGCTATTAATTTTAAGTCAATAATAATGCGAAAATATTTAATCCTTATATAATTTCAATTGGATCCCCATTTTTAGAACCAATCAAAACAAAGAAATCATTTTATTTTTCGACAATTAAGGTCTGAACCTTTAAATCTAATTTTTTTATATTTCCTCAATAGTATTAGTGCCAATAATTTCACCAGAAAATTTAAATTTTATATTTAAAAAAATTTTTTAAATTTATTTTGTATTAATGCAAATTCAGATTTTATACCAATTTTAAAATATTTCTTTCCTAATGGCCCCCAAATTTTTTAAATCTGAAGGCCCCTTAAGACCTTTTCCCGCTAAGGTTATTCTCCAGTCATCGCCTGATAACAATCCGACCTCATATTTTATAATCGAATGTTTTAAATATTCTGCATTTATTTTACATTGAAATTTAATTTTTTATCAGATTTCCTTATATCTTGTCATTCATTAGCCTCTTATATTTATTGATCAAAACAAATTTTCTTTACAAGATTAATTGCTTTATCTTTCATTTTATTGGCATAGGATACGCATAGAGTTACGTAATCACCCATGAAGAAATCGGCAGCTGAGACTAAAGTTTTAGGCTTGGTATGGATTCGAAAAAAAATTTACCTTTAATACCCATCACAGTATTTTATGTAAACTTTATAAACTTGTCCAGATTTTTATTTTTGATTATTTTTGTTTGGCTCGGCCCTTAGGTCAAATTTTGTTATTTTGGCTCAATTCTGCAAATTGTTGCAAAGGAAAATTGAATATATGAGCATTAAATAAATATTAAAGCTACATTATATGATTTTCTATTGATATAATTAAATTTTTAAATTCTCTACCATTATTACATGAAAATGGCTACGTGATTATAAATATATATTTTTAAATTATTATGAATATTTTTCACAAGATAAATTTTACATCCAAATCATAATTTTATTAAACCCTTATTCAATTCTATAAATTACATCATCACAATAATTACATTTTTTACTTCTGAGAATTCAATCATGAATATATTCTTTTTTCATTTAAATATCCCAAAAATAAAATAGAATGCAATGCACGTTGACTAATAATGATAATAAATATTAAATAAAATAATTTATATAAAAATATTGTACGTAAATCATATGAGTAGACACGATTATTTTTATGATAATAATACAAAAAAAGTAGAGAGTATAATTAGTATAAGATAGTCTAAGACTGAGAGTCATCTCTTATTTGGGCCTCTTTTCTTAAATTGGAATTCACTATTATCATTAATAACAAGAAAGATAAAAAAATATATTAAATTAACTATAGCATCTTCATTCACAAATAAACATCTTCTCAAACCTATAACTATTTAAGAGCATTACGCTACTAAAAGCTTTTCGAAGCAATCAAGTAAATTTTTTTATTCTTTAGTAAAAAATAATGTGAATAAAAACTTTTAAATACAAGTATTGCAAATTCTTGGACTCAATTGAAAAATAGTTCACTTATATTTTTCATTTATAAATAGATTTCTACAATTTTGCAACAATTATCCTAAAATTTCGAATGGAGCAAGAATTTTCTATAGTCTTTTAATCGGATGAGGTTTAACATTATCTTATATTTGATGCATTCATTAAAATTGTCATGCATCTTTTCGAAAAGAATCTTTTCTTGAAAGCTTTCAACAAATCCCCTTTATATAATGATAAAATAATAATAGGATTAATAAGAAATAGAACTAGAATAAACGACCCCAAACCCAGACCAAGTCATTTTTTGAGACGAAAGTTAGAAGTCGCAACTCAACCATTTTACGCACCAGATAATCGCCCACAATATGAAAAATGTTCAAGGAAAATGCGATATAATGAAGATTATCATAAACATTTAGAAGAAAATATACCATTTGATTTGAAAGAAATTACTTTTGAGAATTTTTTGGCAAAACAACTCAGAAGCTTTTTTGATTATCCATTAATTTCATTTTTTCATGTTTTACCATCACCTAAAGGGACTATGTTTCACATGAGAATGTATTTAAGAAAAAATTATTTTGTATTCAGAAAGAGTAATTATTTAGTTGCTCAGAAAGCATTAATTGGTACAAAGTTTGCCAACATAATTCCACTCTTTAAAATGCAAACACCTATGATAATAAAGAAAGAGATGGATTTAGTTGGGCTTGGAAACATTATCTCATTACACAAGCATCTTATATTATTAGGAGGATTACTCTTTGGTCAATATCTTTCTGCTAGTCAAATTGAATATTTAATCAAAGCAAAAGATCAAAAAACATTAGTTAGCACTTTATTAAGTAATTTATCTCAACCGATGCATTCGATAACAAATAATTTAAATTATCAATTAACTAATTTGTCTCATATTTTGAGCAATATAACTCATAAATAAATATTTTATCAAAAATTTAATAATAGTATTTCTATATTAAGTTAATACGTTTATCTAAAGTCATAATTCCAAAATATTATTCTTATATTTTATATATTGGGAACACTATTTTTGTAAGATATTTTTAAATAATATAATATTATCTTTTGACACCATATATTGACTCAGAGTTTGACATTTTAATGGAAAACTTTAATAAACCAAGATAAAAGAGTAGATCGTAATAATTTATTTTAATCATAATCAATATTATAAATTTCTATGTAAGATCTTCAAACATTTTTAAAGTTAAATTACCTCAATTAACCTCAGTTAATTACCAGTTTCTTGGTACAATGGAATGTAATATCTATACCTGCTGGCATAACTATTTCTGTAATTTCTATGAAACTTTGTGAGTCAGAATAAGAACAATCTCTTAACTGATCTGTATGTCTCCAATGTTTTCTCAGAAGTTTAAATAATATATAAATGAAATTGTCCTCTTTTATCACTCCCTCTCTCCAACCTTTGATTCTTTTTGTTCAACCAAACTGGTCATGAAATATTTAATTCTTCCTTTCAAATGTAAATAATGATTTTGACTTAGTCTCTTAATTCCTTTTTCAATCTCATATTCTTTATTTGGTCCAAATGTATTTTTCTTGTATTCAAAACATATTTTGATATAATTTTTTATATCAATATCACACCTAAGCCACACACAATAAAATCTAAAAATTTACATTTTAACCAAGGTTTCCCCAATGAATTAATTTTAGCACTGCGTTCCTTAATTTATTTAATAACCAATCTTTCATTCCATGATATCACTATTGACATATAACTTCCGGTCGATTATAAAATTTATTAATTTCTTTATCTTTGTGACAATCAAATATTTATGGAATATATCATGCTATATTTTAATGATAGTCATGCTTCAACTCTTTAGGAAAATTTTTTCTGACAAATGCATGTCATTGAAATTTATCATTTAAGGCTCTAAAATATGTAGGAATCTTGATTCTCTTCTTCTCCAATATTGGAAGCCTTGATAATGTACCCACGATCTCATTTTTACTTTTAGTCCTATATTCAATAAATCTATAAGAAGCCATCTTTCATGCCTAATGAGTTAAAATTTTAGGCAGATCTTGTTTCTCCACATTAATTGCTCTAATGGTTTTAGGGTTAGTTTTAAGTAGGCCTATTCAAAAAAGAATTAAATCAAATGATGACGAATACAAATAATTTGATTCGAATAATAACAAATTATTCGGAATATTTAATAAATTCCTTTTAATAGAATCCTGTCATTTCTTCATTCCATTCTTTAAAATATTTACAGGAATAATTAAAAAATTGCTTCATCACTACTTCCGCTTTTAAAATTGATAAAGATAACCGATTGCGATCTTTCCGTTAAAAATTTTTTATTGAACTAAATATGCGCTCTGAATCGGCATTCGAATGCGGTAATAATTATATTTTAAATTGAAAAGATTTCGGAGATCGAAAAAAAATAATCAAAAACTTTGCTCCTTTTTTTAAAAATGGGTGATTGAATTAAAATTAAAAAAAATGATAGCGTATAGTGAGTGATTAAGCTCATTTTAATTTTATTATTTCAAAAAAATTTAAAATAAAATCGGATGATTTTTTTATAGAAAATACAGCGTGTTTTGACGTAAACTAATAATAATCGGGAGATTTGGTAACCCTGATGAAAATACTTCTGATAAAATAATTATGTTTGATGTTAAGGTTGGCAAAATTTCCTCACAAAAGAGGGCGATTATATGGGATTCAATACAGACGAAGACTGCTTACAATCATTGCAAGGGTATTGTAAATGTAAAGGAAAAACAACACTCCCTCTTATTAATCATTACAATAAGTTCCATTCATACTCAAGTAATAATATTTGTAGTAAAATAGACACTTTTTAAAGCGCAAATCATGAATTTCTATATCTAAAAAAATTTATCTTAATGATAACTTGCTACAGATAATTTATAAATAATAATATACCCTTTAAAACTGTTGTAAGTGATCTTGACTATTATGAAATTGTATATGTACAATACATTTGCTAAAAGAACAGTTGGTTAAAGAAATAATATAAAATAAAAGTCAGATTAATTTTCATTTGATGTTGACCAGCCCAACACAAGTTCTTTTGTTTTAGGGCTAACATCTCATTATATTGAAGAAATTTTTAATTATTTTTCTATGTTCTTACAATAAATGAAACACATTCAAAGAGAAAATATATTGAAAGCATTTGGTAAAAATTTTAATTTGCAACAACATTAAAGAATACAACTAATAATAAAAGCTTTTTTGATACATTTACTTGAAATATCTATTAATCAGAATAGGACAGATCCGATGGTTTGCTCATGTAATTGATTAATTTTCTACCCTATTTAAAACAAAGAAACGTTGTTAGAGTCATTCGTAATCCCCCTAAAAAGCTAAATTTGTTTTAAAATATATGTTAAATATATTCTCCTCCACTCTCCCGGTTATGATTAAACCCACATTTATGATATTTTACTTTGTTATAATCTTTATCAAAGATATTATTATATTTAGCTTTATTATAGTCATTATCAAACGTATTCGTTTAAAAAAAAATGTTAATAATTATTATTATTCATCTTATTGACAACCGACATATTTTTATTCGCCATTTCTTTATCTGCACACTCATATGCGAATGCCAGATCAAGAATATATTGCATTAATACCTGCTATGTGTATCGTGTTAGCGTGGAGTCACTTTGTATAATAAGTGGGTTATTTATGATTAATATTTTTGATTTTTTTTGCGCATTCATTAATTTAATTTTACGTGATATATAGCGCATCGCCCTCTAACGTTGAATACACAACAGAGCTACGCTAGGTTTTCCTCATTTCCATCTAATTGGAATTTAATAATTTTGGAGAGAAAAAAATATGAGGAGCCCTCCACACGTTTGTGGGCAAGCCGCACGTACTTGTACGCACAACATTTATAAGAAATGTTATTAAAACGTCTATAGGCTTAAAGGAAAAAGAGCGGGACCAAAAAATAGCCTATACCCAAGAACTGCATTTGAAATTAATTACTTTAAAGGTGGGAGATGGATAACTTAATTTAAAAAATTTTACTGTATTAAAACAAGTTTATTTATTTTTGAGGTAAATTAAAGAAAAATACTTTCGAGAGGAGTAAATCCACATAAGAAATCGAAAAAGAAAAAGGTATGTGAACGAGAGGTCCCCAGGAACAATTTTCATCTGAAATATCAATCTTTGATGCGAAAGAGTTTTCTGATAGACCTTTTGCAATTATTAAGCTTTATAAATTGTTTCATGTTTACATTCAGCTCCATCACGTCTTTTATAACTTTGTAATACCATAACGATTTGTATTTAGTATACTGTTTCCCTTTATGTGTATATAACCAAGCGATAGCATCATGTGCAAGGTTGTGATCTGAATTCCTTATTATATGGGCTAGGAACTGTATCCGTCGTTTTTTTAGCGTAATATTTATCGGAGTGTGGCTAGCGTTCCTCCAGAGGTTAGAGTTAGAGATGACTCTGGGATAAAAAATACCATTTATCGTTCTCAGACAATTGTTTATAAAGGATTGTATACGTCTTAGGTCAGTCTTGTTAGCTTCCCATATGTCACTTCCGTATAATAAAATGGGGATAATCGTAGAGTTGAATAGCCTCAACCTCGTGAAAACCGATATTTTCTTAGACCTCCAGATTTTCATGTACATATAGAACGCCCTTTTGGCTTTTTGCGTTCTAATCTTCATTTCCTCCTTGCATTCACCTTTGTTATTGAGCATCACACCCAGGTATTTGATATTATCTACTTTTTTGATAACGTTGCCGCCTACCAAAAGATTTTGGAGTGGTGGTGTATTTGGCGAGGGAAGAATAACCGTTTTATTGAAATTAATTTTTAGACCAACTCTGAGGCTTATGGTTTTGATTAGGTGAATCAGGCTTACAGTCTCTTCAATATTTTTTGATATTACGACAATATTGTCGACATACGAAACGATCCTATTAACAAAGTGAAAGTTTTCATTTGACACAAAGTCTGCCAAGTCGGCAGCAACATTTACCTCCTTTATGACTTTATTTATTATGATGTTAAAAAGGAGCGGTGGGGTGCAACCTTGTCTTACTCCTTTTTTTATCTTAAAGTAGGGTGATATTTTATCGTTTGTTTTAAAGCATGAAATTAATTTGAAATAATGGTTTTTTAAGATGGAGATAATATTTGGTTCGATGCCGCACTCTGATAATGCTTCCAATAAGGCGTTATGGTCTACATTATCAAAGGCCCTACTAAAATCAATAAAAGTGTAATAAGAGGGAATCTTGTATTTCCAGCACTTTTGCATAATTATTTTTAGTGATAAAATAGGTTCCAAAATGTTTTTATTAGGCCTATATGCGCAGATATATTTAGAAAGATGGTGGGGCGTTGAAGTTAAGATCCTGTTTTTGATAAGTGTCATAAAGACTTTTGATACACAGGAGGTGAGAGCTACTGCCAGATAGTCCGCGAATTTCATAGGTTCCTTGATTTTCGGGAAGTACACAGGAGATTTATTCAATTCTGTTGGAGTTTTCCCACTTTCCCAAATTTTATTAAAGAGAGCAAGGAGGAAAAAGAGATTGTGTTCGGGGATATTTTTAAATATTCAGCTCTGATGTTGTCTAAACCCGGAGCTCTATTGTTCCGTAATTTCTTTACAATGTTTGAAATTTCATTAGAAGAGAAACCAGCCGGGGATACGATTGTATGAGAATTCATAGTGGTTAAAGGAGTAGCCTTGCGGGAGTCGAAAACCGACATATAATGATCAAGCCACAGTGCCAGTTGCTCATCTTGGTCTGTTATGGTTTTCCCATACTCTAAGACGATCATAGGGAGTTTCATGAAGCAACGAAATTTGCAGAAGTACTTCAATTTTTTATAATCATCATTGATTCTGTTCTCTTTCATATCTTTATCAATGTCTGCCGCCCTTTTAGCTATAAAAATTCTCCTATCTTTCCGTAGTAATGTTTTAATGTCTTTCCACAAATCATTGTTAGAGCTGTTCATCATTCTTAGTTGATACATTTTCTCAAGGGTTTCATCAGACATCCATTCTTTCCTAGACACAAGATTTACGTTTGGTAGTCTTTCATAAGATTCCACCAGTTCTTTCTTAAAAAGTTCCCAACAATCTTCAACATTTCCATTTCTGGTAACATTAATAAAGGTTCCTTTTTTCGAGATAAGGGATTGTTCAAAGAGTGTTTTATTTCCTTGCAATAGAAACTTATTTGATATACGTGGAAAATTTATATTGAAAGAGTTAACATTGATGGCCATTGAGTTAAGAATGCTATTATTATGATATCCCCAGATGTTTTTTATTTTTATAACTGCAGTAACCATCTTATGATCAGATATGTTGACCCTGGTAGATGCTTTAACATCTACAAACCAACTATGAATATTAGAGATAAAAAAGTCAATTTGAGATATCTGCCTACCCCTCACAAAGGTATACTTGTTGATATCACGATGGCAGAAAAAAGTATTTTCAACCTTAAAGTTTTTATTACTGCAATAATCTAGGAATTTTATGCTGTCTACATTATTAGATTGTTGGATGGCAGCTTGCCCTATAACTCCTCTACTTATATATTCACTTTCTTTACCTATTTTCATATTAAGATCACCCAGGATTATTACGTTATATCTATTTGAGAGTGAGTTTAATATATTTATCATTTCGTCCAAAAAAGTTTTTCTCATATTCCTATTTGGTGGAGCATAGAAATTCACAAAAATAGTGGGTCTAAACTTGGTATTTAGATATAGAAGTCCGCACCTCTCCTACACGGGTACAAATTTTATAATGTATTAATGTAAACGCTTCTTAGTCAGAAAGGCGATTCCGGCCCAACCATTTGAAGTGGTCCCCGAACAGAACATCTTATATACACTAAAATTCGCCGTACTGTTACCTGGGCAATGAGTTTCCTGGATACCTATTAAATCTACTCCTTTTGCTTCCAACCTCTTAAAAGAACCGCCAATTTGTTATTTATTCCATTAATATTTAATGAAGCTATTTGTAGCTTTCCTGCGAATAATTCCTCCATAGTGATTAATATTTTTTTGATTTTTTTTTGCGCATTCATTCTTTCAATTTTTATTTGTGATTATTATTTTTGATTTTTTTTGCGCATTCATTCTTGTGATATATTATAGAAAAAATGCTATTTTTAAAATCAGAAAAAATTATTGTTATTTTTTGTTTATTATTATGCATTAATTAAATAGGTATATATATAGAGAGAAAATAAGAAATAAAAAATTATTATTGCGTTTTTTATATTTTTTTTTTAAAAATTGATTCCTCCATTTTTTGTGTCTTGTGAAGAAAAGAGAAAAATTCTTATTTGAGATTTCTTGAAGACAAAAAAGAAAAGGTTAAAGAATAAGAACAAAAAGGTATCAAGTAAGAACATATTTGACTTTCAAAACATTAATTATAAACAGTATAATTTTTACATTAGTATTTAGTATTGGATTTTTAAAATAATACCTCTATCACGACATAGGATATAGAGCTCTACGTTCCCTTTCCAGCTCCATGCCAATCATACACTAACCATTACAATTTATGAGATAAGTAGAATACCCTGATATACCTCCCCCCCTCTAAAAATAATACATCCCTCCAAAGTTAATTATAATTTGACTCCCAACCTCAATTATAAATTTCAAAAATAATTTTTATTGCATGAATCTTTAAAATTTTTTTTAATAAAATTAATAATTTTGACAAATTAGGGGCAGAGAAAGCGAGAGAATTTATATCTTTGGCAACATTAAATTGTTTAAATAAATTTTGTTCCAATGATAAAATGGATCATTCATGGTACTAATTTTAATTTTACTCATGACCCTTTTATATAACTTTTACTATAATATTTCTTGCATTAGCAACCTCAAAAACATTTATATTTGTTCATTTTTAATGTAATTCCCCAATTTAGACAAAAATAAATCTAGACATACACTACTATGTTATATTTTTTATTATTAGGAAAAATCTATACTAATAGTGTTGTGATTCGACTAAATCTAGTCGATTTTCAAAAACTGCAGCCAAGTTTTTGGCCAAAAAAATTGACTCGAATTGTAAACTAAGTTCTTATACTCAAGTTACAAACCCAAATAGTGAACTCGAGTTATGCACTTTCATCATGAAATCGAAATAATAATTTAGAATCCTTTTTTTAAAAATCAATTGTTCTTAATTTGAAAAATATTATATTTTTACTTAACTTACACTATCAACTCGAAGTCGTGGGTCGAGGACGAATATTTTCCCATTTATGAAATAATAAATAAGAATCCTTTTTTTAAAAATCAATTGTTCTTAATTTGAAAAATATTATATTTTTACTTTACTTACACTATCAACTCGAAGTCGTGGGTCGAGGACGAATATTTTCCCATTTATTAACATCCAATTAATAAATTAGAATCCTTTTTTTTAACCAATTGTTGGGTTCTTAATCTGAAATTATTGTATATTTTTAATTTACGTTATCAAATCGAGATAATTATTGTTTATCACATATTGAGTATTTGTTTTAAGGTCAAGGTGGGAGAGTAGAGTGTGAATATTTTTTTAGATAAAATATTCTTTTTGAACCCTATTATTTTTTTTTTAAAAAAGAAGATATCTTAAGGATTGAACAGTTTATAAAACTTTAAACATTTGATAACATTCCATTTTGGAGCGCAATACCCGGCCCGGACTAGGTAACGTCTGAAAATTTTTTTTTATTTGGGCGGGGCCAGGCAAATAATATATTTGCTATTAAAATAAGGATGACAAAACATTTATTATTTATATTTTTGATCATAAACTCGAATTTTAATTTAATCTCAAAACGTGATCAAATCTTCATTGACGCAAATAGGAAATATTGTTTTAAGTATAAGGCTTATTGCTAAATTCCGATATTTTTTTTTTCATAATTAAGTTTTCGAATCTTGTCGATTTTGAATTATTTTTTTTTTTCCAAATGGATATTTAATATAAAAATTTATTTCAATATTATGCTATTATCATTTGTAATTTCCCGTTGGAACAATTTTTAAAATACACACCAAAATTATTCAATATTTTTAATTTTTGGAAGGTAATTAATAATTCCTCTATCCGCTGAAACTTATCAGCAATATAAGATTTGCAATTTAATTTTTAAACAGTTTAAAAATTTAAAAGGGGGTATATCATTAAAATTAACCAACCCATAATATGATCAAAATTTTAAGATTCCGGCCAGCCTTAAGAGTAAATATAAACAGGAACCAGTTCCTTTAAAATCCAGGATGGATAGGGATTGAAAATTTGAAAATGAGATATGTTTGCAAATCCGGGCCGAGCTTCAAAATTATATCCCTGCAGGTCTAACAATTTTCACCAATAAAAAAAACAGGATCACAGTCCTAAATGTTCTTTGACCAGATAATTTATTTTATATATTTTGGAGTTAATAAAATAAAAAATTATTATTAATAAATTATATTTATTTTATAAAAACGTATTGTTTATGAAAAATTATAGAAAATTTAAAAATAATATATAATATAAAAATTTTCTTTGTCGGGATTTAGGTCCACCCTTTCGAATATTAAAAAACAAAATACATAAAAAAAAGAAATAAGCTAAAATGGCGTTCAATATGGCCCCCTAATAAGTTAGAAGCGAGAATTTAATACCATAAAATTTAGATAAGAAAAATAAGTTAAATGTATAGGAGACGATGTATAACTTGTACAGAATTAAGTGAGCTATACACACTGACCGAAATCATCGTTATAAAATCATATTCGAAACAAATTATTTTAGGTTGATAATATGATTCCAAATTAATAGATTATTGTCATTTTTTAGGGACAGTAAAACACACATTATAGGCATTAAAAGGATATACATATATTTTTTTTAAATTTTATTTAATCACCACAATATTATTTGAAATAAAAATATAATTTTATGTCAAAAATTTTCTAAATCTAAATACATTGATAATGGGTCAGTAACGTCACTAGGAGAAGGCGGGCAGGGGTTGGAGCCCCCTAAAAAATTTAAAGATCCCCCTTAACATTAGCCCCTGAGTTTGTGAAGGAAGTTTCCATCATTATTTTTGGAGTTATGATGTGGATTCTCAGTTTAGTCAATTTTTTAATTTTTTTTAAAATTTTTGGGATTTTAAAAATTTTTTCATTTTATGTTCATAATAAATTAGTTTACACCAAATGAGTCAAAAAAAATAAAATATTTAATTTCCAAAAATCTAAAAAATTGACTAAACTGAGAATTCACATCATAACTCCAAAAATAATGATTGGATCTTAAATTTTTTTTTCTTTTTATGTTTATATTATTTTCTACCAAATAAATTAATCCAGAGCGAAGAATTATGCTCCTATAATTCATATTATTTTTAATTAAAAACTAAATTTTAATAATTTACGCCATCTAGCGGAATTTTATTTATGATATATAAAATATCATGGGTGTTTTATTTTCTATATAATAGATCTGTTATACATATTAATAATTTATGGATTACAATATCTTTTCTATTCTAATTTATATATTTAGATAATTTTAATTTTGGATAAATTTGATTTTTATAATAAAAACCTTTTTTTTTAAAGTTTTTAAAATATAATTGATAGGCCATAAATAAATTTTACCTGTTAATTCTCATTTTAGTCACACCCATATTTACCGTTCTATCTCTTCAAATTTTCCACCGGAAATGATGAATTTAGAAATTCAAATTTTTAATATTTTTCATGATTATCATAATTATGTTGAATATTTGAGTGTGTAGATATAAGTATGGAATATTTTGTATGGGTATAATTTTGGTGATTTTTGTATGAGTGACATTGTCGCAAATCTATGTTTTTTTGAATAATTTCTGGGAGAAAGTCAATTAAGTACTGTTGGAGTAAATGTTGAGTTTTTTTATAGAGATTACCAATATAGTTTAATTGAAGATCAGTTGAGATTAGGATTCATTTGATTATTTTACTTAATTACATTATTAACTAATTATTATAATGTATTGATGATATGTTACAAATTTATTATCTTGATATAGCTATATATATATAAAATTTAAAAATATATTATTATTATTGAGGCATATGATCAACGTACAAGCTACAAAATGGCGCTATAGCTGATTTCAATATGAGGACATTTTTGTTAGGACCTAAAGTCTATATATCTTAGTCCGTGATGACTTTTACGCAACGAATGATTAAAAAAATCTTTTTATACACTATTACTTTATATCAGAGTAAAATTAAGACTAAATAATATTTAAACTAATCACTAATAGAATATATTAATATCTTTAATTAAAAATAATTTCTATAAAATTGTAACTAGGTAATATCTATCTTGAACTAATCACTGATAGAGTATCTTAATATCTTTACTTAAAAAATAGCTTCCTCTCTATCAGTTCTCATATAAAGAAGTAATATCAATTTCTAAAAATAACTTCCTTCAACAGGCATTAATTATATAAAAGTTGGATATCACTTAGGAGGGGGGGGGAGGAGCCCCTTTTCAACGTACAAGCTACATAATGACGCTACAGCTGACTTCAATTTGAAGGCGCTTTAATGAATGAATCGCCAATCTATAGTTATATATATTATATCAACAAAAAAGGAAAATATATATTTATATATCATAGATGGGGAGGGGAAGAATTAGAATAAATGATATTCATATGAGCACTAAGCATCCTAAGCTAATCTTATATTTTGATTAATTTAATTAAGTTATCTACCCTTTCCGTTAATGAGATATTAATACTCTTCTTTTTATATAAGCAAATCAATATCTAGTGATGTTTTATATATTAGCTAATGATTAGTTTTAATCGATAAGTATCTATAACTATTTTTTGTAGGCTATTTCCATAAATTTATTTTTCTCAGTTAAATATATTAATTGAATATAGCCCAATTTTAATTTTAGGAAAAGATATTTGAAAAAAAATGTGCTTTTCACGTTCAATTTACATAATTATAACTAAGAAAAAGTTTTAACAGCTTAATGAACTAGTTTCCGATTATACTTTATTTTTAATTTTAGACTTTATAGAAATGGATAAATAAAATTATTATAGCATTTTTCGATTACCATTTATTCTTATTTTTGATTGCGTAATGAAATCTTTTTACAAGATTTTTTTATAATTATATGTAAACGTACCCGTCTTTTTAGGTATAATTGGTAGCTACGTTCTTTGAATAATGTTAATAGTAAATTGTTCCAAGTTACGTGCCCAACCCTATTGTGTGCAATAGTCGAAGAATATCATAGGCAGATATTAAGCAATTACAATCGTTATAGAACTTAATTATTTTTCTTATATCGTTAGTATTTTCATTTAATCCAGCTATTAAATTTCTATATATGGAAATCATGTTGTATTTACACATACGGTAAGTGTTACAAAATCACACAGAGGTGAAGGACTATTGATATTCTGAGTTGCTCGTTAGATAAATATCAATCACTGCGTTACTTTTCATAATTATCTCGTAATTTTAATTTAAATTCTTATTTATTAAAATGTAAAAACATTATAATCATTCATATACTTTTCTATCTATATATTTGGTTAAGTTCATTGTAAAAATTCACTTTTAGTTTACAACTGTCACATTTAGTTGTGGTCAGTTTTGTAAACGGCTATTCCAATATTTTAGCATTAAATATTAGGCAAGTCTAGAGATTTTGGACATCAATCAACGAAATCTAGAGGCTTGCATAACATTTTATGTGTAAAATGGGTTAGCCATTTTTAAAAATTGAGCCATTTAACAACACTAGTTGTGGGGGAAGTGGATTCAAGAAAATTTTAAATAATATGAGCTGAATGAGTCTCTTTATTTCTTATCTCAACCTGAACCTCTAAAATTTAACTCCTAAAAATATTTAACATATTGATAATAATAATAATATATGTTTTTTTCAGACAAGATATTATACATATAATTCGCTTGAAAAAAATTTATTTTCTCGATATTTCGCATTTCATCTAAGCGCTTTGTTGATATTGTCGAACCCGGCGCCCAAACAAGTCACAACGTAATTCAAGACCTTAACTTCTTTATCACCTTCACGCTCCATTTCATCGTGGTTTTTATTACCCAACCTGTCTATTTTAAACTTTACACCAATAACATCTTCGATAAGTTTTAGGGTATTTCGGGAAAAGGCAGTGAGACGGGATGTCAAAATCCTGGAAACTTTGTGGTTAGTCAAGGACATGAGCAAAAAAGCGAGCCATTGATTTGAGGAGTCGGTGCTTCCACCCTGTTTAAAAAAGATATTGTATTTATTATATATATACATATATATCACTGAAATTACTTATATGTATTTTTTTAAGGCTACTAAGAGCACCAATTTAATATGGTAATTATTTGAACAATGAATTAAAGAATATTATTCATATAAAAAATATATTCCATAATCATGACAATAATAATAAATTAGTGCAAATACCTAATTTATTTTAGTATTCACTCATTTGTTAAATTGTTTTATAAATTTCTGAAAAAGCAAAGTTTCCAAAAATTTTCACTGGATGAGAAGGAAGGCAGTTCACAGTTTTATAAAACTAGGTTGAGTTTTTTGTCTGGACCAAAAAGCTATATGCTTTTTTTAATAATGATCAGACAATACTAAACTGGAACCAAAATTAAAACAGGACCTACTATTGGAGCCAAAATAGTATTCGGGCAAGTTTTCATTATTATTTCATATTATAAAATAACTTAAGGGATAAAAAATAGGAGTGTGGTGGGAGGAGTGAGAAAAAAAAGTTTTCAATTACCATGTAAATCTCGTCTAGCAATTTGTAAGTGACCCGTAAAGCTAATTCCTCGGGAGTTATGAGCTTAGAATTTTCTCCATCCCTGTAGCTGCAGTGTTCGCTAAAATAAGTGCAACCATTTTGGGTTTGGGCGTAGAGGCAGAGGCCAAACCCAGGAGAGTAGCCGCATTGTGATTCTAATTTAATATTTTATTAAAAATGAAGATTGTGTAAATATATATCTCAAAAAATGTTCTCAGTAAGTTTTGTAGAAATCTTAGTCGAACATGGTATAGTTTAGACCGTATAGCATCAGACCAATCAAAATCGGCCCAGCTGTGAGTTTCTTTTTCGAGATCGTTCTTATTTCAGCCTACGCGAATCCAAATTCGCCTTGCTTCCTACTGATCCCCCCTATTTCTCCTCTTTTTTTAAAAAGCTTTCTTTATTAATAACCTACGATATTAATATACAAATATGAATAACTTTTGTAATTATCTGTTCTGATATAAGCGTTCGTACATCCGATAGCTTTGAGTATTTTTTGGGACTCGGTTATCAGTCTGGTGGTTATATTGGGGGACACCTTTAAAGTGTAGGCCACACCCCTCACCTTCGTAATCTGGTAGTCTTTCAACGCATCGCTAACTTATTTATTTTATAGATTTATAAAATATAAAGAAATCTAAGGGTCGATTAATCCGAATGAAAAAAGAAGTCCGGAGATCAAAAAAAAATTTTTTCAAAAGAAAGGAAGATTTTTATTCCAAATATTTTTTTGTAATTTTCATGATGCATAAAAAAAATTCTTTAAATGTTTTAAGATTTTTACCCTAGGATAGTGATCTGCATCGGGTCTAATTTTTCAAGCCCAGCCCGTACCCGAAATTTTTTTTAAAAAATTTTGCCGGCCCTGCCAGATATTCTTAAAATATAGAAATTAATTTTTATAATAACTCAAAATAAACGATATATGTTATTCGTCATCTATTTTCTATAAATAAAATCATATTTTCAGTTTACATAAAAAAATTCAAAATAAAATTGATAAATTTAGATATATTTTAAAAAATTTCTAAAACCCGACCTGACCCAGCCCAAATTTTATTAAAAAGTATTAGTTTGGGCTAGGCCGGGCCTACTTTTGCAGATCTCTACCTTTGGATTCTGGAAGGAAACTGATAAATTATCAAAAAACATTTTTTTTAAAATATATATATATATTTAAACTTTCTAAATTATCATTTCCTTCTTCATCGTCAATTTCGGAGCATCCATTTGCATCGCTACCTTTTTTGAGAAGAAATTGATAGTTTGATTTTTGTTCCCATTTTATAAAATATTTTAAATATTATTAAGAGATTCGAAAGCTATAACATGTTTATTAGCTTACTATTTAGAAATCTTTACTAAATTTTTTAAAAAAGGACTTTTTTTTCAAAGTGGTGCTTGTAATTTTCCGTTTTTTTTAATGGCAATATATTGTCGGTCTAGAATTGGAGTGCTCCACTCGATAAATTTTTTTTTTTAGTTAAAAGTGGATAAATAACTTATTTATTCCCAATATATATATATATAAAAACAAGATTATTTGTCAAAGTTATAGCTCTGTTCAAAATTGATCAATAAGCTTTTCTTATATTTGATTTTAAACTTGATTTTCACATTTTAAACATTTGCGCAAGTGGAGCATTTCCAATTCTAGGCGGACGACACATGTAAATGAAAAACATTCATATTCGGGTCAGTCTCCTTTCCTTCATATTAATCATATAAAAATCGATATTCTGAGTTGAGCTATCCGACTCGCAATTTTTACTAATCCGACATTGAAAATTAAAGCACATAAATTTCTGCCTATTTAGCATGATCTGGTCCTGAGACCCATCTCGAGCTTTCGGGACCGGGCCAGAGCAGAGTTCGTAATGTATATTCCACCATACGAATTTTTTTTTATTTAAACCTAACAGACACGTGTCCATTTTTAGGCAATTCTGATTGGTTTTTAATTGTTATAAAAAAAATGAATAAGATTATATATCGCAAAAATAATAACTTGTGGAAGGCCAGAGATCTATAGCCTTGTTAGTCACGGGATTCACGTTGTAGACAGGGCAAGTAAAAATGATCTCGCCCATTTTATTGCCCGCTTGATTGGTGGGTAAGCATCTTTTGACTATTTTTATGTCCAGCTCGGAGGATAGGGCGGATTCTTCCAAGTGAAGAAATTTTACGAACAGGGGTAGGGTGGAGTATTTTATGGAGTCGACCTTTTTTAAAATTATAAAATATGTTTGGATTCATTTTTATCTCAAACATGTGATTTGATTGATCGTTAGGCAATTTGACCCGAATAATAATAAATATTTTTTAATTATCCGCAGCCAACTTTAAATCACGGGACGCGGATAAAAGTAAATGGCGCAATATATTAATATTTTAAGGTACGCATATAACCCATGAAAATTTCCTGAAAACTTTTAAGGAAACCGACCCAATAAAAGTGCAAATGGTTTATACATATTGTAACGATTAATCTTAAGAGAGTGTAATCATTGTTTACTTTTTTTTGAGTGCTTTAACGGGGTTTGTAACCGGAACTAGAACTCTCGGAAACGGAAGAATCTAAAAAACCGGAAACAGACGCCATTAAAAATTTCAGAAATTTTATGGAAACCGTCCTAATAATGGTGCGAGTATATTTGTAGAGTTTAGAACCGGAAATAGAATCCATTAAAAAACTTTTTAAAAATCTGTTACGGAAACCGTACCTAGAGGGTATATTTATTCGAATTTTTTGATTACTAAAATTTTAGGAACGGGAGCCATTTTATTTAAAAATATTCAGAACTTAAAATCCTATTTGGTCCAAGTTCTAAATATTCTTGTTAGAACCCGTTTTTGATATTTATTTAGCAAAGTGGGGAGAGGGGGGGTTCCTAGAAGCTTTATGAGAGGGATTCTGGCTGATTGTTTGGACCTGTGCCAATTTTTCGGTTATAACCTCAAGTAATAACTTACAGATGGATCTGAATTATCGTTGGTAACTCCGGTAAGCCTCGCTTTTATTGGATTTTTAACGTATGGTGCCAAACATATGAGTCCTTCCAAGTAATATCCGATAGATTTTTGCTCGTTGCACGAATGTTCGAATGCGCCTCCCGTTAATAGTCCGGGTTTATAAAATAGCTCCGTGCCTATTATTTATTTATTTAATATTAATAAAGATATGAATATTAAAATGATTTAATATTTTTAATGTTTTAGCAAAAAAAAAGAATTATATCCTAAACGATAGCGGGGGGGGGGGGGAATGTGCATAATCCGGCAATATGTGTGTGTTGCCCTGATTAATATCTCAGTCAATACATCTAATTAGTGTTGTTAAACGGCTCGTTTTGAGCCGATTTTTCAAAACGGCTAACTAAATATTTAGCCAGAAAAATATTGCCTTATATGTCTAAACCTTTGTTCCTTCTATGAGCAAAATCTTCAGGCTTGCGTAATATTTTTTCTGGATAAAATATTGAGTTGTCGTTAACACTACATGTAATTTTAGCAGAGTTGTTAAAGGATCTAGATATAAAAATATGGTATCTATATCTGTATCTAGATAGATTTTTGATTAAAATATCGGTATCTAGATATTATTTTAGACGATGTATCTATATCTAGATCCATTTAAAAAGTTTTTTAACAACTCTGAATTTTAGTATTTAAATTAAGAATAAATTAATAAAAAAAAGTTACCGCCCATATGTATTTTTTACAAAAAAATAAGATCTTCTGATTTAAAATAATGTTCAACAAAAATAAATCTTGTTAATTTTTCAACTTGAAATCATTTTATTATTAATAATTGACGTTTTATAATCGAAGATTTATTTTTGCTAAGTTGAAAATGATATTCTTTGGCGTACATGATTGACGGGCTTTTCCAAAAAAAAACTTCGAAAATTTTAATCAAAAAAAGAAAGAGTAACTAATCTCGCAAATTTTTATAAAGAAAAAACTGTTGCGGATTTCGACCGTCAATCATGTTGTTGATGCAACGTGATTGGTGGAAAGACTCTTCGTAGTTTGATAAATATATTTCAATCGTACTAACATATTTTTTTTTCTAATTACAAATGGTTTCGCTTCCCTCTGGAACTTCTTAAATTATATACATAGACATTAGTTCCCCTAATTCCGTAAAATTATCTTAAAAATTTGCTAGAAAAACCTAATTTCTTCAACTTTCTTATTTATTAATAATCACGATTTTTATTTTAAAAAAATTCTAAAATTTCTAATACTTCTTCATTATATTATAGATTTCTGAAACTATCTTAAGTTCTGAAGCCGATACTAAGTTTAATTTTTAATTCTTCCGTTCTGTGAAAACCTTATCCAAGATTTTTCAAAGTTTAAAATGCTGGATCTGTTATAATTAAAATAATATACTAATCTTCTCATCCAGAGATGTTAACAAGATACTTTTTAAATGGATCTAGATATAGATACTATTTTTAAAAATGAATCTGTAGGCAGATAAATTCTTTTTCTTATAACTTATATACAGGGTTCGTCGTTGTTCTCAACAGAAACGTTTATTATTAGAGAAGAAAATACGTAAATAACATTTTTACATTTTGTTCTCTAGAACACAATACCCCTCCTATTTTTTATCGTTCTTTTGAATAAATTTTCATTTTAAAACGAGCATAATTTATTTATTTTTTTTTAAAAAAATCTTTTTTAGCTTATAATTTATTCGCTAGAAAGTTAGTGGATATTTTAAAAAATTATTTTAAAAAATTTTAAATAAATTCATAGGCTTAAAATAATTTTGTGCATCAAATGGTATATTGTTTTTAATAATTAATGGGTTTCATGGCTAGAAAGGATTTATATATTACATATACAAAATTATCCTTTTGAACTGATATCTATATTTTTAAATAGGATAAAAAATAATATAAATAATTATTTATCTTTTTAATATACATTTTTTATATTATATTTAGGGCTGTGCCGATCCACACATTTTCTACCGATCAGATACAGCAAAAGTAATTAAGTAATCAATATGTTTATGCAAAAAATCGAATTCGGTATCTTCGGAATAATTGCTCTTTGAAGGTAAAATGGAGCACTAACTCATTTTTATATAGTGATGAAATGTTTTGAATCCAGGAATAAGGTGATAAATATTGATCATGAAAATGGAATACAAAAGTCTAAGTCCGCCAGTGCACGTTAGTGCTTTCGATGTCAATCCAAGAAACATTGATAGCGGCGTGTGACGTACCGGCATATAGTGGTATCAGTACACCCCTAGTCCCCCTGATAGAATGATTACAAAGGTTCCGAAATCAACAAGCTATACGAGTGGGCATAATCAAGGAAAGATGCATATGGATGCCACAACAAGCTATATGAATGTGCCAGATCATGAAAAGATGAATATGAAAGTTCACATTGCAATATCGAACAGATATACCAATAGTGAACTGGAGGAGATCAAATTCTTACAATCTGAATGTAAAAAAAAACTTATATAATATTATTGCTATGTGTAGTATGTTATATATATTTTTTGTTTTTTAAAAAAATACGTGTCCTTGGCCTGTTAGGGGTGTCTTCAGACACGATGATTTTTGGGGGAATTTTTGCAAGATGTATTGATGATTTGATATAATATTGATGTTGATAATAAAATGTATTGCTGATTTATATATATATATTGATGATAATAAAGTTCTTATAAAAAGTTCAACTTATTTTAATCGGGACACTTCCCACCCTCATTTAGAAGACCCAACATGATCATAAGTGGAAACAATGAAATGTTACTTACAAACAATGAGTTTCAAATTGCCATTTATTATAGACTAGGTTGTCTTATCCCATCTGTTGATATGTACTGCTTGCAATAAGCAAGTTGATTCATTTTCTAGACATTGTTTCTCTTTACTTTAAGTAAGTGGCCGTTTTTTACAACATGACAATCTAAATAAGGTAGATCAGAAAAATTTTGGTTTCAGCCAATTTCCCCAATAGTTAGGTTCCCAAATGAGAATGATAAGCATCCCGATGGCATGTCTTTAACATTTTGGCTAGGCGGAAAATTTTTTATCTAGGATGTGTCATGTGTTACCTCATTTCCTACTAATAGAAATATGCAATAAATATAGGTCCCTTCTAAATTATTTTATTTTTATCCCTCTAATTTTTATAGCTTTGGGAAACCCCGGTCCCCAATCATCAATTAGGTACAGGTGCCTTTCCATCAAACAAAAAATTCAATTTGAAATCCTAAAAAGGAATTACAAGTGTCTCTTAAAAACATTCTCTTTTCCTTCTTATTTTTCCCCTCTACTATTGATTGCTAAATTATATATTATATGTTTTTTTAAAAATATCTACAATATTTTAATACATAATGAAAATTTTGTTGCTTGGGTAGGTTGGGCTAAAAAAATGAGTAGCTGGTACAATAAGCATGCACCCACCTATAATTCCAGCACATTAAAATACCTAGCCTATGTAGATATTAGCTCAACATGGTGGGGGAAATGACAATATTGTGGCTAATGGAGATTTAAAAGGTTACCACTAACCTAGCCTAATCCCCTGTATTCACAATGGTGTGTAAGTCATAGAAGTTGATGTCAGAAAGAGCATCTGATTGTAAAAACTGCTCCTTCATAACGAAATAAGATTTTACATATCTTTTCATTTACAAATGGGTAAGGCTTGATGTGGGCAGTGTAGATATTAGTCTTGTTAAACAGCTAGTTTTGAGCTGATTTTTAAAATCGCCTAATATTTTCTCCAGAAAAATATTACCCTGAAAATTTTGCTTATAGAAGGAACAAAGGTTTAAACATATATTATTGAAATCTCGAGGCTTTAGTAGATATGAGATTCTTTAATTTATTTATTACTTACTTACTTGCCAATTTTAATTAAAAATAATTTAATGAAAATCTAAGCTTTTTACCTGTTTCATTAAATTCTATTATACAGCCATTTGAAATTTCATCTAAAATACGTATAAATGATATATGATAATCCTTTATTCCTGGATTTAGATCTTTGGCATTTATGTTTTTAATTTTTATAGGTTGATTTGTTAAAGTGGCTAAGACTATTCTCTGTCTGAAATAACTACTTCCTTCGTATTTTAATATTTCTTTTTTTCCCATAAGTATACTATTTTTTATTTTTTTTGCAAATTAGTTCTTCAAATGGAATATATTGCCATTCATCATCATCTAAAGATTTTAAAATTTCTTTTAAATTATTTAAGTTTTGTTTAGTTTTCTCTATAAAACAAAAAAATATTCTTATTTAAAATCATTATACAAACCTTTCAATATCTTTTGTTTATTGGCATCTTTGTTAAGTGCTATACATGATGTTTAATAAATTGAAATGTATTTGAGTAACCTGTTGGAGATTTAAATAGACATTTACGAATATTCGGAATCGGAATATCTTCGTTATTTTTCTTTATTGATTTAATATTAGGCATGTGAAATAGGATTTTGCCATAATTTACAATTTAATTTTGCCTTATTCTAAAAAGTGATTATAATAAATGAAATAGTTTAATGATAATGCACGTCTTCTGCGAGCATATTAGAGGGCAATATCATATTGAATTTTTGGGTCCGACCGCATACATCATTATATTCTAAAATCTTGAATAAAGCTAATGTATCCTCCCAAAAAATTATTAGTGGATAGAGCGTAACAACTTTTTTTTGGGCGAGCAAAAGAAATTTCCAACATGTTCTTCAACATATAGGAATTAGATGAACCAAATTGGGTCTATCTGGGTAATAACAAAGTAGTTAAACTCTTTGGAAGCTATTTTAAATATTGTCTATTTTTGTATATAAGAATGATTCACAAATATATTATTTTTGATATATCAAATGGTTCATGCAATATTTGAAATACTTGATTGCTTATTTTCAGATTAAAGATCTCCGCTTAAATTTATTTTGAATCACAGATATAATACTAGTATTTTAAATTTAATATTTTTATGCTCATTTGTTTTTTGCTATATGCACTATATTTTAATAATCTTTATTTGTTTTTTAGATGACCTTTATTTTTAATTTATACTTTAATAATAAACAAAGAAAAACATGCGGTAATCTAATATTTATTTATATTATAATTTTGGTAACTTATCTTATATCTAACCAAGCCAATCCTGTATCTTAATAGGGCAAATAAGGTTGATATCCCTAGTCCCTCAATTTAAATAAAAATTTATCCCAACAAGCGATTTTTTTCTTAGGGCAGCCATACCTTAAAAGTGTTAAGATATATATTTAAATAAAAATTGATCCCAGAAAGCGATTTTGATTGGAATTATATCTTTTCATTTATAACATACTTTTAGATGAAATAACTTTTGTTGGACACTAAGACCAAAAAATAGAATTGATTTGTTCCTCTCTTTTCGTTGTTAGATTCTAAATTTAATATCGACTATAAAATTCCTTTATAATCTTTAAAGCAACATTTATGATACCGAAGACTTCTTATATATGCCCCCCTCCCTCTCATGTTGAATATGAGCTAGTCTTATTGAATTGATATCCCCCCCCCCCCCAGCACGTACTGTTCACTCACCTAGAATGACAGAGGTTACAACACTTAGCATTTTCGAAAATATAAATTTTTATTAAATAGTGTACAATATAAATATGAAACGAAATGTTGATAATTTGTATATTATTTATATTTGGCAACCGTACCTTTTATAACTCTTAGCTTAATTTAAAACAATAAGCAGATGATATGGATAATATCAAACGAAAATTTAGGAATAAATATATGTATATATTATTTTATTCAATATTATAATCATAATTTTCTCATATCTTCTACTACCACGTCCAAATGAGGCTCCAGTACTATATGTTTGCATTCCTAAAATATTAACATAATAAAAAAATAAATATACTAACTAGATTGACATAATTCTTCAAAATCTACTTAAAAATGTAAATATAATATAGGAGTCAGCTATAGACGCCATTTTATAAACTGCAAGTAAGCTACACCTTTAATGGAGCTTCGCTTTTTAAAAACATAGGTTTATTTACGGCCCTGCCTGTGTCGATAGAAAAATATTTTCGGTTAGGTTTCAAAATTTCGAGCCCCACTTAAACCAAGGCCAGATGATCTCCTGATAATATAAAAGTTTCTTTCAAAAATACATTTATCAACTAAGGCCATTCAAAGCAATAACATTATCCGAGTACAAAATTATTTTTTTTTAATTTAAATTTTGAGGATTTCTTATAAATATTTATAAATCTCACAATACCAAATTTATGTTTATAAGCAATTGCGTTATAACATACTGTTAAAGAGGAGCCACAATATCATGATTATATTTGAGATATTTTCATTATATATCAAAATTTATGATCAATTATTTGGTCCCATTTAATATGATATTCGAAATCATACAGAGTGGTTCAAAAAAAACGTAGCCGCGTTTGGAAATCATTAAAACTTTAAACGCGTCATTGTTTTTTATTTTTATAAAAATAAAATTTTGTTATGTTTTATTAAATAATATTTATGAAATTTAATATTCAGAGATTGTTAGAATTGGGTAGAGTCGGTTTTCAGAAATGTGAAATAAAAAGATGCTAAAATTTGACAAAAATAACTCAATATCCTCAAATCAAAAAGGGCTAGAAGATGGTTTACCATAATCTCTAATAAAATATTTAATCTCATAAACAAAAAAAACGAGTCCCGCGTTTTAGAATTTATAAAGATTTCAAAACGCGAAGTTTTTTATTATTTGTTGAGTCACCCGGAATGGTCATATCATAGCTATTAAAATTATTCGGGAAATTTGAAACAATAAATAGAAGTAATCCGATTAATTATCCAGTTTAGAGTTGTGGGATGAAAAGGAACAATTCGGATATTTTAGGGGAAAAATCCATGAGAGGACCATCATTTTTTTTAAATGAATGAATGATAAGAAGAATTCAAAAAAAAAAAATTACATGATTTAAAATATTATTATGCCAATATTTAAAAAGAAAAAGAAAAGTTTTTAACAAGATTTCTCGTAAAACCGGTTACCGCCATTTTTAAATAAAAGGCGATAATTACCGAGTAAATAACATGTTAAACCGCTCGATTTGAGCCGATTCTCAAAAACGACTAACTCATTATTTTAGGACCAGAAAAATATTGGCAAAGCTTCTAGATTTCGCTAATAGATGTCTTAATGTGCCAGCTAAGAGCAAAATCTTTATCTTTCCCGATACAAAAAATTTAAGTGGCTCAAAATCGAGCCGTTCAACGGCACTAGACAAACTTAATATATAGTCGGCCTAGAATTGGAATGCTGCGCTTGCGCAAATGTTTAAAATAAAAAATCAACATTAAAGTTTAAAAATTAAAATATAGGAAAAGCTTATTGATCAATTTTGAACAATATTTTTTTAAAAATCTAGTTTATATATATATATATATATTGTGAATAAATAAGTTATTATCCACTTTTAAACTCAAAAATTTTGAAAAATGTCGAGCGGAGCACTCCAGTTCTAGACTCGACGATATATCTATAGGAGAAGAAATAACTTCGTATAATGGCGGGCTCTGCGAGTGATAATGGAAACCTTGCTCTTTGCAAGTAGCTAAGACATTCATGCCGAAATCGGTTGTTATGGTAAATATCTTGACCCTTAGTTTATTATTTATTTTTTTTTAAATATATATTATTTATAAATTTAAGTCTAATTTTTGTTTACATTTTACAATTGTGTCTAGCAGAGTTGTTAAAGGATCTTGATACAAGTATCTCGATCCTGTATCTAGATATAAAAATGTGGTATCTGTATCTAGATAGATTTTTGATTAAAATATCTGTATTTAGATATAACTTTAGACGATGTTTCTGTATCTAGATCCATTTAAAAAGTATCTTTTAACAACTCTGGTGTCTAATGATGCAAAAATTGTTCCATTTGAGCCGATTTAAAAAAAACGGTTAACTCAGTTATTTTTCTCAGAAAAATATTACCAGAGTCTGAAGATTTTAATCTCAGGGATTATCCAAAATTTTTATAGCTAAAATATTGAGTTGAAATCTGCTCAAATGGGGCGATTTTGCATCACTAATTATGTCCAAGAATATTTTTTTTTAAATAACTTTAAGCAGCTGTATCAAAATGTAGATAGAGATGGCGATAAAGTTAATTAATATTATGTAGACTTACGATTTATTAATTTAAATCAAAGCAAATCAGCCGGTGAAACGCCATCTTGGCTTCCCGTGTAAATAATTTATATTTTTAAATTTTAAGAAAACTTTTGTTTTTTAAAAAAAAAGAAAAGTTTTATTTATTTATAAAGACTCTTTCATCAGAAACCAAAATGGTGTGTCACAATTCAACGAAGTCTTAAAATTCATTTTATAGGAGTCTAGGTAAGCACTATCTATCGTTTGCATCAAAGTTATTCAAAAAACAGAGATTTAGACAGAAATGTATAAGAATTAGTAATTATCGGGTCATTAACAATCAGAGTTTGAAATGCTCTTCAAAATCCTCAAAGATTTGGATTCCGGATTTTTTTGAGAATGCTCAGAAACAAGTTTGATCAAAATTTACCTAATGTTTTATAAAAATATCTTTCACACGAGACTATAAAAATCTTCGATTTTGTGATCTTCAGAAAAAAAAAATTTTGCTCAAAATTTTTAATTAATTATCTCATAACATTTTTTTTCCTTCAAACTATGTTAACAAATGCATAATTCACATAATTTTTTGATTTAAAGAAAATTTTTTTACTTTTAATTAAAATTTTTTGTACAATAGTGACAATTATATTTTTAAAAAATAATATTAACTGTATAATCTATCTAAAACGCATGGTAATAATTTTTTTTTAAAAAAGGGTGCAATTATTAAATATATATAGATTGATTTATCAACCATGTGATGGGTGCATTGACATATATTGAGGCATTGACTGGCGATTAATTTATTTGACTGTTGTATCACTACAAAATGAGTTGATTACATATTGGTTTCCCGAAATTTTATAAAAAAATATAGTTTCAGTTATTTATAAGACTTTTATATGGGAAGCCAAAATGACGTGTCACCAGCTGGTTTTATTCAACGACCCTTCAAAAACAATGAATGAATGAATGAGTCAGTCAAGATAAGTAAAATATATATCATTAACGCCTCATTAAGAATAAGCGCGATTTGTTCAAGTGGTGCGATATTTATCGTCAAGCCAATAAAGAAGACATAATTTATAAATATGGAGAGTAACGATGAAAACGCTATGATAAAATTTGAAAAAACATATGTTGCGATGTATATTTCGAAAATCATTATCGCTGTTAGGAATCAGCTGTAGTTTTAATAAGGCTAAATACCGCATCGCTTGAACAAATCGCGTTTACTATAAATGAAGCGAAAGTATGTTTAAATTATTATTTTTCTTCTTTAAATCTAGGTTCCCTTTAAAAAAAAAGAATAAATAAGGCATTTAAATATCTTGAAAGTTATCTTAATCAGATTTTAAACTCTAATAATAGTAATGATTTTGAATAATAAAGGCATGACAATATGTAAATGATTATTGACAGATGTTCCAAATATATCATTGAAAATCGAAATCATCATACATATCCATTACCACAACTCCTTATTAGGTGATACTTTATTCAAAATAGGTTATAAATAGCTCAGATACATTTAGAAATGATAATGAGAATAGAAGCTGAATTTATAAATTTGTTATTTATATAAAAAAAAGCTTATTTTCCAATGTTTTCAGCAAAAGTGTTTCCCCCTATTTTAACTGTAATGGAAATGAACTGATCATCCTTAGCTTTATTTTAAAATGTGGCAAAATCCAGATTTAATGCTCCTCGAGGGAGCAATTCTTTTTTTGATATATTAATATTTTTAAAAAAATGTTTTACTCGTTATGAGACGGTGAGCATACGATAGCTATATACTCTGGCAATAATTGTTGATTGGGAAATTGGTTGTGCAGATCTACACTGGAAAGAAAGGCGGTTTGGGAAGGGTGAGTCTTTTTTTAAAAAAAAAATATACATAAAAATAATATTAATTAGGTTTATCACCGAGGAAAGTAAAAAAATTTAAAAAATATATATATAATATATTATACGTGGATCCATCCTAGTGTCAGGAGATTCTTGGATTCTTTGAAATAAACCATTTCTTCCTCGCTGGTGGCTAGGAACGAATTGGGTTGACCAGTTTGCTTCGGGATAACCAGATGGGTTATCGTGAAAACATTTTGACTCTTAAATTTCGAAAAAATATTAACATTTCAAGTTCAAATATATTTATATGATACACTATATCAAAGATAATCTTCCTATTATTTCCTTCTCTATTTATTAATTTGTTCCTCGCGATCTCTGTGTTCTCCCCAATGACATATAATAATGCCTAGAATGAGGATGCATTCAATAAAAGTTGCACATCAATAAAAACAGCTGGGGGCGCCATTTTGATTACCTATATATCATTATTAAAAATGTTAAACGAGAGGCCAATTAATTCCTAAGTCTGAAGCAAACTTTATTAAAGAATTACCTGATCATCGAGATTATAAGGGAACAAGTTATCAATATAATAATAGTTTTTAACATGAGAATAATTACTATATGGGTTACCAAAATGGCGGGTTCAGCTGATCTGCATTCAACGACGCTTTCAAATGCTTTATTATGAATGCATCGTCAGTCTAAGTATTATTAGACATTGGTTCTCGCATTTACTCTTTCTTCATTTTCTCCTTTTTTAAAAAAAATGAATTAATCTTCAATTTGATCATTATAAGTACATAAGATTCAAAAAAACCTATACTACGCTATAAAAGAAACAAGAAATTTCTAGCCTTAAAAATAGTTTACTACTTAAGGCAAATAATCATCCCATAAAATATATTAAAATGGCCCAACAGAAGATTGACCAACCTGCCCCATCCCGTATTTAACCATGTTGCCCCTCTCTCAAAATTATATTGTTCTCTTTCAAATTCATTTCATTCAGTAATATTTGTTTTAAAAAAATAACCAATTTTCCAAATAAATGACCACCAGTCTCAATATTTTTATCGGTGTTTGATTCCGCCAGGGATAAGAAAATGAGGGCTAAATTTTTGGGAACTCTGACTTGTCTCAGGGATTGATAACCAGTTCGATTGCTTCTATAAATATAAGACAAATTGTGGTAACATTGGACTACGCAAAACATTAAATCAACAAACTTTTGATTTGGAAACAAAAAATGAAAATAAAGCTATTTTAAATATAAAAACAAAAACATGTACAAAATATAATTCTAATTTTTTTAAATATAAATTTTAAACATTTAATCATTAAAAAATTTTTTCTAAAGTTTCAAATTGTTTTAAAATAGGTTTAGATATAACCTTAAGTGTAGAGTTAAAATTTGCTTTTAATATATAATTGGTTAAACCTTGAAAATTTTTGGTTATAAAAAAATATATATATATTTAATTTTTTTCCATTTGATTCTCCATTATATTTATCAAATGGATAATTTTTTAAATAGATATTAGGGAAAGAATTTTAGATAATATTATCTAGAGAATATATAAAGCAATAGGTAGGGCAGGCTGCACTATTTTTTAACTGATAATAAGTCAATATCAATTTTATTATGAATTGTTATAGTTATGTATGTGTATCCTTGATAAATTTTAATTTTAGTACCTATTGTAAATAATTTGTTGGCTGAATATTAATCTATATTTATTTTTTAAAAATTTTTTTAGGCAAAGCATTTTTTTTATAAAAAAAAAAGATTTCTTATATTATTAAAAGCAGATCACAATGTAATAATGAGAATAATTATTCTAAATTCTATATTAACTTTATTTTTATTAGGGATGTGAACCGGAGCCGGAACCCTCGTATTTTGGCTGAACCTGGACATGGACCCTTTTAAAAAGTGGAGAATCCAAGGGTTCAGGGTGTTAAAAATTTTTAACTTAAAATTTTTTTTTTTAAATTAATGTAAAAATATAATTTTTAAAAAATAATATAAAATTTTTATAATTTTATTAATTTTTAAAAAAATAATATAAAATTTTTATAATTTTATTAATTTTTAAAAAATAATGTAAAATTTTTATAATTTTATTAATTTTTTTCGTGGAATCTCCCTAAAAAATAGTCACTATAAAACTATAATTGATAAAGCAAGGGATGTTGTAAAATATTTAAGAACTCCCACAATTGTTAGAATATTAAAATCCACAAAAAGGTAAATGGCAATTTTAGATTGCACAACACGTTGGTCCTCTATGTGTATGATGCTAGAGCGATTATTAAGTTTGAAAGATTTCTGTAATGATTTAATCATAGGAGCATGTGAAATCATTTTTTCAGAAGATGATTGGAATCAAGTAAAAGAGCTTACTAGTGTGCTGGTTAAAAATAACAACATTAAAAGTGCAAGCTGAACAATTATGTTTATCGGATTTTTATGGCATATGGTTAAGATGTCAATTAGAGTTAGGGAGATATAACAAGTTCTTTTTCAAATGAAGTATTAGAAAATACGAAAATAAGAGAGCAACAATATTTACAAAATAGTGTTGTATATGCTTCGATATATTTAGACCCGCAATATCAGGTTTTATTAAGTAGTGAGGAAAAACAAATGGCCATAGACCATCTTGAAGATTTATGGCACACCCAAAACTCTATTATTTACAATACATTGGTGGTTACAACAATATCTACTGGTTGTAGCGATAACAATGATAATGATAACGATATTGATGATCTGGAAATTTTACTATTAGATAGAGAAAAAAAAATTAAATTATCATCTGATAGAAAGGAGCAAAAAATATCTATTGTATCTTTAATAGAAAAGTTCTTGGAAGTTATGAGAATAAATAGAGATGCAAACATTTTAAAATTCTGGGAGGAAAATTCTTCAATATATCCAGAATTATATACCTTTTCTAGAATCGTGGCTGTACTGGCGACACAAGTACAATAATTTATGTAAAAATGACTATCTATTTTAGGTAAGCGTAGAACGTGGATTTTCATCGTTGACTAATTTACGTGGAAATCTGAAGGATGATATAGAAGATATCATGATTGTGGGATTGAATAAAATATTTAAAAATTATCTCATTTCGAATTATAAATGTGTTTATATTGAAGTATAATAAAAGAATGAAAAAAAGTCTTATTTTGAGTCATTATTTTTATGTTTCCTCTGGACCCGAACCCTGGACCCGGGTCCTTTTTAAATTTATTACCGGACCCGAACCCGGACCCTTTTTTTTGTCGAAGGGTTCACATCCCTGATTTTTATTGCTATGAAGGAATATAGAACTGGAGAATCAAAGTAGATATAGAACACTATAATACTAATACTCAGCAGTCAAATTATTAATATTTGATACAGAATTCATTGGATTCAGAAACCTCTCAAATTTAAATCCATTATTGAGGAAGATTTTCAAATTTAGAAAATCTGATTTGACCAGAAATACATTTCAAGCATGTGTAGAGTATCTACACTGAATTTCAGGCAATTTTGCCATGAACATCTCAACTAGCCTAATTAATATTATTATTCATGTATATATTTTTCATATTAAATTAAAATATACAAAATTGGATGGCAAATATTGTATGAAATTCACAGTGTGGGTACCCTTCACATGCTGGAATACTTACTTTAGTGTTGTTAAACGTCTTGTTTTGAGCCGATTTTTAAAAATGGCTAACTCAATACATTATCCAGAAAAATATTACCCAAGCCTGAAGATTCTGCTCATGGAAGGAACAAAGGCCCTTGGACATATATTATCGAAATCTTGAGGCTAAGGCAATATTTTTCTGGCTAAAATATTGAGTTAGCCATTTTAAAAATTGGCTTAAAATGAGCCATTTAACATCACTAATTTACTTTCTTTATTCCCCTCAGAATATTGTTTAAAATTGAAAGATTCCAAATCCTTATGGATTCTATATCTCAATAGACATGTACATACTTCTTTTTTTTAAAAAAATTACCAACAATTATTACTTATTCTATTTAGAGAGATCAAAAGTCTAGGGATGGTTCTTTTTATGGGCTGGGATGCTTGTAGAAAATATTTTTTGAGGCCAGGTTTGGCAAATTTTTAATGATGAATGATGCAATTTTATGATTTTTAGTTTGAGCATAACAAATTAAATTGTGCTGGGTTATCTTAGCCCCATTTGGGCTGGGCAATATTTGAAAAATAGTTTTCAGATATGGCCAAAATATAACAGATTTATTTATTAAAGTTATAAATTTAATATATATTTAAAATAATTAATAGAAAAACCTAAAAATTTACCACAAAGGATATAAACCCCATCCCCCTTACCAAGTAAATAATATAAAATGAGATTGATAATTGATATTTAAAAAAATTGTGATAAATAATCTACCATTAAAATGGTATGATAAAAAAAATGAATGTAATATTTACTGATTTGATATAGAAGAATCAATTAAATTTTGAGGTTTTAGGCTCCTTGAAGGAACAGAAATTTGATTAAAATTTATATTTGAATGACTTAGATTATTTTGGGAAGTATTTGTATTTGCATAATTTTTTAACGAATTTGATATATTATAATTATCAAGTTCATTTTCATTGTTATTGTTGATAGTATTCATTTTTATTGAAGGCTGAGATTTTTCTCTAGAAAGCACTTCTTCCTTGATAGTTTTTTCTATTTGTTTCTAATATCATTGTTATAAATTAAATTATTGATGTTAAAAACTTAGTTATCATTAATCAATAAAAATCTAAATTTTTTTATTTTACTTGTTTTTCGATGTATTCATTATGGTATTTCGAATATATTTTATCCTTAAGTTGTTCCGCTTTGGGTAAAACTTCTTTAAGTGCCTTAAAAAAAATAATTTTGCCATTGATAAATAATGAAATAAATATTCTACATTTTTAACACTAATTTTTTCTAGTGTTGGAATATCTTTATATTGAGGAATGTCTGGTAATTTTTCCAAAAATAATCTACAAATTAAAAATCTTGTACATATAAATTCTCAAATAATCTTACGTAATATATTTATAATATAGCATGAAAGCTTTTTCAATATCTCCTTCCTTTTCATATATTTTGGCCATAGATATCATTTCTGGTCCAGACCGAAAATATCTGATCAAAGGACATTGAGGATTAATCTCAACATCCTGAAATAATTGTTTGATACGATATTCTGGAGAGAAATGATCTGAATCTTTCGTACTCATAGTTATCGAGAAAAATAATTGCACTAAAGAGAATATAGATATATCTCTTCTTATCTTATCTAGCACGTTGGTTATGGACCTGCCCAAAATGAGCGAATATGAATTACTATAGAGGCCCTATCCTCCATAATAATTATGTCGATTTTTTTCCTCAAGGATACCAACAAACCTTGTAACCCAGATATAATAATTAAAGGTGTGGAACTCACTCAATCCAATAATAATATTAGCTTAAGGAAAAGGAAAAGGAATAGTTATGAGCAGAGTTGTACAAAAGATCTTCTTTGAAGATTTTTGAGCAAGATCTTTGAAGATCGTAAAATTTGAAGATCTTTTATTTTTTAAAAATTTTGTGTAACGATCTGCATGATATTTATTTTTTTACCCCTTTATTAAAAGCCCAGATGTTTTTCAATTTTTATCAAGGCAGGAGGAGAGGTATAAAACATAAAAGAAATATTTTTGAAGATCTTTTTATTTTGAGCAAATGTACAACTCTGGTATGAGTATTTTTGAGAAAGCGAGAACTGAAAAAAAGAGGTACTGTATCATCCAATACAAATTATTAGTTTTTTTATTATTATAAAAATTATTTATTATTGTTATTAAAAAAAGAAGAAAGCATAATGGCTGTCAAATGTCAAATAACATTATCATCAGCTGTTGAAATCAAAATTATAAAATAATCATCAGTATCATTTTTATCGCAATAATCAACGCTATACTATCCCAGAGTTTAGACCCCAAATTTCAATTAATACCTATAATTATGGTGACTCAACTCAGTTTTCTCATTAATCTTCATAGTATGATCAACTTCTAACGACCTGGAAGATATGGTCTTCTCTTTTTGTCTACTAATTCCAATAATAACGTTGTTTCAACTCAGCTATTGAACTTTTCCTCTCAGTACGATCAACGTCTCTCTATCTCTAAGCTATGGACTCCAATTTCAACTTATACCTTAATTATGATGTCCCAACTAATTTTTGCATTATTCTCATCTGCTTGATCAACGCCCCACTACTTCTAAGGTATGGCCTCCCCCCAACAAATTCCATTAATAACGCCGTCCTTTCTTTTCACTCTCAAAAATGTCCAACTACCACAGAGGTATTGACTTTTAAATTACCTCAGACATTTCCCCATTCAATGTCGTACTCCCATCCTTCTACGCAAAACTTACAACGATCATCTGCGATAAAATTCAAATGTTTTTAGGCTTCCCCAGCCAACTAAAAGTAAATAGTTAGGATAATAAAAAAAAACTGAAAACCATAAAGCGAGTGGTCAAGATTCATTACACAGTGAATATTTGAAGACTGATCCCGTCTTATGCCCAGAGATTCTCCTCTCAATCATAACTAGAGTTTTAAAGGGACTTGTCCTAATGATTGGATCACAACTATCAGTCTTTCTCTAAAACTAAGAACCCTAAATTACTTGAAGACTGGAGGGGAATCTCGCTAAATTCAGTAGTATATAAGATTATTCCGAATGTTAAATTAAATAGGTTAAGACCGAATGTGGAACCGCATTTCGTTGGTTCATTGGTTTAGTTTAGGAAGGATCGTAATGCACTTGAGGCAATAGCGGTTATACGGAAAAGACACTTAATAATCGTTGCCCTTGATCTCAAGAAAGCATTTGACTCAATAATACATTCTAAACTATGGAGCACTTTAGAGGAGGTAGGTACGCCTACTGCTTTGATAAACTTGATAGTACAGGTATGTTATGATAATTTGGTCATCACAACAACTATCAATTCCCCTAAAGATAAGACTATTTAAAGTTCTAATAATAGCATCCCTTTATTATGGCATGAAAAATTGGAAGGATTCCAAATTAGATAATAGTAAGAGGCAAACGTTCATAAATATATGTCTTAGATACTGATAAAAACAAAAAGAGAAATTATAGGCTTGAAGATTTAATCTAGAACGGTTATCAGGATGATCGCACAGGATAAAAATTAGACAGAAAAAAGACACTTTATTAAATTCAATCGAAGAAAAATGATAGTATTTATTGATTATATTATTAGAATATTGACGTTGATGTAATGTCTTTTTATTTTATAATATGATTATACAAAAAAAACAAGTGGTGAAAGAAAATGAAAATATATATCAATATATATATATTTAATCGCCTTGAGATGTATTTATATGCATGTTAATTTCATTGAATAAAAAGATAATATGAACATATTTAAATATACAATTACAACAAATTGAATAAGCGAAATATTTAAGAAGTATTTAAATATACAATGAATTACAACAAATTAAGCGAACATGTAACAGATACATTACCAGAACATTTTACCCACTATATACAATTATACCTTATGGACTAGATGTGATATTTTTTCTCTACATAAAATGATCAAATATAGGAAAATTGAAGTGGTTGGTCATATTTTAAGACATCCTTCTAACAACCTAATCCATCAGGCACTTGTAAACATGCCCCCGAAAGGGACTGCTCTTAAGCCTTCTTATCTTATAAATGTGGTTGGTTCGGCATAATTAAAAGGTTCTTGGGGGAGTTAGATCTATCATGGGAATTCTTAAAGAGAGCTCTCAGGCTTATTTACGAGCATATGGCAAATAACTAATAAGTGTGGTAAATAATTCAATAAATAATATTAATTACTAAGTTATTTTTAAATTATTAAGACAGTGAGTTATAATACTGGAAAAGGAGGTCTTTTAACGAAAGCCCCATAATTTTATATAAGAATTGTAATGCTAAACCACCAACTATTAAGAGCTAAGCAGATTAACAGTGTTATTTGCCGCCAACTACATATTTAGCGAGCATCGATACTATAATATCAACTATTGAAAGGATGATTTATCAATGATGAGCAAAATCTCTCAAGCTTTTAAAAGTAAAACCATCAATGCTACCATTATGTCCAACTATGAATGGAATAGAGAGAAACCAACCAATTATGCAGCATTAATAAAATTACCAATGACGATATAACCAACTACTAATGAGGCCAAGAGATTAATGAAGGTCATGGTCTAGTCTTTGTATTTTAAAAATATTTTCGTTTTTATCTAATTTAATTCTATTGATTATTGGGAAAGTGCCAATGCTACTATGAAAACTTATGGTTTTCATATTGCAAAATAAAAAATGAACTAAAAATTCAAAAACCTAAATTAACTTCTCTAGAATAATGGTCCGAACCGTAAGAAATAAAAGGACCGGTTCGGACTTTGGTCTTAAAAGATTGTTCCAGTCTGGTCCCTGCCTAAGAAAGAACCGCTAACCTTCACTATCCAAGACCCATAAACCATTATGATTATACCTCTACAACCATTATAATGATTTTGATATCAAAGCAGAATGGCATTTTTTTGCATATTTTGGCAAAACTCCTTGCGATATTTTAGGGGAAATTACTAAGAAGTTGACGGCTAGAGCAAACCTGCAACGTCCTTATGAAAATCATATACTAACTCCTATGGATTTATATAATTATGCGAGAATTAATTATATATTTGTCAGCAATGTTGAATATTTAAGAATGGAAACCAATCTCGAAAATAGATTTTTAACAGCCAAACGATTTCCGGGACACAAAAATATTATTAATTTATTCCAATGGAAGGAAAAATGAAAGTCAAATTTTATTTTAATTCATTAGATTATTTAATGATGTATTATTAAATTAATATGTTTATTACAATATTAATTTCCAATTGATATTCATGTAATATAAATAATTAACTAAATAAAGTTATAAATATTTTTACAATTAATTACTTTTTAAAATAAAATAGCGAAACTTATGTGTTATATATGACACAATGTCTACTAGTGATCTGCATAGGACCTAATATTTCTAATACAGCCCGAAAGATTTATAAAAGGGGAGCATCCTGAAGTAGAAAAAATGATTTTATAAATTTTTCAGTTTGAGTTTGTAAATATTTATTTGAATTGTATATATTTGTGCGTATTATATATATATATATATATATATCTAACCCAGGGGCCCCTACAACGGGGGGGGGGTCCGAAGCAACTGCTTCAGTAAATTTGAGTGGGGGTACTTTTTTTTTACATCCATCATGATCATGTGATTTCTGGTTTATAAATGTAATAATAAGATCCTCCCCCCCACTTAATATTTAATTTAATATATTGACGGAAATTTTGGTCGATGTTTAGTAAATTTGTTATCCGAGATTTCTTGTCATAAATTATTTTTCCAATTTTAAAATATGCCTAAAAATATTAACCAAAAAAAATACAAATGCCTAATAAAATGCAAATCGTTTAATATAAGAGATGATAAATGGATAGATCACATTAGAAAAAGACGTGGTGGGCTTAATATTAATGATATAAAGAAAAGCTTTGAAATAGTAGCTTTTAAGAATGTTACTCAAAATTGGACAAATAGCAAAGTAATTTTTTTATTAAATATTTAATTGTTTATACCTATCTTATTATAATGGGTATTAAATCGCAATTTAAGAAGAAAGAAGTAAAAATTGGGAATTCAAAGCTGTTGATATAATAAATATTTTTAATTAATATAATTATCTTTTAAAAGTGTCCTAATAATAAAGAAAATGTGTTAGAAGAAAATATAGTATCTGATGATTCTGATAATGATCATGAAATTAGTGAACCTGAGGTCATTTAGTTACTCATATTTTTTATCTACTATATTTTTTATTGGAAGACACAGAGCAGAGATTTGATAAAGTAGAACAAGAAATACTTATTATCTCTTTACTGGTAATAAATATTCCTTGAATATCTAGTTGAGCAAAGTTATGATGGAGCCTCAAACATGAGTGGAAGAATCAATGGTGTGCAAGCCTTGATTAGAGCAGAGGCGCCAAAGGCAGCTTTTATTTGGTGTTATTGTCATCGATTAAATTTAATCGTTGTTCAATTATGCCAATCAATTAAAGAACTTCGAAATGTTCTAGGAATACTAGATAAGATTTATGTCTATTTTAATGGTGTAAAAAGATATGAGGTACTCAAAAAATTTCAGTGTAATGATCTGAAAAAATCGCAACGATTTCTACGCGTTAAGAATACCACTCGGTAATAGTTCCTTATTTATTTAGATTTTAAATGTTTTTTTTATTTAGAAGCTGGCTATCGTCATATAAAGCTATTGTAAATTTTTTGTAACTTTATGATGCCTTGAGGGCAGCTTTAACAAATTTAAAGGATTCTGAAGATCCTGCCACTTCCACTATGGCTAGTGCTATAGTCTTTAGAATAGAAAAATTTGATTTTATCTTATCACTTTGTGTTTTGGATAAAATATTGTTGATAACAAGTTTGGCTTGTACAAAATTGCAAACCATTTCGAAGGATATAGGGTATGCAATAAATCAAATTCAATTGGCAAAAGATTGCTTGATTAATTTGAGAAGTATTATATAAATTATTGTCTTAATTATTTTTTAATCTAATAGATAATAACACTGAATTTTTGGATGTTTTTTCAAAGGCGCAAGATTTTATGAAGGAGAGAAATCTACCTTTTGATTTTGAAACTTCTAGACTTCAAACATTACAATCCAAAAAGAAGTGGTATATATACTTTCATCATTAAATATAGAAATTTTTTTTAGTTTTAAAATAGGTGTGTTTTATGCTGCACTCGATTTAATTATTATGCAATTTAACGAAAGATTTAATGATGATTCCATAAAATTTTATTTTTTACGCCAAAGGGAATGGCAGAAAAATCAATTATTAAAGAAGATATCGAGGATATCTGTGAATTTTACAATTTAAATTCAAGTCAAATTTTCGAAGAAATGTTGAAGTTTAGAAATATTTATAAGATGGCCAAAATGGGCAATGTAATTATTACTCATGACCTAGAGGTTAAAGAATCTAAAGATTTGTCAGATTCTTTTAATTTAAATATTTTTACCAATACATTATTTAGCTTCTTCTGATGATGATGATAATTCAGATTGGAAAAACTATTCATTTATTTTACCTTATCGTTTACTTTTAAATTTTTCTGCTTTCCCTAATTTAAGAATTTTATATAAATATTTATTAACCATTCCCACAACCTCATGTACTGCCGAAAGAGTCATGAGTAAAATTAAATTAATTAAAACAAGACTTCGCAGTACCATGAAAGATTCTTTTTTTCAATAATTTAACCATATTATCAATGGAAAAAAATTTATTTCAACAATTAAATACTGATGAAATTATAATTTCTTTCGCTTTCTCTCTATCTAATTTATCTAAATTATTAATTTAAAAATAATATTTATAAAGTATATATTTTTTGCATTTTACTTATATTATATATTAAAAATTGATGCAATAAAAATTATTTATGAAATTTATGTGTGTCATAATTATCATTTTTTGGAGAGGGGGGATACTTTTTAAGGGGGTATTCTGCTTCATTCGCTTAAAAAGTGTAGGGGCCACTGATCTAACCAGAATAATTTTTTAAAAAGGAGGGCATGTTGTATCTGTCAGTTTATGATTGACATTTATTAGACCTTTACCCTCAATTTGCTCACGTGTTCATATTTGTTATTAAATTTTTAAATAGATTTATATGAAATTCGAGATAATTTGTGCTTGCAATATTTTAATAAATAATTGTGTTCTAGCATATTTTTGAATTAATATATTATGATTAGAATAGAAAGAGACATAATATGATCATGATAAAGAATCCATGAATCAGGAATATGTGTAGTTTATCTTTTAATTCTTTATTTTTATTATTCTTGATCTATTATATTCTCCTTCATATTCTAATAATAATGTGTATATATTGCTGAAAAGGTAGGCAGGGAGTTCTAAAAAAATATATTTTACTGAATTTGAAATTTTGCAATTTCACAATCTCTATTGAGTTAATTATTTATAACTTGATAGAATATGTTGCATTTTTGCGTCATTATGCAAATCTTATTATTTAGATCCCCGTCTATGTAAATGAGAAAAAAACGCGTGATATTTGTAGATTTTTTCATACTTTAACAGTTTTAACAAGTGGGATATAGAACTTTTTATTTTTCGCTTGGGAAACTATGTAAATGTTGATTAAAGAAAAGGGATATATAATGGAGAAATTATGATGCGAAAATGATTATTTTTGTTAACTAAAATTTAAATTTTTACTTTTTAATTTTTTACTTTTTAATTTTTTACTTTTATTTTTCTTATATTAATTTTATTTTTTATTTTGATTATGTTTTTCACTTTGTATTTGATTATAGTTATTTATTTAATAAAGATTAATAATTCAGATTTTAGTATATATATTTCTTATTTTTATTTTTTTAGGTTCCAACTTTTCTCAATAATCAAAAACTCTCAATTGTGACAAAATATAATGTATGAATGAAATTAATTACAATTTATGCTATACAACACCTTAGTAGATATTTTTTTTTTATAAAATACTACAAGTATACAAATTCTCGAATTCCATTATTAAAAAAATTAATAACACTCGATTCATAATATATAATATACACCTTTCCGAATTCTAAAAAGTGTTTAGGCTAAAATATCTTAGAAATGTCCAAACATATGAAATATCATTTGCTTTCAAATTGTATTAAAAAAAGAGAAAACTCAATATTCTTAAGAAAAAAATATATATGAGTTCTTTAATAATATTTACATTTTTTCGACCGAGTATTTAGCAGTAAATGATTTATCATGTAGTTAGTCAAGGAGCGATAGTTATTGCCAAATGATTATGCGGTTAACCGAGCTATATTTAGTACCGATTTACTACAGTGACGAAATTTGGGGTTAACTAGGGAAGCATATAACATTTTATTATTTTTTTTTCATGAAAACCAAACCCATAACAAAAAATATTAAGATTTAATAAAATGTGGCGGAATTCGTCTTCATTTTTTAAGGAAAATTCTCGAGAAATTAAAATGATCAGTTTTAAAACTTCTTTAAATAGATTGGTTAATCGATAAAAAATAAATTTTTTACTCATTTTAGAAATATTTAAATCCTCACTCTCTGAACAGGCCGTTGTTGTAGCCAAAGATAGGATAATATTTTTCAAGTTTTGTAAAGTTAGTATTGATCCCCCTTCCCTTTTTGAGAAAGTCGTAAGAAAATTTCTTTTTTAAACGTAAAATTACACGATAACTCTCGACATTCTCCAATTTATAGTTTAAATTACTAGAAAGATATCGGTTATGATTAGTGTCGTTAATTGGCTAGATTTGATTCGATAAAAAACGGCTAACTCAAAATTATAGCCGGGAATATATTGCCCTATGCATTGAGATTTCCCCAATAGATGTTCCATCCTATGTGCCATCTATGAGCCAAAATCTTTAGGCTTGCATATAATATTTTTCTTGAGAAAATATTAAGTTATAAGCTGTTAATAAAATAGGCAACGTAGTGTTTTCTTTAAATGAAAACCCCCCTATTGGGGTTGAGTTTTAAAAGAGCGACACGATTAAGATTTCAGCAAAAAAAAATAATATTATGCAAGCTTTGGAGAGATTTGGAGCAAATGGGTGTCCAAACTTTCTCTGTCATCTATCAGCAAAATCTCCTGGCTCACATAATATAATTTTGGGTTGAAATCATGTGATCGGGCCGCATATAAAACTCGACCCGATATGGGGCTTTTTTAACAACGGTTTTTACTCGCGTGTATTTTTTAGAGTTAATTTTTTTTTTTAAACATAGTAAAGAATAGTATTTTTTATTTTATAACGTAGCATAATTAATTCTGTTTAAGAAAAATTAGAAGGGAAGCAATGCTTCTTGCACTCTTTAGCCCAAGCGAATTTAATAATAAATAATTTATTATGTATTTTAGCGAGGAGATATTTTCGCCCGCGCGATAAATCTCCACCCGAGTGCCTATATAAAACTGCGAGAATGTGAAATTTTTTTTAAAACTTATCGTTTAAAAGATTATTTTAAAAATTCCATTTAATGGTAAACTTAGTTTAAAAAGATGATTTATAATTCTTTGGATAAAATATAAAATTTAAGCTAATGACCAAGTAATCAGTGCTGTAAAGCAACGTCGTTATACTTTTCTTTCTTTCTTTGTATTTATTGAGTTTTTTAGAAAAAGGAGCGCCATTCGTTACTTGTTTCAAAAAGTAAGTGTTAAACGAGTTACTTTTTGGAGTAACGGTAACGCAAAACATATCAACCATCAAAGTCTTCATGTTTATTTTTGTACTTACTAAATTTTTGTTGTCGAATTTTGTACAATCAAAATAGTTAATCTGATTGATTATTGAATCCATTCAAGGTATGTTATTCTCTAATATTATAATTTAATTTTATAAAGATAATTATTTCCTCCGATGAAGCAGATTTAACTTCCCTGGCCCCAGTTCGGAATTAGCTTTTACCCAAATAAAGGAAATTAACGGCACGTAAGTTACAACCATTGTAAGGATAATTAAGTGACCTAATTTAACTATTTCAACCTCGATATCCCAGAAATCTTAATCCGAAAATAACCTTTGCCAAAATCCAAATACAAATTCAGATAAAGATTTTTTTTTTTAAAATGATGAGGATCGAGAACGAATTTTTTGTGAAGATGATCCGATAATATCTTTTGCCAATAAAGATCATTTCTATAAATATTCCCCAATTAAAATTTTCATTTATTAAATATAATAATACAACCCTACCATGCTCCGCGCAAGTTGAACACATGTTTAGCAAGGTATATTGAGCAAGCACTAAGCGCTCTTGTTTACCTGATCAAAATTTATACAATATCAATTGTTTATTAAGTTTAAATAAAAAAAAAATTATTACAAAAATGAAATTTATCTTATAAAATTTTTATTTTTGTGAATCTATGGGAGAAGAAAATTTTTTTTACAATATATAATATATAGCATTTTTTTTAAACGAGTTACTTTTTTGAAAAGTAACGTTTACAACACTAAATAATTCGTTGTTAAAATACTTGTTTTTTTTTGAATAAAGGAAAATTAAATTTAAATACGAGATATATCATTTATTATTATCTCTATTTACAACAGGTGGTGTAGTAGCGAAGGTTCCTATTTTTAGAAGAAATATACGAGGAAAAAAATGAATAACTATACCTAAACCTAGTGTTGTTAAACGGTTCGTTTTATGCTTAGACCTTTGTTCCTTATATGAGCAAAATCTTCAGGCTTACGTAGTATTTTTCTAGATGAAGTATTTAGTTAGCCGTATTTAAAAATAGGCTCAAAACGAGCCGTTTTAACAACAACTACCTAAGCCTATATAATATGCGATAAAAGCACAGAATAAATTATATAAAATTTTTTTAAAAACGATTAATGGTGTTTTTAAATAATTATTATCATTTTTTTTAATAGATTATTATCATTTTTTTTTAATAGGTTTTAACCTTTATCAAAAATAAAACATATTTTTTTAAAAAATCACGATGAATTTATTATAGATTTTTTTTTATACAAAAAAACATTAATTAACGTTTATTTTGAAGTGCAATATTAACGACATTTATGTGCCTTCTGTCTCTTCTTGGTAGGAAATTAAAGTTATTAATAATAAATAATAGGAATGATCGATTTTAAGTTTAATAAATAAAAGATATTCTTGATTCATTATTGGAGAAGTTACCCCATGAGCGAGAAAATGACAATGCATCGTTCCTAGACGTCCATAATATGATAAAATGGGAGATGAATGGATTTCCATAAACAATCCCCTCTACCTGATAACGATATAGATTTCCACAAGATCCGCTAGGTGAAATCTGTCATAACTATCCGGAAATAAGTGAATAGAGTGGAAATTAATGACTCAGATTCGATTCAAATTATCATCCTACGATAAATATCCTTTCCCAAAAAATAATTTATTCCCCCCGGGTATGAGACATCCATATGTTATTTCGTTTTTATTTTACCATTCCTTATAAGTTGTTTACCGGATATAATCAGGATTCTCCAGAATATCATTATTTTACGATCGGAAGACAACGGTATATTAATCATCATAATTCGGTTTCTAATAATCATAATTCCACATATCACCTGGCTCGAGGCATCTAATTAATAATTCGTTACGGAAGATAATTACATGCGGCGTGGTAAATATAATCCCTAATATATCGATGGAAGAGTCAAATATTCAGCAATATAAGATAAATCTTCACTCCCAACCCAGTGGCATTAGGCCGTGTCCATGCTGGAGGGCTAATATAGATGGAGTAAATATCGATAATCAATTTTCACATATTATTGACAGCATTTTGGGATGGGATTTCTTAAAAAGAATGGTTACAATAATATTGAATTCAGGAATATAATTAACGAGTATGCTGCCCATAAATTTATCGAAACAAAATCAGAAAATAACACCAGTATAGTTATTACGAATACTACTAATATAGCAACCTCCGTCAGCCACTTTAAAAAAAAGAGTAATACACAAATACTACCTTTAATAAGAGTAACAGTGATAGCTAATATAAATTAGGCGGTAATGTAATGGATACTATTATTTAACTTACTCAAATTATAAAATGTTAAACAGATAAATAATAATAAAGTGTATCTCATGAGGATTAATTATAAATACACTAGTTTCTAGCACAAATAATAGGGATGCTAATAGTTAAAATTCATTCTAACAAAATACTGATTATGTTAAACAGGACTTTTACTGTGGATGTGATAATCAATGGAGATCGGATCTGAACTTCAGTGAACATCTGTACATAGATTTCGGATTTCCTAGAAAACACAATCAACGGACCTACAAAATTTATCAGGAAAAAGAATTGATCTAAACAATATTTTTGAAGCCGCTATAAGGTACATTTTTAATTTATTTATCTTTGGGTTTTGAAAAAGGAACTGAAAATGTTTTAAAAAATTTCTAGAAATAAATTTTTTTGGATTAGGAGAAAGATTTTATAAGATTGACACTTCGTTTTTTTAAGGGGGGGGGGGGTTTGGAAAGAGGGGACATGTCAAGAATTTTAAAATCTATATTTAAAAAAAATAGAATATAATTTTATGTGTTATAAGGTTAAGTTGTATACCAACTTTACAAGCCTTTATATTTAGAATAGTTTAATGTGTTTTAAAAGCCTAAATTGTCAGAAAATTTTATGTATGAAATCGTTAAGCTAGGATTTATTAAAAAAAAATTAACATAGAAAGTAAGGATTGTTATAATAATATATTTCAGAGACCCGAAGGCCCGGCCCGTGTTAAATATAAGCGGGCCGGGCCGTATATTTTTAAAACCAAATATTTGAAATTGTCATTATTAGCTATAAAAAATCAAAAATAAATAAAATATATTTTTAAAAAATTCGGGACGGGCCTGAAATTTTTTTTCATAAAAAAAAAAAGCCGGCCCGAGCTTGAAAATATAAAACCCGGGCCGGGCAGTGCATTTATTTAATTTGCCAACTTTTTAGCCGGCTAAAAAAATTGGCTAATATCACGAGGGGCATTTAAAACTTTTATTTTTTATCATCAATAAATCCCCTCATCACATTTATTGCGAGATCCACCTCGATCTTGAGTTGCAAACAAAGTCATTTAATTTGTTCGTTCCCCACAATAAATGTAAGTGTTTACTGGTCAGTTATCTTCCTAGTCCTACAAATATTCCATTTAAGATTAGATAGCTAAAAAGATATACTGTGTAATTTAATATAGTATTTTAATTAATAAAGCTAATTAAAATTATCACCCATTAACCTATTTATCATAATGTCTCTTAAGGCAGTAATTAATTGATGTTGATACGCCTTCTGTTACTAATAATCAAAGTTTATTTATTTCTGTATAAAAGACGTTTTTACAATTTCTTTACCTCCTTGAGCTATTTTTATATGTGCTTATTTTAGAAATATTAAATAAACACTCATTTAGAAATTTAATGAGATTTAGAATTCACCAGGCAAACGACCCCTTTATTAATTTTTCAGCTTTAGGTAAACTGATTATTCTTACCTGAAACCTTAAAAATAGATTGGATAATTTAAATAGAACATCATACATTAAGGCGAGATCTGATCACCACTTCCTAATCGGGTGGATAACCCTTTAAATTTTGCACTGTTGCCAGAATTTGTGTGGGTATACAAGAGTTATTCTAAATTTCCTTAACAGTATGAAGACTGCTAGACACCCATCTTACATCATGTACCCATCCAATCTTCAGTAAATGAATGCTAAATTCATATGCTATTTGATCCAACGCCTTTTGATTTTTGATAGATTGGCTACATAAATAAACCTTATATTGTGTCAATCAAGGCTTTTAAAACACCGGTTACACATTTTTGCATTGGACACCCCTAATTCTAAAAGGCGATTTAAACAATGACTGGGTATGATTGGTTGGATATAGTGTACAAATCGCTTTGCTACTCCAGACTTATTCCCTGTCATGACATATCCAATATTTTAAGAAAATCTAGGGAATTTAACAAGATCCAATAGGGTAAGGACAATCCCCTCTAGATATTTTGATTCCAGTTTATTGGTCTAGAAATAAAAAAAAGATAGGTTCATCAAAAGTCGACCCTAATATAGATTTTAGATAAAAGACTAAAAAAAATTCCTAAAAGAGTGTAAAAAAAATGGACTTTAAAAAAGAAAAGAAGTAAATAATTAAAAAAAAAGGTATGGGTTCATTCAAGGGAGGAATGAATGCTAAGAAAGTTAAATAAACAGATCTCTAAAGAGATCCTGTCTCCTCTCATGGATGTCAGGTGTCTAGTTATCCTTTTTGAAGCTTTTAATTAATTAGAAAACCTAGCCCCAAAAGATTCCCAAGGTGTTAGTAACTATGGGTATGAAAATTGCAATTTGAAGTATTTTTTTAAAGTTTCGGCATGGGGCAGGGCAAAGTGTGAATTATTTGATTTAGCTGAGATCAATACAAATATAATCCCAGAACAGGCAAAAGCCTTCACACGTAGGTCTTAAAGGAATTACATCTGGTCTTTTCATTCTATCATTAAGAAAACTAACTGGTTTGAAGGGTTAGCCTTTTTGGAAGCTTGTATTATGTCATTGATAGTTTGTGTGGTGGAGTTGATGTCAGCAGGAATATTTGCAATGTAGTGGGTGATGCCCTTTACTGCCTATTATTTTACAAGTTAACACAATTAGATGTTTAAGCCTAGATGGAGTGCGACAGAAATCCTAAGTTGTTCTGATGAGAAGAGCAATCCAAGGTTCGAGCTGAGTTAATACCTCGAGTAATTCATAGGCAGTTTTAAAAAAAATCTTGGTGTGTTGACTTGGTGATCATTCATAAGGAAGTAATCAATGTGTGGATGATTTGTTTAATATTAGATGGTAGTAGGTTTTCGTCCCAGAGGACTAGAGTTAGGTCATCATTTGGGATGAGCAGTTGAGAGATTGAGGAGGTTTTGTAGCCAAGCAGAAGTTAAAATTAAGAAGTGATTTTTAGATAATAAATTGTAAGTTCATGTGAGGATAGAAGATCCTCATTTTTGAAAATTGGTGAGGAATTCATGGCATAGAGAATCTTAGGAATGTTGAAGAAGTTTTTTTAGTAAGAAAAAGGCTTGGTAAACAAAAAGGGACTTTAATAAGAGTGTAAGGTTGTTGAGGGAATTATTTAAATAGGTGTCAATAACCCCTATTTAAGGAAAGATTTAAATAGCAATGACCCCCTTCTAAAGAAGAGCCTAGATGGGTGAAATCATTTATAGGTAGTCTAGAAGTGAGGAAAAATGGATGAACAAATATCACACTGAAGATGTTTAAAAAAAGACGCAAACTTAACTTTGATTGGATATATAAATATGAAGTCTATCAGATTGGTTATTGTCTTGATAAGCAATATCAGATTGGTATTGGCCAAAAGATCAGTACAGCCATAATTTTTTTTAAATTATAAACAATTTAGTTTAGAATTTTTTTTGAAAAGCAGATATTTTAAAATATAAATCCCCTCCCTCCATCCCATCAATGATTAGAAGTTATGTTTATCTCAATATTTTAAATAAAGTTTTACAAGGAGGTGTATAATAATATTAAAATATGTATGTAGTCTAGTAAATAAAATAAGTTTTTTTTATTAATTGATAAATTAAATTAATAATATAAATTTGTAATCTTTAGAATTTATTTACTAATATGGTATATATACATTTATATAAAAATTTACTATAATATTGATTTGACGTCTTTAAAATTAATATATAAATAATGGCAAGTGATATTCAAATTAATTTCATTTATATCAAATGTATGGGCTTGTATTTACTATTTTGGGAAATGCCTGATAAGTGACTTTGTTGAATAAATAAGAATGAATATATTTTTACACTTAATGCCAAGCAGGGTGGAATAAATATCAATAATGTAATATATAAAAAATAAGGGAGAGGATTGGTGTTTAAAAAGAAAAAATGACGTTGATGATTATTTAAATTAAAATTTCGACATAAAAAAAATTTAAAGGTTAAACCTCTTCTTATAGCATCCCGTATGTGATGTGTAGCCATGGCAATAATTAAACAAGGAATTAAAAATTCAATTGCATTACATAATAAATATAAAATCCCATAATTTTTGGGCAACAATTTGGGCATAAATTTTAACCACTTTAATAATATAAATAATAAAATAGCTATAAAAGGAATGAGTGCTGAATTGTGCAAAAATGGCCGGCCATATAAATCTTGTCGATAATCCAGCACTGTCTATATAGTAAATAAAATTTTATGAGTTATTTTATTTATATATATATATACTTTTATATTAAAGGATTTGGCGCAAATGAAATGGTCAATATCGATTATGCAAGAAAAGAAAGCACATAACAATGCTTCCATGATCAATGAAAAAGACCATATTTCATGTAGGTGAGATTCTGCTTCACGATAATATATCCATGAAAAAAAAGCTAAGTTCATATAATATAGAAAAAAAAATTATTAACACATATTTAAATTAATGTTATTTACCTATGATTCCATGTGTTAAATTATCAAAAATAGCAAATATGTATTTATTTTTTTTCGATATTACATCACAATTAATCAATATATCTGGAAATACACATGCGATTAATAAATAAAAAGCAATCAAAATCATGTTTTATTACAATAAAATAATATGTAACCTAATTAAAAAAGTTTTGAAAAGGTAATGCCCCTGTTTGAGGAATAGGTGGGCCTACGTGTGAAAGTGTTAAATAGTTTTACTACTTTTCTTTTAAAATTAAATGGTTTTAAAAAAAAGCTATAATAAAGTAATATGAATGAATTTTTCACGAACATTATTATCATATATTAGCATATATAATCTGATGACAAATCAAACGCACATTACGATCTAATATCGAAGGCCCAAATGGTGTTGTTAAACAGTCCTATTTTGGGTCAATATTACGAAAGCCTAGAGGTTTTGTTTATATATGATAGAAATGGTTGGATCTCTATTTGTCAAATTTTGAGGCTTACTTAGTGTTATTTTGACTAAAATCTTAATTGAGATGTTTTTAAAAATCGACTCAAATCGGACAATTTACCAATACCACAATCTAGGATCTGACAGATTGACTAAAACCAATTAGGAAGAAGAAAAGGGTATATTTTGAACTACACTCTTGTCTCTTCATTCTTATCAAATAAAATCGAATCCAACACAGAATTAAGAAAAATATAAATAAAAACGAACTAACGATATTTATTTCTATAATTTATCACCTATCTATAAACACTTTTATACCTTTGTAATAGATATATGCATCACAATTCCCAACTCATTAAATTGCATATCGCTTCAATCTAACTATGTGTAGCTTTCTCGATCGTTGAGATTTCTGCCTTGATGTGGTCTCCATTGGGGATATTATTGAAACGTATCCAGTCCTCTCAAATTCTTACTTTCTATTTCACAGCTTTCTTTTTTTCTAGGTAGAATTATTACTTCTTTTTTCTTTTAGCATCAACTATACTATATTAGTTTCTAATGTCTGTAGATACTTATTCGGATTCAATGTTATTAATACCTCATAAATTAAAATGACCGATATAATGTAATTTATTATATTAACACATTGAGATAAAAGACTAGAGGCTTCGAATGAATCATGGGTAAAAAACCTCTGAATTAAGAAATCTATTAGAAAAGTATAATAATACCTCACCAATAGCCTCAAAATTCTTGTAAATGATATGAGATGTTTCTAAATGACTCGCCCTTCTCGTAACGGTCTTTTAAGCGTATTGTCTGTATATTTACAGGATATGTTAAAAAGCCTAAAAAATATTACAATGCATTAGATAATATAAAAAATTAGAAATAATACCAATATTATTATATCAATTTTGAATCACAAGATGCATGTGGTTGTAGCAATGAATATAAGGACTATTTCCTTAATTGTTTAACATCTTCCGGTAGACATAACATTTGCACGTCATATGCTAACTTATTATATTTGATGATTTAATATTTAATTCTTTAATTGCTTTAAAATACAATTATTATACTTTCAGAGAATGACATTGTAAATTAATGATTCCTAGATAATTTTCTTGGATTACTCCATAAATAATATAATGAATAATTGGGCTCGGGTTTTCAAAACTAATATTGTTAAACGGCAAGAATTAGTTCAATTTTTAAAAACGACTCTATTATATTTTAGCCTAAATTTATGCAAGTGAAGATTTTGCTCATATATAATAGGAAGGTTGGACATTTATTTGATAAATCTCGCGGCTTACCTACTATTATTTTGGCTAAAATCATAATGCCGTTTTTTAAAATCCACCCGAATCGAGGTGTTTAGCATCACTATTTAAAAATTGTTTATCAATTTGCATAAATTAAATAAATAATATTTTTTTTTAAATATGTTGTATTTTCATTTAGATTTAATTGTTAATGATGAATTAAAATTTAATAATTATAACTTTTTTAAAATTTGGGGTCCAAAAATATTTTCAAAAGGTCGGATTTAGGGGCCTTGTGCTCTTGATACAAAAAATTGGAAGGAATGGTGAGTTTTTCCACCCTAGGATAGGCATAGTTCTTAGTTATATTATTAATAAATTTTTCATTCACTCTATTTTTAAAACTGTCATTATTACTATTGTAATAATTAAAATTCCCATTTTATCTCATATGTAGTTTTAATTAATGGTATCTTCTGTGATTAATTTCATTATTCTATTCTATTTTATCCCCCCCCCCTCTTCTAACAATATCCTGACCACACCAATGATTCCGATGCATAATTCTAGAGTTAAATATGGTTGCTATAGGCATAAAAACTACTTCACCTACTTTTTTATTGAGTTATATTTACTGCTTCAATATTCTTTTGTACTCATTGGTTCTTCTTTTATTTATTTTTATCATTAGAGTGGTTGAATCATTATCTTTGCACATTATGTTACAGTGATTGGGTTTTCATATTTATTGTTATAACTAAATTTCACTCGTCGCCATAAAAAAATCGAATGCATCTGTATTTTTATAAAATGAATAAATGCATATTTAATCATTAAGTTAAATTATGGGAGATGATAGATTTATTATTTAGACGCTTTTTCCTAATCGCTAAAAATTTAAATTCACATTAAAAAGAAAATTGAAATGTAGTTTTAAATTATAAATTACCTCAATAATTCTTTGGTTTATTTCTAAGCCTTGCCGATAAATCCTGGATGTGAAAACTTAAAAAAAATTTTTTTTTTAAATATAATCACATTAAATGCAGCCTAACCATAAAGGTGCTTTATATTTCTAAACACGAAGAGCTTTTGTTCAAATGCTTCATTGCACAGGTGAGAAATCCTTCAAGTGATAGGTGGGGGGAGACCCCAATTTAGAAAACAATATTTATTAAAATCAAATTAATTTGTATCTTTCATATTTTAAAAATATATTAAATAAACTATAAGTCAATGATTATAACTATTATTTTAATATAATAAAAATGTGACAGGTTTTAAAATGTTACAATATTTAAAAAAAATATATAAATAAAAGTAATGATGTAGAAATGTTTATCTAATCAAATATTAATATAACTTTTAATTAATAAAAACCATGTATAAAAAAATTATTTATGGTTAATATATCAATGCTATAACATATGGAAAAAATGACTTTTTGAACTGAAAAAAAAATCATAATTAATTTTGCCCACATATATTTAAGTTAATAATAGATTTGATAAACATAAAAAGAATTTTAAGTAATAGCCTTTTTAATGAGTGTGGTCTGAATAGTTCCACCTGTGCAATGAAGGGTTAAGTAATTCATTCACTTTTCTTATATTCTGTTGATGAAATTTTTTTTTGGTGTAGTGTTAACGAAAATTTTTTTTAAATGATAATTTAGATTCTTTTCCAGGTGATGAATGTCGAAACATTAAATTTTTTTTATCATAAGTTGCGTTTTAACCATTCAACACCAATAAACGTTGGATATTATGGTGTAAATTAATTTTAAAATAATGTAAAGTTATTCCATCTCACATTAGTCTGTCGAACGAACCCCAATATCCCATTAACCCTATTTTTTCTAATCCCATTCTAACCCTCACCAGGCTTTGACTATACTTGCTAATCACAACGTAGAGACATGAAAAATTGATTTCTATTGATCAGAACCCATCTGTGCCCTCTAATGCCAATCTTATTTTTTAAGATTTAGACCTGGCCGATGGGACAAAATCATGTTAATAATATATTTTTCTTGTTACCGTTAATATTAGGTATTAAACAATAACTTTGATAATTATTTATTACAAAATAAGATATATACCATCTAATTTTTTTTAAAAAACTTTCTTATTTTAGTTTATTCTATGTTGACAGCGATATTAAATCAGTCAAAATAAAAAGGAATAGGAAGGAAACATATTATTTTTCAGGCTGAACCTCAGTCTAAATATTTACTCGACTTCTTAAAGCTCAGATAATAAGCAAAATGTTTTTTTAAAAAAAAAATTGTATAAGCTTGGAAAGTGCAACTATCTCTGACCTTTTAGTACTCTAATTCTGATGTTGTTATATACTATTACTATTTATCGCTGTTTAATATTATGTAGTTCTATGTCATTTATAGAAAAAAAAATATAGATTTTTTCTAGAGCACCGAAATGTGTAAGAAATATTATTAAATTATTATCATTCAACAGATTCTCGCAATAACTTAAATTGTTTAACTAAAGTTTATGTTTAGAACGAAGTTACAAATTTCTTAAAAATCTATTAAGAATTATTCTGGAATGTATTTCCGATTTAATCAGTTTTCCGAGAGCGTTTTAAAAAGAAGATACGTGGCAATCTATCATGCCTGTTATCAAATTTTAAAATAAAAGTTTGTTAAGAGTTTTATTTTAAATCTTAGTAGGGTTATATAAATATATTATATACATGAAATTTAAAAATGTATTATTTTGTATATAGAGCAAATTGTATCTTAAAAATAAAAAATGGTTAAAATATCTTTATTTTTTTAAAAAATAAAATCTATTAAAACTAATTATTATATTAATATTGTAAATAAAAAAATTCAATGGTTAAAATATTTTCATTTTTTTAAATCTATAAAAATCTAATTATTAATATTGTAAGGGTTAAAATATTTTTTTTTAAAAAAAGAGGAAAATAACGTTATTTGCATATTAAAAATTTATATTTCATAAAAAAAATAATATGATGATTAAAGGATCTCTTTCCAGAATGATAGATCGATGTCAGGGTAGGAATAACAGGGTCTCAATCGATTACTGAATATATATTTTTTTTATAAAGAAAATAATTAACAAAATTACAAATAATTACTATTGCTTATAGAGGTAATCTCCCGGCCAGGAATACGTTTGAGCTGGCTTAAAAATATTTGCTTAGAATTAGGCTAATTTATAGGTTGGGGCTGTAATGATTTCTAGATAGCGCCAATCCCTCTGTTCACTTATATTATATTCATTCCATCGCTCACGTTATTAATAAAAAAAATATTATTTAAAGAAAACACGAAAATACAATCATTTTTAAAAAAAAAATAAAGTTCAACAAAAATTGCTTGATATATATTTTTTTTACTTAAAAGAAACAAATTATTCCACCGGGATAAAATTGGTAAATATAGCCTTTATCTAATTAAATTGACACGATTTGTTAATCTAAAAACTTGAAACCCTTGCTTATTAAACCCCCTCAAAGGGACACGTTTATTAAAATTTGGCACTCAAAAAGCATGCGGGGGATTCATGTAATATTAGCATAGTTGTTTAAGTATCTAGATACAAGTATCGATAACTTTTAAACGATGTATCTGTATCGGTGTAACTAGATCCATTTAAAAAATATCTTTTAACAACTCTGAATATGATAGGTAGATATATCTTTTTCAAAATTTGTCATTTTCCACCTTTTACAAAAATGCCTTTAGTCAAAAAGATTTAAACATACTCCATATATTTAGAATCAAAGAACGCGTTGAGTTGTATATCCTTTATCAGGGGCGCGTTGCGGCATAATATGTGGGAAAACCAAGTCTTTTTGATCTCGTTCAATTGATCTGCGTTAAAAAATAACAGTTAAAGATGTTTTATATTAATAGATATTTATAAGCAGGCTTTGAGGAATTATTATTATTATTTTTTTTTTTTTTTACTATAGATAAGAAATTACAAGGAAATTATTTCCTTTTATTATAAATATATATCATTTATTTTCGGGGAAATAATTTTTAAGCTCTCCGATAAAAATTAATTTATATAAGATTAGACTGCTTTCAATATGTACGAAGAAACCGAGTGGCGTTGTTAAACATGGAAGCCTTATGATTTTGCTCATAGATGGCACATAGGATCGAACATCTATTGGCGAAATCTCGACGCTTTCGGAAATGCCGCATTCAAAGTATGATTCGATCCGACACGTTAACAGCTGATCGATTTTTAAATCGGTTGATGAGAATCAATTTTTCTCTATTTAAACCAATATTTCTTAGGTTATTATCATGTATAGAATTAAAAATTATTGTTATTTTAAAAAAATTGATCTCATAAACAGATTTAAAAAAAAAGAATCAGCTGTTAAATCGTGCCGGATCGGATCCCACTTTGAATGCGGCTTCAGCCGTTTTTTTATAAAATAGGCTCAAATTGAGCCGTTAACAACACTTAAAACCAATTATCATATGGGATAATGAATACGAGATGTTTTTTTTTTGAATATATATATATATTTAATCCTTTCTTAACAATCAGAAAGAAAAGAAAAAAGTGAATTTCATATATGATAACATATTTAGAAAAAAAAAATTGCTAAAAATAGTTATCCTCCCCTCTGGCGACCGCCATGAATCTTTAAATAATTTAAAAATTGTAAGGTAATATCTCAAAGCCGATTATATTTTTTTTGTTTAATCAGGGCCCTTGAGATTGTTGTCTTCATGGCTCTTTTGGCTTAGTTTAGATGTCTGCATTGAGCGCCACGCCTGCCCATACTTTGAATGGGGATGGGTAGGGTTTTTTAAAATATTTTTAACGTTGGGCGGATGAGAGGCGGGTTAAAAAAATTTTCAAAGTAATGGGCGGGCATGGTAGGGGGGGGGGGGTGAATTTTTGATATTTTTTAGGGTGAAATGAGCAGAACAGGACTTCAATTTAATTAAAAAATAATAGTTTTATTTCATAACATTGCATATTGTATTTATGTTTTAATTAAAAAATACATTTAAATAAATAAATAAAGAGCCCAAACCGCCATTAAAATAATTTTTTTTAAACATTAAGTGGGCTAGGGAGGGGGGTTAAACAAAAGTCGGCTAGATGGGAATATTCCTTGAGATTTTCCTTTTCTCCGCTATATCTAATGGATCGTAGTTATTATTCGAAGGGGGTGGGGTGCAAAAATTTCTTTACCCGCGAAGTCCCAACACTGTTTCCCTATATCTCAGGTGATTATTGTATGCCCATCAGACCGCTAATTATTAATAAATAACAGAAGTATCTCGTGGTCCGAGATGTGATGGAACATCTGTTTTGAATTATGAATTTTGTATTATTTTATTAATTCTATCGTGCCCTACATATTTATATCTATTCACGAGACACGGGGAAAAAAAGAGAAAATCCCGCTGTTTATACAAGAGACCGGGGTATAGTGGACCATAATTAAATTAATATATTTATATAATGACCCAATGTAAAAGGATTGGTAAACAGGGATCCAGGACCATTTTCGTACCAAAATCGATCCCCCTTTCTGAGTCTTATCATTTGCTCGGTTATGATGCAAGCATAAGTGGGTCCTACTATGCTATCATATATCCAGTACTCAGACATCCCCGCAGAAACTAGATCGATATCGTCTACGGATCTTTTAGAAAAATATTTTTTAAAAAATAATTTTATTTTTCGATTGGTTGAACTTTTTTTTTAAACAACCAATCACAACTTGAAATTTTTTTAAGGAAAATTTATACTAGCCTTTTCTTAGTCGAAAAAAAAATTTTAAAAAAATTTTAACAAGATTTCTTTAAAATTTACAAAAAAAATTTATGATTCGAAATTTTTCAAAAAAATAAGCATTATCATCAATGACATATAATCTTATCTGGTCTGGCCATTCATTCATTTAAATGATCATATTATATATAAATCAGCTGGGGGACCCATTATCCTGGTTTCCAAGTAAAAATGGCGTGTCCCTAGCTCATTTGTAACATTTTAATGAACGAATCGACAACAGTCTAGGTGATAAGTTTTATGTGTCAATTAGGCCTTTAAATTATAAAAACTCACGTATAAAGACTTCTGAATTTATCGACCAAATCGATAGGCATAACTTCCGCCAATTCGTCAAAAGTTGTGAAGGGCTTCAGTCCACACCAGACTCTCCAATTGTTGTAGGCCGGGAGACCGTGATCCCTTCCTCTTTGAATATCGAGAGCAATCAGGTCCAAACCCGGAACACTGGGCTTGGTTTGGTAGAGATGGTCCACTAACTAATCGTGTTGATGGCGGCCATATAAGATAATTTATATCGGTGAAAGAATGGGGGCGGGGGTGTTAAAAGATGAAAAAGGAGAGAAGGAGAAGGAGTATAAAATAAAAATAAAAGGGTATGCCAAACAAGAATTCTGAACATAGACAAAAATTTTAGCGGGTTCGCTGCGGGGGTCAGGTTAAAATAAAATAGGGTGTTCGACCCAGAGACAAATTAGGTTAGAGTTTTATCCAAGTTCCGGAATAAATTGAAAATACTAGGAAATTACAATAATTGTTGATATTTGCAGAGAAATAAAGGTTTTTTTAAAAAAAGGTATTTTTAAAATTACATCAAAATATTTACAATTGCAAAAATAAATATAAAAATTTGAAAAACTGTAAAATCATAAATAGGAGCAAACAAAGCTTAAGTCGTAAACTAAAACCTAAATTATTTTTTAAAAAAAAAACAATGAGAAAAGGAAAAGAAATCAGATCCGGGTTGATAAACCGGAATATTATCGGATCCAACAAATTTACACCTCGGAATTCGGATTCGGTCCATCGTACCCGGTTCTGAGTTTGGTAAACCTACCCGGCTCAGGTTCGGCACAGAACAGTTAAAACAGTTGAAAAAAATAATATATATTAATAATTGATATACTTCAGGGGAAGCATAATTGTCCATTATGTAAGATTTTTGGTATAAGAGACCCTGGAGGATGTTATCGGGTAAGGATGGATAACTATGGCCCGATATTAGCGAGGGTCTAAAGTACCCCTCTCTTAAATAGGTCACCGTCTCTCGGCTTTGATTCATAAAAATATGTATATTTAAAATTACATAATTTTTAAAACAAATTCAATGATACATACCTTAAATACACTTACTGTAAGATATTTCTGATATAAAAAAAATTATCAATATTTTTTTTTTAAAAAGCGAGCTAACCAGCTAAGAATATGTCAGTAACTGACGCGGCTTGTCTTAAATAGGAAACATTTAAAAGTTTCAATTTATGTGCTAAAAAAACGCTTTAATTACTGGAGTATAATTATAAGGTATAATGGCTAAAGAATCATGAAATTCGGTTCAAAATCAACGTATCGTTTCCTTATTATTATTAAGTTTCTATGGCCACTCTTTCCCCTCCAACATTTTTAGGAATTTCGTTAAACGACTTAAATTAGTCAATTTTAAAAATAGGATTCTAGCCAAATTATTATTACGGCCTCAAGATTTTGTTAATAGATGTCCGAACCTTTCTGCCATTCATGGGAGCAAAGTTTTCAGACTTGAGTAATATTTTTCTGGCTAAAATGTAGGGTTAGCAAAATTGAAAGTTCAACCTCTTCCACCCCCCACCCCCCCCCCCCCCACTATCCTTTTTTTTTGCTGTTTTCAGAAAAGTTATGGTATATAACAAAACTTAAGAAAAAAACATGGATTCATAGTCTAAGTTATATTGTTTTTCTAATTCAATATGATTGGTTTATTGAAACTTTTTAATAATGAAGGCGAGTGATGCCCGTCAAAAATAAAATTCGGATAAGCCCTTATATGCAAGTTTAATTGAAAGTGATATTTTTAAAAAAAAAATACTTTCCACCCCAAAAAATAAGTACAGCCATTTTTTCTAAAATAGACAAAATGGCTGAAAGCGGATGTGATATTATAATCATGAATATCACCTTTTTCTTGCATAGATAATAAATTAACATTTACGTAAATTGAGGAGTTGTTTCGACGTAAATGAGCTTATCGGCTACCATGCTGTGCCCGAATCGGAAAGCGGAAGTAGAAAAGGCTTGACTCGTCCCGGGATCTAATTCTGGTGAATATCTTTTAAAAAAAAATTTTGTTAAAATTATTTTAAAAAATTGTTTTTTCTTCTTCTTTTATATAAGGATTTTGAGGCTAAGGTTAGATATCGCAGGCCAACAATCTTGCCGATGCTAAACAATGACCATTTAAAAAAATATATATATTAACGAAATCGCGTCATGGCACATAGAAAGGGGCCACCTAGTTGGCTTCAGAAAAAAACATGGTCTAGCTAGATTAGAACCCAAAACTACTGGATTAAGATATACGCGCTCATCCCGACTAGGTCCCAAACATTCTTAGTTTTTAATTTAAGTATTATAGATAAACATTGGTTATCTCGATCGTATCAAATATTGGTCGGTTAAATATTGCATCATGCGATATTTAACATTAACCGGATACAGAGTTTTTTCTAGATATTATACCTAAATTTTTTAAAATAAAAGTGCAAAAAAAATGTCATGGGTCCTCTAACACAGAGGGGATAGAAATCAATGTTGCCACAAAAGTCTCAGAAGGGAGGGGGATTCTTTCATAGGCAGCATGTCAGCATCTATCTTTGGCAGAAGAGGGTCTTCAAAATGATTGAATTGAGAAAGGGGAGGGAGTTTCAAGGTCATCTGTTAACCTGTTAACTTTAAAAATCAGACTGAAACAACTAGGGCTCTGTTATAGTATATTCTCGACATTTTCTATAAATCTTTAAGCCTTCAAATGCGAGAATCCAAAAAAACAAACATGAAGAGACCTTACGGAGATATCCAAGGTTCGCCTAAATGATTAGTTGTAAGGCAAACGAGGAAGTTAACTTTAAAAATCAGACTGAAACAACTAGGGCTCTGTTAGAGTATATTCTCGACTTTTTCTATAAATCTTTAAGCCTTCAAATGCGAAAATCCAAAAAAACAAACATGAAGAGACCTTACGGAGATATCCAAGGTTCGCCTAAATGATTAGTTGTAAGGCAAACGAGGAAGTTAACTTTAAAAATCAGACTGAAACAACTAGGGCTCTGTTAGAGTATATTCTTGACTTTTTCTATAAATCTTTAAGCCTTCAAATGCGAAAATCCAAAAAAACAAACATGAAGAGACCTTACGGAGATATCCAAGGTTCGCCCTAAATGATTAGTTGTAAGGCAAACGAGGAAAAGGCACCATTTTCACTCGTCGCGTTTAAAAGGGTCAAAAAAAATTGTTATGTTTTTTTTAAATATCAGAAATGTTTTTAGACCAGCAAACGTAAAATGAAAAAATTATAATATTTTCCTCCCCGAATACCTCATAAAAAGAAAAGAAAAGAAGAGAAGAGAAAAGAAAAGAAAAGAAGAAAAAAGAATAGAAAAGAAAAGAAAAGAAAAGAAAAGAAGAGAAAAGAAAAGAAAAGAAAAAAAGAAAATATACCCATAATAGTATTCGGCGATTGGGCTAACTTTTAAGTCGGGGTACAGCTTGATTATTTTTTTACCCAAAACTATGGGCAAGTATTCGAAATAGTTAATGTGCTGGTATTGAGCTACAACGATTCTCTTGGTTTCCTTACATAAGTTTTTTTTAAAATATGTTATTTTTAAAAATTTACTGGGTTTTTTAAACCAATAACATAGTAATAATACCTAGACTGACGATGCCATTCATTAAAAGTGTACATCAAATGAAAAAACAGCTGGGGACGCCATTTTGGGTTACCCATATCGTTAATTAAAATTTTTAAACGAGAGGCCAATTTATTTTTTATGTCTTGACGCAAACTTTATTAAAGAATTGCCCGATCATCGATGATATTAAGGAAGCAAGTTATCAATTAATAGTAGTTTTTAACACGAGAATAATTAACATATGGGTTACAAAAATGGCGGGTCCAGCTGATTTGCATTCAAATACGCTTTTGAATGCATTATTATGAATGCATCGTCAGTCTAGGTATTATTATATGTCACTGGTTTAAACACAGATGAGAATATTATACTTATTTAGATGTGAAAGCTAATCAATTTTTTGTTTTGTTTAGGCTTAACATATGTGACAGGGTGAAATCAATTTTATTCGAAGAGGAAAAAAAATATACATTTCTCGCTCAAATTAGATAATTTATAAAATTGTTTTATTTCGTTTTTATATTAATTTTTTTCCAAAAACAAACTTATACATTAAACAATTCTCAAATCATATTAAAAGGAAGCAACTTGGAATATTCTTTCATCGTTCCAATGCGGGTTCAGACTGGCCAGTCCTCTAGCCAACCTATTATGTTCCCTTAGCCATATAACGTGTAGAGCTGTCAATCCCGGGTTTTCGTTGCATCTCACATCACCTTATATTATTTTAGTTTTTTAGAAATAAATCTTATATATATATAAATACTGAGAAGTTCTAGCTTCTGAAAGTTTCAACGTTTGATAAATTATAGATTTAATAATAAAAAATAAATTCACACCCGTCACTAAATAATTAATTTCCAAACTAGTTAGTAGACGGTAAAAAAAACATATGCGCGACAGCTTGAAATTGCGAATTTTTTTTTGGAAAACCGTATTTTTGGCTGCCATTCTTCTTCTTCTACCACTTACGCGTTTCGAACGCGGAAACTCTACGGACACTTTTAAAATTGTTCTTCAGGGGTAGAGTGAGTTATACCCCAAAGGCAAATAAGCCCGGCCCGGTAAAAATTCCTCTAAGCTCGAATTTTGTAAAGTAAAACAAATAAATATATAGATCTGAGTTTCAAAAAAAAAGATAAGAGAATTCTATCATTTTACAGCCCATTTCTTTCTGGGTAAAAAATAAAATAAAAATAACCTGCCATATAACACCATTCACCGACACAACCTTTCTGAGTCCCATTCGGATGCAATGGCAGAAAATCCAGGATATCGTTGAAGAAGACTTTGTCGCGAACAATTAATTCGCCTAAAATCATTTCATTTTTTTTAAAAAAAATAACAGATAAAATTAATATAAATTAACTATTATTCGATATCAACAAACGGTTATAAATGGATCCGCCATTAGAATAAACCTCATAGTATTGAAACAGCTGACTCAATATTTTAACCAGATAACTATTGTATAAGCCTCGAGATTTCCCTAATAGATGTTCCAAAGCTTTGGTGCCATCTATGAGCGATAATTTGTCAGGCTTGCGTAATTATTTTTTTCTAGACAAAATATTGATGTTAGGCTGTTATTTAAAAAAAAAATAAACACATGATGAGATTTTATTTTTTTTATCGATCGAAAAAGAATTCTCACAAATAGGGTATTGGTGAAAATTGAAGAGAAGAGAAGAGATGAAATGAGAAGAGAAGAGAAGCTAGCAATGTGCTATTTTTCCAACTTTCAATCATCATTTGAGCGCGTTTTTAAAAATTTTAAAAATCTGATTTTACCGGAAATGTATGCCGACATGTTTGGAATACCTGCCTTATGGAAGTCAGATAATTTATCCATGAACTTTTAAACTTAATATAAATTTATATTAAATAATCGCCATTATGTCTTATTTTTCAAAATTTTTTTAAAAAAAATAAAAAATAATAATTTTTGGATTTATATGCTCCATATTTTTTTAGCCGACTTAACTTCGTTAAAGCAACGCGGACCGGAAATATGGCTAAACATGTCTGCAAGACAATCAAAATAAAGTCAAAATTATAAAAGGATCCTGTCGTAGCCTTGCATAATAATAGCACGTCAATCAACAATATTGCGTATTGTTGATTGGTCGGAATTAATTTATTAATAATAATAAATAATAAATATGATTATTATTTGAGAAATAGTTTATTCATGGATTATTAAATCTTACGACTATTGTAAAATTTTAAAATTGTATTTATATTGATCTTAAGCAAGTTTTAGTATATATCTTTTGCTTTTAGAAATATTGGACAAATTTCCCCAAGAATTTTTCTAAATTTTCTTTTGAAAATTCATATCAAAATATCGATATATATATATATAAGCTGCAAAAATTTGTACCTATCAATATTCGAAATCAAAGCTGTTACCAGTGATCTAAAAAAAAACTATTTAAAGTGTTCTTGGAGATGTATCATAATGGCTTGCGATCATTTCTTCTGAAGCTGATAATATTATTGGATTCAATATGACCAGATGATTCTCTTTTTTTTTTTGCTTTATGGGTTATAGTGTTGAATCGATATGAGCCGATTTTTAAAAACGGCCAACTCAATATGTCAGCCAGAAAAATATGACATAACCCTCGAAATTTCGCTAATAGATGTCAGCCGCTTTTAGAAATCGGCTCAAATCGAGCCGTTTAACACCTGAAGGGATAAGTAATCTACGCATGCTCCAATAATTTTTTAAAAAAATAAATAATTAAAAATAGCACCAGTAAATGATTTTAATCTGTACAATTTTATATTTTTGAAGCGTTTCATGCGAGAGTTAGTCGAGTGAACTCAATATTCTAGCCATAAAAATATGGCTATGCCTCGAGATTTCGCTAATAAACTTGTATTGAGTCCTTTTCAACTTTATGGGGTAGCAGTGGATGGTAATCGTGAGGATAACTCCTATTTTATTTCAGAAAATAATCCATCAAATGAAATCTCAATAAAGATTGACGACTTGGCCAATGCCTTTAATATCCGCTCTCAGTTTTACTTTCCAGCCGTCTTGTGGCCATCTATGATCTTTATTCTTCAGGGCATGCGGCGCGATATACTTTTGGATAAAAAAAATATTGAGTCAGCAGTTTTTTAAAAAATCGGTTCAAATCTACCCATTAAAAAACACTAGTCACGTGAGAACCGAATTGAAATATGATTTTCTCGGCAAATGGTGATTGCAATGGATTTGTCTAAGAAAAATAGATATTTCTTCGGATTTAAAAATCGTGAATCCCTGTTCTCTTCTCTTCTCCATTTCCATTTATTCATTTTAAAATGTTCTCCTTACCCATTAATGTCTCGGAGTTTGTGGTTGTTGTCAATATGGAATAAAATTGAAAGTTTAGTTGTTTAGGTTGAAGAGTATTTGGACTGTTATAAATAGTGGGTTTACAGGTGTTGTTTTACTTATATATATACTATAGAATAGGAATTATGATCTGAACAGCTGATTATTATTAAAAACTAGGAATAATTGCATTCAGCCATTCATAGCCGGTTTTATGTGGCTTAAAATAAGCTCACGTGATAACTACGGCAAAGTCCTTTTTATTTCTTCGACGATTCATTTGCGATCACAATCTGCAGAAGAAATTATATTTCATTCAATTCTAATCCCCACTTGAACTCAGAACGAACCGCTGTCAATATAAAGGGTGGGCAAGGAGGGCTGGGGCAATATGTCATTAAGGGCATCCTTTATGGTGTATAATTCTGGGAGTAAAAAAAATATTTTCGGGATAAGGGGGCCAATCTGGCCATGTTACTTTCTAAAAAAAAACAATGATTGCAAGGGAATATTGGAGGTTATTTGATAGTTTTTTTTCTTAGTAACCCCGTTTCTCAATGAATTACAAGTTTTCTCCCCGAAAATGGGAACTAATTATATCATTAATTGGGTGTGTCCAAGGTACATTAACAAAAGCACCAATTTGCCTTAAATAAATATTAAGAGCGAGAAATTGGGTAGCTAATGAGTTACTAATTTCTATATTCTAAACTTCCTCTGAGAGATGAATCGACTAAAAATTCTTAGAAACTATTTAAAACAAGTATTATATGCACTTCATAATTGTTAAATTTCTCTAGGGTGTCCTACTCTGCTCAAGATTGTTAGGGTAATAATAATGTAATTAAAAAAAATTAAATATCACTAATAATAAACATTTTTTTTAAGGTTTTGTATTTAATTAAAAATTAAAAACAAACCATATTCATAAGCTCTTAACAAGTTTTCTTCCCGGACACTTGAACCGTAGAGAATCGAAGCATCAAGGTAGGATGTTACTTGATTTAATGTTTCCTTAGGACCTATATTTTAGTTTAAAAAAAACGACGACAACATTATATAAATACAATTTTAATTATGTATTGACCCCCCAAAAATTAAATAAATATTATATTTGTAAAAAAAAAAATCATCTAACATACTTTGCACCCTATATATAGAAGGTAGTAGCAGATATATTTCTACACATCTTATAGTCCCCCCTCCTCCCCAAGATTACCCATAGTGATGTGTTAGTATAAAATCATGATTTGAAAAGAAAAAGGTTAATAATTTTTTTTCTATTAGTTTCTGTAACATCCCGAGGAACGGCTGTTGCATAAGTGGTCCCAATCGAGGATCACTCCCGATAGTTGAGAGATGAGGAATATACCACCGGGGCAATTATTGTCCACGAGATTAAAAAGTTGAAAGTATGTTTTCCCCCTTACATTTTGTTAAAAGGCCTTAAAAAATAGGAATTTAAAATTTAATTTATTGTAGAGATCTGCAAAGTTAGGCACATCGCCGGGCCGGACTCGAGCCTAATTCTATTTAAAGTAATCGGGTATGGGCCGGGCCGGGCCTAATATTTAAAAAAAATTTGGGCCGAGTCGGGTCGGTTTTAAATTTTTTTTTTAAATATATCTAAATTTATCAATTTTATAATTGAATTTTTTATGTAAAATAAAAATATTTGGATTTTATTTATTGAAACTAAACGACATACAACATATGTCTTTTATTTTGAGTAATTATAAAAATTGATTTCTATATTTAAATAAATTTGGGCCTGGCCGGGCCGGCAAATCTTTTTAAATCGGGCAGGGCTGAGCTTGAAAAATTAGGCCCGGTGCAGATCACTAATTTATTGGTTTTCCCCAAACTTATTTAATCCTTTATTAAGACCATAATATATATATTTTTTTTTTAAAGTTTAAAAATCGAATTTTATTTTTTAAAAAAAATATTTGAACATTAATGATTACAAAAAGGAAATTATGGAATTTTTGAAACACATGGTAAAAAGAATCACAGAAATACATACATATACTATAAAAATAAAAGAATTTAGTCATAAAAATTAAAGTATTTAGATATTTTAAAACCCCGACTCAGATCTTCCATGCAATGTTCTCTTCATAAAATTGAGAAAGTTGTAAGCTCGCAAATTGTTGTTTGAAATAAGAAATCAAAAATTACTTTCTTTCTCTTTATAAAAAATAGGAGTTAAAATTTTAAAATTATTTCAATTTTACCATACAGTATATGTCAGAGACCTCCGGAAGGTAATATTTGCACGGCACGGTTCGGGTTTATCAAAAAAATAAAATAGGGCTTGGCTCGATCCGGGTACCCGGTTAGGGTAGGATACCGCTAATTTATAGCCGATTTTTAGACCTAAAAGAGACTTTCCTCTAGGGAATGGTTATCTCTCACATCTAATTATTCTTATCGTATCATGATATACTAACCTAAAGTGCAGTCCCTTCGGAAGGAGGGACTGGAACGGGTGAATTCCATGCAATCCTTGCCGTATCTAGAAAAAAAAGGATCATCCGGTTTCAGTGGAATGATAGCGCAACTAGGATTATCCGCGTTGTAGGGAACGCAGCATTTGCTGCCGGGAACTAAGAAAAATGAAATAATTTTAATGTACGATGAAGAGTAATGATAGGTATGTAATAGGGTTGAAGGCAACATCTAGAAGAAGGGGGGTTAGTTTAAGAGCGATTTCCTCTAATTTCTTTGAAGGGGCAGGGTATAGAGATCTACAGGGGAAATAGGGTAAAGCAAATATAAGCAATATTTGTAGATTAAACATAAAGATTTTTTAAATATGTTAATATTTCTCATTCATTCACAGATAAGATTTTAGTATACAGTTTGACGTTATATAACTTCGCGTGTGGCCAATATTTGGAAATACGGTTAGTCACAACTAGTTGATTATCACCAACCTAAGAATTTATCGCCAACCAATGATTGACACCATGTAAAGATTATTTGTTTTTCCTCGTCAATATAATCGCGTGGCCCTCGAGGTTATAAATCATGGATCATTATAAGATTTTTCTCAAAATCAATATAGCGAAGTTGTTAGAACATAATGGATGGGGAAATATTGGGGCTGAAGGGAGGGGGGGAGGTTAGGGATAGGTGGTTTGCCTTCAATAAATTTTCTGTCATGTAGACACTAGTTGTAGGGAAGGATTGGGGAAGAACGGGGGTTATTTAAAGTAAGTAATTGAATTTAGGTAAGAGGATGTAACGATAGAAAAGATAGCTTATAAAATAAAATTGGAAACATCATAGGCGAAAATTAATTAACTGGAAAACATATTGATTGTAATTAAACCTGAAAATCGCCATTAAACGGAGAAGAAGATAAGAAAATAAATGAAATAAAAATAAAAAAAATTAAATTAAATTAAATTAAATGAATAAATGAAATGATTAATTTATAACTTAACAATACTTATAAAATCCTCGCAAACGGTGAAGCAAAAAAAAATAAAGAAGTGGTTATCTTTATTATCTAATTTTTTTGGAGATTATTTGATTGGCAGGCGTAAATGGGGGGGGGGTAAGATTACAATTTTGGACGACTTATTAAATGTTAAATATGTAAATATGTATACCTTTAGATAACGGGGTTAACGTTAGATCGTGAATGGTTAATTGTCCCCATTGTGTCATGAGCAAAGTCAAGTAAGGAAACTCCGAATGTCTATTGGGTAGTAATGAGTCTGGCAGATGGTGAATCAATAGGCTGACCGTTCTAGTGTCGGGAAGGGGATATCCATCTGAACCTAACCTAAAGAGTTGTATGCCTTTTTTTTTGAAGCGTTAATTATAAATATACGATTGAATAAACGAATGTGTGGAATAAATGACTAAAATAGTTTTGTTTTTGCAAGTGTCAGGCAGGCATGGATGAAGTTAAGAGAGATATCGTCTATCCTAACAAATTAAAACGTCTCTCCGAAGTTAAAACGGAAAATTGACGTAAGCTGTGTGAGGAGTTGCTTATGGCGGCGAAACACGGGAAATGAAAGCGGAAACCAAATCGGAAAGAACAGAGATGAGAATAATTAGATGGATGTAATTGATGCTCAGGATAATCAAAAATGGGAAAGAAAATGGAATGAATAAATAAAATGAATGAAAATAGATAAATAAAACGATTCGATATAAACCGTCGGAAAAGTCGGGAGGCAATAGCCTTTTGAAAGGTATTGATGACCTTCCTTTGTAAGGGTCGAAGGGATTGTTAAACGAACCATCGGGACTTCTATACAGCGCATATTTGTGGCTCTTGTCGATGTAATTCCTCCCCTTAGCTTCCCTTCCGTATTCATTGAATGGGCAGTACTTGGTTATGAAATCATCGGGCAATTTCACTTTTCCCAGCTGAGATGAAACGGATTTTCCTGTCAAATTTTGGCTTTTTATAAAAAAATAAAATCCCTGAAAATTATTTTTTGTTTTTAAATAATTGTTCAAGTTTTTTAAAATTTATAAAACGCTTCTCAATAAATGATTGCGAGGAGAGGCATTTATAATAATGCATTTGAAAGCGTCGCTGAATGCAAATCAGCTGGACCCGCCATTTTGGTAATCTATATAGTAATTAGTCTCATGTTAAACATTGCCATCAAATTGAGAACTTGCTCGCTTATTATCTCGATGATCAGGCGATTCCTTAATAAAGTTCGCGTCAGACATAGGAAATAAATTGGCACTCTCGTTAAAATTTTTTTAAATAGTGATATGGGTAATGAAAATGGCGTCCCCAGCTGTTTTCATAGATATACACTTTTAACGAATGCATCGTCAGCCTACGTATTATTGTAAATTGTATTTAAAGCTTCATGTCTCCCCATTAACCTTAACGGTCATCTTTCTAACCTTTAATCCTACTCTGGGATTTTTTTAAAAAGGCCCGAGTTAAGACTTTAGCCAAAATAATATCATGTAAACCTCAATGACATATAATAATACCCATTCATTAAAAGAGTACGTCAAATGAAAACAGCTGAGGACGTCATCTTGGGTTACCCGTATCATTATTAAAAATTATAAACGAGAGACCAATCCTATGTCTGACGCAAACTTTATTTAAAGTAGTGTCTGATCATCGAGATAATAAGGAAAAGCAAGTTATCAATTTAATGGTAGTTTTTAACCATGAGAATAATTACTATGTGGGTTACCAAAATGGCGGGCACAGCTGATCTGCATTCTAACGACGCTTTCATCTAGGTATTATTATATGTCATTTGTAAGCCTTAAGATTTGGCTTACGTTAGAAAAAGGTTTGGACCTTTATTCCCTACTCGAGGTTTAGATTATATTATTTTGGCTATACTCTTAACCGGGCCGGTTTTAAAAAATCGACCTTAGGTCCATTTAATAACCCAAGATTTTTACATCTATAAAAATGCGAAACAAATTTGGTTCATAATCATTTAAGTGAAATAATTTTATAATAATTAAAATATAATTTCAAAAATGGGACACCTATGTCGAGCTATGTCTTAATCCCATTTTAATAAACATTGCTGTGCAAATAAGGGGTTAAAAAAAACATTATTGTGAAAACAATGATATCGCATTTAGCAATTCTGAATAGTATGTTTGATTTCTTGCAATTTAAAATTTATAATAAAATCTCATTTTGTGTTTTTCTTTTTATAAAGTTTTTCAAGCGAAAACTGATAAGCTAAAAAATAATGTTCACCAATTCATAAATAATAATTATTTTTAATTAAAAAAAAAAAATTTACTCTTTGGCCAGTCTGGAAGATATTTCCAGTGCCACAAAAGCCTTTTTCGCTATCTCGTCCACTTCGTCATTCCTGCCGGATAATATAATCCTGAAATCGTTCGGGCTCAAATCATCCTCCACATCCGTAACGGTCTTGTTGCCCTGTTCATCTTTCCCCGCAGATTTTCCTTCTTCAGTTTTGTTTTCTGTTTTTTTATCATTGTTTGCACAATCAAATATTTTGTATAATAAATTACGAAATCGTTATTATTACTAGCGTTGTTTAAACGGCTCGTTTTGAGCCAATTTTTAAAAACGCTAACTCAATATTTTATCCAGAAATATATTGAGTAAGCCTGAAGATTTTGTTCATAGAAGTCACGAAGGTCTGGACATATATTAATGAAATTTTGAGGTTTAGGAGATCTTCTTCTAGCTAAAGTATTGAGTTAGCCGATTTAAAATATCGGCTCAAAACGAGCCGTTTAACAACACTAATTATTACCTTTTATAATAAGAAGTTACTTTGTATTTTTATTTTGTCTAATTTAAAAAAATTGAATGGTTATAATATTAACGTCTTTTTAAAAAATTTGAAAAGGAGAGGAGGGAGTTATAATAAATCATAACCGATGGCGTTCGCGTTCTCTAGCTATTTATAATCAAAGCTTTTCTAAATTTTAAAAAAATTCCTTCGTATATGACTGCTCTCTATCTTAAAATTATTGGGATCCTGGCTGATTAATCTTTAACTCATTCCTAGATAATCCATTGGACTGGAATTTCTTGCCCCAATGAATTAGGCGATGCGCCCAAAAAAGGTGTGAGAAAAATGTGCGTTAGGATAAAAATTGAGAAAATTAAACAACATTAATATTATAATATTTTTATAATTAGTCACTTTAAAGAATTTGTAATATGATATATATAGAGGAGTTGGTGCATGGATTAGCCTGAGACCGAGAAAATTTTGGACCAGGGCCTTGAGAACCGGGAAAAGTGGTCCGATTTAGGGCCTCTCCTCTTACCAAGACAGAAATCAACATTTTTTTTACAATTTCGTTAAAACTATTTAATATAATAAGAGTATTTATTTATTAAGAAATCGTTAAGGTTGAATTAGATTTTTGATTTTTAAAAAATATATCAATATTTCTAGTGTTGTTAAAGGGCTCGTTTTGAACCGATTTTTTAAAACAGTTAACTCCATATTTTAGCCAGAAAAATATAGCCTAAGTCTAGAGATTTCCTTATAAGATGTCCAAACCTTAATCTTCAGGCTTGTGTATGGATGAAATATTGAGTTATTGTTTTTAAAAATCGTCTCAAAACGAAGCCGTTTAACAACACTTTATTTTATAAAATTTTTTTAATAAAAATTGTTTTAACTTGCTAAATTCTTATCGTAGGTGTTCATTTCATCAAACCAAGAATCGATTTTCTTAGAAGCCGTTAAAAGGAGAATTTTCCACTGAGAATCGTCTAGAATGACTTTAAAATTTTCAATATATAATTAATAAAATGACTGAAATTTTATAAATATACGTGTAATAATTGTAAAATTATGGCAAAAAACGGTGGCGTTAATATGGGGGAAGGGGAATTACTAGAGTCAGATAAAAAAAAATTTTGGAGTCACTACAAATGTCAATATTTAATTTATAAAAATGTTAGGATAAGGGCCCATTGAGCCCCAGAAAATTTAAAAGTCTAGTTGGGGTATGTGAGGCTATTGTAGAGGGAAAACCAATACGATTATAATAAATTTTATTACAAATCTAATTTATTTTCTCTAAAGAACTAATCTAATCGAAGAAACATCCTTTTTATACAAATCCATTTTCTTAATGTATAAAATCTTACGATCAACCGAATTTTCGTCCAATTTTTCTTCCAGAATTGGATTGGGGGTCCCTGTAGAAGACGTAAAATTGTCCTTCGTTTGCTCAACTTGCTGAGTAATTTGAGGAGTCAAAAAAATTGCTAACAGTAAGAGTAAGCTTGCACCTTTGACAGATAGCATTTTTAAAATAAATAATTTTCTGTAATTTTGGATAATTTATTTTTTAAAAAGATAAATTTGTCTAAATTGTTTTCCGTTGTTTATTTTTTGTATTTTACTTTATTTTTAAATGTGTATATTTATCAACTTAATTGTTGACAAAAATAAATAAATTTCTTTCGCCTATCTCTTACTTATATTTTGAATTTTTTTTTAAATAATTAGCTAGAGTTTATGTATATATTACTGATACTAAGGTAAAAGCTAAGAGCCTTAATGCTGGCTAGTCTAGTAAATACATATGATCTTGGGTAGATATATTTTAACTGATACTTATAAACTAAGTCCTGATGGCCTCTAGGGTTAGTGTATAAGAGATCGGGCTATGATGGTTACATTTATTTAACCATAACTTAGATACAGGGTATATTCACTTATAAATCAGAAATTCGTTATAGTAAAGCCAAATCTAAATTCTATTTATTGGTCGTCAAATTAGTTAATTTTTCCAGCGTTTTTTAGACTACATTTTTATGGTGATAGAAAAATATCAAAAAGGTAATTTTTTTAAAAAAATTTCATTGTCTCTTTGTCCCATGACATTTATGCCCTAAGACGCGAACACAATTTTGGCTAGAATTTATAGTTGATAAATGACAAAGAAAAAAAAAAATTTGATTTCTAAGTATATTCCGAACTTCAGTCAACTTAGCATAATAGAAGGCGCGCCGCGCTAAAAGACTTTTGAGATAACCCGGGGCGAGAATGAACCATCTGGAAGGTCCATTAACAAATAAAGTCCCAATTCACCTAAACTTGATCCTCATTTTTAAAAATATTGGATTCACGAATTGAACGTAACATTGAAACAAATGTATATTTTAGGTAAAAAAATAAATAATTTGTAAAAAAAATGGACAGAAATTATTTATTTTATTTATATTTTATACAGTTACAATTCACATTTTTTTTTAGATGTATAAAAGAGTACAAAATTTGGCGGATCCTTAAAGATAGTCAAATTATGGCGTCACTGAGCTCTTTGCGCCGCTCCGTATTCCCGTTTCCGCTTGCTCGGGTCTAATTTAAAGGATAAATGTATAACTTGACAACTATATATACTTTTATAAAATTATAAAACCTTCTAAAAGTGGTTATTCGTTGCGTGACCTGAAATGCCTTTCCCAGGGTGTCAAATAAATTGGACGGTTCAGTTCAATGTTCTTAGTTTAAAATTTTAAAACGGTTCAGCTCACTTCCGGTTATTTTTAACGAATTTATATCTGTTAGTTCCGTGTTTTTTTTTTAAAAAATATAAATTTCGGGTTTAAAAAAAATTTAATCTTATTTTGTTAGCACCCAATGATGTAAATAATAATATTTAAAAAAATATAAAGAAAATAAGTATGAATATATTATTATTCTTGCATTAAGAAAAGTGTTGTTAAAAGTCTCGATTTCTATAAAAATGGCTAGCTCGATAATTTAGCTACAAAATTTTACGCAACATCTAGAGATTTTTGCTCGTAGATGACAGATCTGAAATTTCCAAAATTTCTTTTCTTTCTCTTTCTTTCTTTCTTTCTTTCTTTCTTTCTTTCTTTCTTTCTTATTTTAGGCAAAAAAAACAAAGCCCCGAGATTTCAGTAAAATTTGATCAAAAGTAGAAAAATTATCAAAGATTTAGATGGTGGAAGAATTCTCGTAAATGAAGGATTATTTTAAAAAATAGAATTTTTATTTTTAGCATGCCCCACACAGGATGCGTGAACAAATTTTACCTAAAATTCCCAAAGTTTTTTGTAAAAAAAAAAATATTTTGTGTTTATTATGCACAAAAAATTCTTTCCGGAAAACAAAAAAAAATTATTTAAAAGATTTTTTTAGATATTCTTATAATTTTGAATTTTGTCATGATTTTTTTTTTTCAAAAATGTAGCTCGCTATAAGATACTTTAAATAAAAAATTAGTCGCTAAAGTTACTTTTTACTTAACTTTAGAAATATTTTTTTACGAATCTTTATTCCCACATAAAAAATATGGCTAAAATTTGTAAATAGTTACATTAATTTAATAATTTTTTTATTTGCATTATCAAATAATAATAACAATTCCATATCCCCAAGTCTAGAGTGACGATCCGAAAGTATATTTATGGCTAAATAATCGTATAACACGCACTTGAGGGTAATATAGTATTAAATTCAATACACAAATTTTTTACATAAGAAAAATTATCTATAGGTGGCCTTTCAGCTCTGGCTAGGGTCAATCTAAATTTATACTAGTAATAGTTAGAATAAAAATTATTTAGGGGATAAGTGGATGGCCATGTTTGCCAACTGCCCAGGCCACCATCTTTTAACTTTTTATCTTATTGAACTAATTTCTATCAAAATTGGTTAAAATGGTGAATGAAGTGAAATAGGTATTTAGCATGTTTAGATAAAATTTTTAAATATATAAATAGTTGAGTGCTGTTTAACATCCAGATAATAGTTTGTAAAATAGTGTCATTAATTAGATGAGTCTGATGATAAAATGAGATATTAATATTAATTATTTATTTCAATTTTTAATTTATATAATATAATTCTTGAATAATATCTTATATGGCCAGTTGAAACATACCATGTCTGGAGCCTGACCAGAAAAATTAACCAACACAAAAATTCATCTAGCTTAAAAAATTATTGTAGATAGCTTTGATTCAAATTTTGAATGTTAAAGATAAAGGATTTGGGCTTCACATTGATATTATATTTGTTTGATATATTACCTCTTAAATGTATTTCCAAGTTGAAACTACCATGTTTATCTTACAACGAAAATTTATATCCTATCTTTATTTTTTCATCGGGATTAGAATATATTGCGAATTTTCCATATTATCTTCATTTTCCATGAGAGTCGATATAATTTGTGCTAAGATAAGATTTCAATATCAATCTCTATTTTCCGACATTTTAAAATGAAAACTAGATTTATAATAAAGCATATTTTTTTTTAAATTTTAAATAATTTCAAAATTATTAAATTAAATAATAAGACTATGATTTAATAAATATTTATGTTTATTTATTATACATAAAATTGAAAGTAGCGAAGTAGCGGGTTACTTAGTAGCGAGCTACCGCTATCGCTACAGCTACCGCTACAGCTACCGCTACAGCTACCGCTACAGCTACCGCTACAGCTATTGCTACAGCTATTGCTACAGCTATTGCTACAGCTATTGCTACAGCTACCGCTACAGCTATCGCTACAGCTACCGCTACAGCTATCGCTACAGCTACCGCTACAGCTATCGCTACAGCTACCGCTACAGCTATCGCTACAGCTACCGCTACAGCTATCGCTACAGCTACCGCTACAGCTATCGCTACAGCTACCGCTACAGCTATCGCTACAGCTACCGCTACAGCTATCGCTACAGCTACCGCTACAGCTATCGCTACAGCTACCGCTACAGCTATCGCTACAGCTACCGCTACAGCTATCGCTACAGCTACCGCTACAGCTATCGCTACAGCTACCGCTACAGCTATCGCTACAGCTACCGCTACAGCTACCGCTACAGCTATCGCTACAGCTACCGCTACAGCTATCGCTACAGCTACCGCTACAGCTATCGCTACAGCTACCGCTACAGCTATCGCTACAGCTACCGCTACAGCTACCGCTACAGCTACCGCTACAGCTACAGCTACAGCTACCGCTACAGCTACCGCTACAGCTACAGCTACCGCTACAGCTACCGCTACAGCTACCGCTACCGCTACAGCTACCGTTACAGCTACAGCTACCGCTACAGCTACCGCTACAGCTACCGCTACCGCTACAGCTACCGCTACCGCTACAGCTACCGCTACAGCTACCGCTACAGCTACCGCTACAGCTACCGCTACAGCTACCGCTACAGCTACCGCTACAGCTACCGCTACAGCTACCGCTACAGCTACCGCTACAGCTACCGCTACAGCTACCGCTACAGCTACCGCTACAGCTACCGCTACAGCTACCGCTACAGCTACCGCTACAGCTACCGCTACAGCTACCGCTACAGCTACCGCTACAGCTACCGCTACAGCTACCGCTACAGCTACCGCTACAGCTACCGCTACAGCTACCGCTACAGCTACCGCTACAGCTACCGCTACAGCTACCGCTACAGCTATTTATCTTTTTAAAATAGTAGCGCGCACAACCGTTACTGCTAAAAAAGTAACTAGTTACTTGTATCGCTCACAACACTGATTTCATTCCTATATTTTATATCAAACAATTCTCTATTCGGAACATATATTTTCAAATTCTAATTCCAAAAAGAAAAACGAAGAGCGCAGCGACGCCCTAAGAAAGAGAATAGAAGAGAAGAGAAGAGAAGAGAGAGAGAAGAGAAGAGAAGAGAAGAGAAGAGAAGAGAAGAGAAGAAAGATTGAACATAAATTTTTTCGACAAATTATTTTAATTTTTTTTTATTGATTGTTAAAAAAAATACAATTTTAAATTAATATTTTTTTTCTTCTCTTTTTATGTTTTTTTAAATTTTTTAATGATTTCCAAATAATATTTATATATTTTTATCAATATTTAAGTACAGCTTTTACTTAGAAAAAGATTTTTAAAAAAAGTGAACCATGACCGAGACGAAAGTTCTAAATAAACGATCATTGAAGAAAAAGTATTCGTATATGGTGACTATAGAGGACAGCGAAAGCGTGTCAAATATGAGCGGGGACGGGGAATCGACGAATGACAAGGAAGCGAAAAATGAAAATATTGTAGGGAGATTCGCGGGAAAAAAATGTCAAGAATCTGAGGGCCCCATCGATAAAGGTGATCGAGACGACGCAGATAACATTAGAATCACCAGAAAAATTTTATTAAAGTCTATGAAAGAACCATCTAGCGGGAAAAACGCGGTTGAGGTGATGAAAGATATCGTGGTTGACGAGAATTCTAGGGAGAAAAATCCAAGTGGGAAATCTTCCGACGCGCGAACACATCAAGATGAGATCGATAAATTGAACGATGCGACGAATTTAAAGACGATTGCGTCGAACAAAGAAGCCCTTGACAAAGGTGTCAACATAAACGGCTATTACACAAACGATATCCGATCTAATTTACTTCAAGGTATACCCGAGAAGAGGGATGATAAAAGATTGGATACACCAATTCGGAATAATAAACCTATAAATAAAGGTCCCGCCATTGAAAATCGATCAAGAAATGAAAGCAACCAGGAGCAAAATAGAAGGAACGCCATTCATATAAACTCCGATAAAGATCGAAATATGAAAAATTGTGCCCATTTATTCAGGAGCGATGGTGAGAGAAATAAAATTTGCAGCGATCATTCGACAGTTGGTAAAATAGAACCTTGTAGGAATTATTCCATCCTTCGTAACCAAAACAAGGATGCTTCGTCTAATTCTAAATCTAAATCTAGAGATTCCAGTAGCTCCTCAAAGCATGCCAGCTTTTGTTATAATTACTCAGGCAACCAACCGAAGGCATCCGATGGGGAAACTTTGCAAGAAGAGATAGATAATTTGAACGAGTTGGCGGCTAATTTTAAAACAATCAAGTCTAACGGAAAGGCCCTCGACAAAGGATTTAACATAAATGGCTATCGCAGAAATGTTCAACCTAATTTACCCAACAAAGAAGTCTCCGATAAGAATCATCGTATGCCTAGGGTTCATAAAATATTAGATATGCCAATCAAATATAAACCTATCAATAAAGGTCCAGCCAGTGAAAATCGATCACGAAGTGGAAGCGATGAGCAAAATCATAATAATCCCAAAAAATTTTATTTTAGCAAACATCAAAACGGAAACAAAATCGCGGGAACTAAAATTTACAATGATTGTTCGAAATTTGGTGGAATGGCACCTTTTATGAATACTTCCCCCTTTCATGATCAACTAGAGGATTCTTCATCTAATTCTGTATCCGACTCCGATAGACATTTCAGCAGTTCTTCAAGGCACACCGAGGAGAATGCTTTCGTTATTACTCACCTTGGCAACGAACCAAATATGATCAAGGAAATCAAGAATATTGAAGTTAAAAACAGCAGTGATGACAGGCTAAAAAATCATAAAAATATGAAACAGAGAAATAGTGATTCCAAGATAAAAGAACAGATTTTGAGCGATTTCATGAATACTCGCGTTGAAAATAGGTACAAACAAAAAAATGCTTCTTTGAATAAGATATCGAGTGCATCGGATTTAGATTCGTCTTTCACAGATGATGACCAATCAGAAAACGATGACGTCGGAAACATGGCCAATAAGATAAAAGATTCGAAATCGATAACCAATCCAAATAGGGATTATTTTCCCTCTTTTGGAAGTTCTTCATATGGCGAGATGGAAGGCGATGGGGACTCTGCTAAAGTTGCCTTGATCGATAAAATATCCAAGCTGAAGGAAGAAAATAATTATTTAATGGAAGACATCAAAGAATTAAGGTCCAAGTTTAGCAAAATTATTCTGGAATAATTATGTTTTAAATAATACTTAATCACTTGTACCACCCGATATTTGATTTGATGTGCTGGTGTTATTGATAAAAAAAAATTATTCGAAATAGATTATGTTTTTCAATAATATCTCATATTAATATATATTATACATATGATAGTATAATTATTAAAAATTACAACTGTATTTAAATTATAATAAAAATGCGTTCTCGATTATCAAGAGCAATCAATTCCACCAATAGACAAATCTTGAGATCTAAAAGTTATGTAAGGGATTCGAAAATACAAATATATATATCTCAGCTGTCTCAAAAAAATAAATCTTCACGTTTCGAAAATCTATACCTCTATTAATGATATCATATAATAATTACCTAGACTGACGATGCATTCATACTAATGTATTTGAAAGCGTCGTTAACTGCAAATCAGCTGGACCCGCCATTTTAGTAACCCGTAAAGTCATTTGTTAAAAACTACTATTAAATCGATAACTTGCTTCCTTTATTATCTCGATGATCGGGCAATTCTTTAAATAAAGTTTGCGTTAGGACATAGAAATAAATTGGCCTTTCGTTTTAAAATTTTTAATAATGATATGGATAACCAAAATGGCGTCCCCAGCTGTTTTCCATTTGATGTACCCTTTTAACGAATGCATCGTCAGTCTAGGTATTATTATATGTCATTGCCCCGATTAGGGTTAATTTTTTTTACAAACGACCCCATTAAGATCTCAGCCAAATTAATATTATGTAAGCCTCGAAATTCGCCAGAAGTCGTAATCTCTCTGCCATCTTTGAGCAAAATCTCGAGAACTTATACATAATATTAGTTTTGGCTATAAATCAAATTTAATCATTTAAAAAAAAATATATATATATATAAAATATATTAAAGGATAAGATTATGATTTCTATTTTTTTTTATTATGAAGGATCTCACAGATAAACGATAAGCAGAAAATTAAATTTGTTTTGATGTTTTGGAACATGGGTAATTATCTCAGCTTTATATTATAGATAAACGAGATCCCATAAATGAATATCCTATACTTAGGGGGTACGCTTTGAACTACTCAGCTGCTCCGTATAGATGAAACTTTGATTATTGACTAATAAATAAAAACTGTTTATATTACTAACATATAAAATTTATAAAATTGAAGAAAAGTAAAACTATTATTTTTTTATTTGTTTTATTTCTCTTTTTCATATCATATATATAACATTTTTACAAAAATAAAATTTGAATAAATATAAAAAGGTTAACTTAAAGTAAAATTAAAATGAAAATATAATTTGAAAGTAAATCTAAAATAAAGGTATAATATAAATAATATACGTTACGATTTATAAAACTAAAATAAAGACATAATATTAATAACACAGTTAAGATTTATAAAACTAAAATAAAGATAGAATATGAATAACACATTATAATTTATATTATTCAACAAAAATAGAATTTATTATATAATTTAATATGTTATGAAGATAATCTAATCTCACACTGTATATTAAACGATCTAACCACATACTAATATATTTATCTAATAAATGTATTATATATTCATTAAAAGTATTTAGCGGAATATTTTCTAAATTCTATTTATTTTTTTCCTTTTAAATCTTAAAAATATAGACAAAATTATAATTTGATAATTTTTTAATGGGAAAAATAATTTATTCCTATTAATTCTGCTTCATTATTTTCCTTGATATTTCTGTTGTTTGGGTATTTGAAAAAATGATAACCAATCGACTTCGGAATATATATTCAAATATTTATAACTCTATTCTAGTATATTCACGAATTTATTCGATTAATTGAAAAATTAATATTAAATATTTACGAATAAGTTTGAATATTACTAAAATATAGAAAAAATGAATTAGTTAGAATAAAACTTTATCTAATATCTTAGGGTTACTAATAATTAGTGTGGTTAATCAGTTGGTTTTACACGACCACGACCCTGGTTTTTGGTCAAAAAAATTAAATAGAACCAACCCAACCAAATGGGTTGATCCGAATCCCACCCGCGCTCCTACCCGAGCACCGACTAAAAATTATTTCTTAAATTAGAGACTTACGATATAATATTGTTGCAGAAAATTGGGTTATAGAAAATTGTGGGGAGATAAAAAAGGCCTATGGATCATAAATTACAAATATCAATATATAGAAATTCAGCATTTTTATTTTAGATTATCCTGAAAATAAAATATTTACAAATATGTTTCAATTATTTTCTCACATTAAAGGAATTAAATATATACCTTCGTTAACATATTCTATCAAAATAGTGAAAATCTCAGAATAAATATCAAATTAAGGTATATGTCTGATTCAAATAGATTTCTGATGAGTTCATCATCAAATAAAAGGAATTTCTGTTTAATCTATCACTCTTGTCGGGTCGTAGGAATGGTAGTTTTAAATACAGTTTATTTAAAATAATAAGAGTACATTCATTTTCACTAACGCAATTCAGATAAAGACATTATTCTATATTGAGAAAATACAAAATAATTTTTTAAAATAAAATTGAAAAAAAAATTTATTTTAAAGTTTTATACTTCTGTTAACCAGGTTTATAATGAGATATTTAAAATCTGAATAATGATCAATATATTTAAATTAGGAATAAGTAAAAATCTTAGCATATTTTAAAAATATCATCTAGGGGAGACTGGGGTTAGGTAAACCGTGGGGCTTGGCAAACCATTTAATATTATTTTATAATTATAAACACTAGAAGGTTAAAATTTTATCCTAATATAGATTTTATTAGTTTACATCTATAGACAAAAAATTTTTTGAAATGATTAATTATTAAAAATTTTATTTAAGAAATAAAATTTTGATGAAATTTTCTAAAGATGACAGAATTTTAATTTTTATTAAAATATATATTCATTTATATATAAATTAAATTTTATAGCAAAGTTTAAACACTCTTCTATAATTTGGGAAAATTTTATGAATATTTATTATGTCTATATAGTATTTCAATCATGATTAGTAAATTTAGAGCTAGCGGGGCTTGCTAAACCATACATGTCAATCCATTTCAATAATTTTTTTTAGCAATTATTACATTATTCGATATGGTCCGAAAATATAAATCCAAAAAAATTAATATAGGAGAATCATTTAATATTGATAATTATTTAAAAGTATATTAAAATTTAATGAATTAATATTATAATTGTAATTAGGCTATTAGGGTATATGAAAATTGTAAATCAACAAGGAAGACTAGCCAAATTACAGGTAAATTTATCTACATTATCTGTCTTATTTTTAAGATATAATCACAATAATTTTATGTAATTTTTAAACAATATAATCAATTTTTAGCAATATTTAATAATAGAAATTATGTAAATATTTTTATTAAATGTAATTTATAAATGATCTTATATTTTAGATTGATTACAATTTAGATGAAATATAGTATTATTGTATTAATTTTATGTAATTCTTAAACAATAAAATCAATTTTTAGCAATATTTAATAATAGAAATTATGTAAATATTTTTATTAAATGTAATTTATAAATGATCTTATATTTTAGATTGATTACAATTTAGATGAAGTATAGTATTATTGTATTAATTTTATGTAATTCTCAAACATTAAAATCAAATTTTAGCAATATTTAATAATAGAGAATATGCTAATAAAATCTAAATGGTAATGGTAAAGAGATTATCATTTTTAAATTTTATGTTCTTAAATGTTAAGCTTATAATTAAATAATTATATATTTTACTTGACATTTTTATTTTAGGTATTCCTAGATCAAACTTTATGAGATATTATAAGAGATATCAAGAAAGTGGCATACTTACTAGTGTAGGACAAAATAATAAAAAGAGGATATTCACAGAAGAAGAAGAGGGAGATATAACTAAATATCTGATTCAATCTAACCAAATTTTTTATGGCCTTTCAATTAAAAAGGTATAGTTTATTCTTCATTATTTTATATTGTTTTTTAGATAAAAATATTAGCCTACCAAATGGCAGTAAATATGAAGAAAAAATTTCCTAAATCTTGGAAGGACAATTCAATGGCTGGCCATGACTGGTATTTAGGATTTATGTCAAGAAATTTTACTCTCTCCTTAAGATCCCCTGAAGCTACAAGTATGGCTAGGGCAACTGGATTTAATGAAGAAAATGTTCTATACTTTTTTGATTTATATAAAAGTTTATTAAATGATTTGTTAAGTAAATGTTTACATTTAATATTTAGGAATATTAGATGAACATAAAAATATTTTAAATACTAATAGAAACTTAGATATATGTAATGATACTCCATCTACATCTTATGTTCATTTAGATAATATTCCTGGACCATCGTGCAATTTATCAATATCCTTGCCTCATCCCAAAAAGGAAAGAGTCAAGAGAGTTAAAAGGAGAGCAGAGATATTTACATCATCTCCTTATAAAAAGAAATTAATTGAGAAAGAAAAGAAAATAATGGAAAAAGAAAATATTAACAAGAGAAAAATAGTGAAAAAAATTATTCACAAAGATATTTGTGTTTGTTGTAAGCTGGAATATATCAAACATCATAATGGTGAAGAGTGGTACCAGTGCAGAATGTGCCACGAATGAGCACATGGTACATGTGCTAATTTTGATAAATTTTTTATATGTCCAAAATGTGTATTAAATTAACCAAAATTAATTTCAATTTTTATATATAATTAGCTTCAATTTATATGTATTATGATATTTTTAACAATAAAAGAATAAAATTATAGTATATGTATCATTATTAATAAATAAAAATACATTTCAATTTATTATGGCCTAAAAAAACTATTGGTTTAGGAAGCCCCTTGAAGTGGTTTGCCTCACCCCGCTATTGGGGCTTGTTGGGAAAATTTACGACTTTTACAAAAAATAAAATTTCAAAAAAATGATTATATTCTAGAATTTTTTTATAAGGAACCTTTATAGAATATAGTTTTAGGTATCCAATCATATATTGCTTTTTATATTATCTAAAAAACCCCAGGAGCTATAAACAATTTTGTAAAAATCGGTTCACCTAACCCCAGTCTCCCCTACTTATGTAAAAGTTTATAATTTAAAAAAAAAACCAAAAAATGGTTTCCAAAATTAAGACTCTTACTTTGCTAGCTGATTTCTTTTATTTTTCTAATTCTCATTCCTTTCATATTTAAAAAAAAAATGATTAAAAATATTTGTCATCTTATTTGATACTCTTTAATAAAGAAAAAGATTTCAACAAATTGTTTTAAATGAGCTTTTAATTCTTCTGACTAAATATAAATGGTTTATCTAAACACAGAAGTATAGATATATATATATTTCTCCAATAATTTTGCAAAATAAACTCTTTTAATGCGAACATTAATTAAATATGTATTATAATTAGTACTGTAAAGTAAGTTGATGGGAATAATGTCGCTACTAACAGCACTACCTTTTTTTGAGGAAAAGGTGAGTAGTAACGGTAAAACGTTACTCATTTCTTAAAGAATATAGGAAAAATATTTTCATCTTTATTCAAATTTTAAAAATAATTTGAGCCGAGTTTTAGTTCGGATTTATAAAAGTTTTTCATTTCAATTTTATTTATTATATTTTTGGTTGAATTTTATACAATCGATATTGTTAATCTAGTTATTAGTCTAATTTCATTCTATAAAGAAAATATGTCACATTTTGTGAGTAGTCATGGCAGAAGTGGCAAGTTCTTCAAAATCTTTAAAATTTTTCAAATCTCCTACACATTATAAAGTATAATTTTTTAAATAAATAGCTTTATAATGCTAACTAGCTTCTATAGATATAAAAATATGTAAAAAATTTAAAAATAAGAAGAAATTTCAATAAACCTCCATCATCATGGGATTGCAATTTGATTCATAGGTTACCATGCTAATTTTAGGAAAATGTTATATTGTCACCCCTCCCCCACCCCCCTACCACTCTCCCTTATTATAGGCGCCACTGTTGGTAATAGAGCTTCTTGAAATATATTTAACAGGAAGATTTTTTAAATATGTTAATTTGGATTTATTTTTTATGAATTATGTAAATCAGCTGCCTATGTGATCCACAGGTCTATGTGAATATTGTTAAAAAAATCGGATCAATTTTTAAAGACGGTCTGATTAAGATTTTAGCTAAAATACTATTTACTCGTGGAAATTTTTCTCATAAATAGCAGAAAAGTTTAAACCTCTATTTACAATCTCAAGGTTTACATAATTTTATTTCTGCAAAAATAATCGAGCCGTTTTTAAAAATCGACCCAACTCCGGCTCTTAACAACATTACTCTATAATATTTTTATTTTAACGAATCTAAAAATTTTATCACTAAATTAATCATCAGGCAATAAATAACCAATAAAGTGGTATTATATCTCTTTCTATGGATGTGTCTTAGCAATTACATACATTCATGAATTTAAGCATGAAAACTTTGAAAATTATAGCAAGTATTTTAGATTTATTGATATATTTCAACATAATTATGTTCTTTCCTTAGTAAAACAAAAAGATGGTTTACGATTTTTTAACGCAATTATTCCTTTTGAATACATATCCATAATAGATCCCAAGTAAATACAATATAAATACCACAAATATAATTCTAAATTCAAAAGCTTTTGTACAAATAAAGAAATTCGTCAAATTTTATTTAGTGAAGATGGTAAATACTTTTGTTGGGTTGATTCCAATGAGTAATTATATAATTTTTATCCTTTGATTAACTGTCTGATGATAGTTTATATCTTGTAGATATTGATGATTATATTAGACAAAATAATTACCTTAGTAATGTGCTAGAATTGACTTACAAAATTAAATTAAATCATAAAAACATACGACATGCCACGATATCACCACTTTCTACATATCTAGTAATATGGCGAGACTTTAATCCTCAAAGTTTATATTTACAAATTTATTTAGATTTTATATAAATCATTCTTTCATTCAATTAATAATGGTCAGAAACATACTCTGTAAAAATTATATATATTTTTTTATAGCTAACAAAAAAAATCTGCAAATTTATAACATTAAATCAAACAAATTAGTTCATTCTTACACCTCTGCTAGACAGAACTATGGGTTTGTTAATTTTTTTAAAATTTTCTAATTAAAAAAATATTTACAGGGAAATTAGCTGGACAAAGGATGAAAAATGTTTTGCTAAGTTTATCGACAACAATAACAATATTGTTGGATTTTATAATCCTCCACCCTCAGGTATACGTGTTAATACATAGTTTGTATTTGGTTTCATTTATAATAATTCAAAATCTTTGGAAAGGTAAAAATAGATTTAAAAAGAGATAATTATTAAAATCTGAACTTTTAACCCTTATTTGGGTTCTGGAAATTAAACTAGTTAGCAAGAAATAGAGAAAAATGGAATCAATTTTCTGAAAGCTCTAAATCAGTCTCACTCTAAAAATATTCATAGTTTGATGAGTTGTCCTTATATTATTTGGTCTCTGTACTCAAAATGGCTCATAGCCAGCCAATTTAAATTTCTGAATCAGAATTTATGTTTGAAGCCTTGATTAAAATAAATAAAAGACATTTTGTTATATTTTAATATTCAAATTTATAATTATTTTCTTTTATTGCTTATATTATGGAAAAAAATAATATAGATAATATTGTAACAAAAACATCCCCTAATATGATTATAAATTCTTACGCACTATCCCCCAGGGTTTCTCAAACTTACATAGCAACATTCACCAAAGGAGCTAAAGTTAGATTATATATTAATTTTCCTCACCGCATTTATAATAAGATATGAATAAAATCCTTAAAATGCTGCCTTAAAAAAAATTAAATTAATATTATATTATAAATAGGGTCAACCTTGTCAAATAAAGCTGCTACAATTTCCAGATTTCATAGTTAATCAATATCCGGGCAAAAATATGTTCAATGGGGATGAGTGCAGTTTTTACTGGGATTCTACAGGTTTAAATTAAAGATTAAAAAAAATGGTTAGATTTTTTTTTTCTGCTCCATTATTTTCTGGTTTCTTGACGCTTTGCCATCCACCAGATCATCCCTTAGAGTTTCTTCTTAAGTCTCGGCACTCAAAGCTTCTCATCATACAATAAATGGATCCGGATCCATTAATATAATAAAAATTTATCCGACACCTATTCGATATTTATATAAATTTTTATTTACCATCTACATCTATCTTTGAAGCGAAAGTAATGTCATAAAAATATTAATATCTATTTTTTTTAGAAAACCCAAATAGCTTTCATGAATGATTATGTAGATTTTTTTTCTTATTGTATTCTTCTCCAAAAGTTAATAATCTCATTTAAAATATATGCAATGCCTATGAGGCAAATGCTATCAAACAGCTCCATTTAGCCGATTCAAGATTTTAGCCAACATGTCATTACTAGTGTTGTTAAATGGCCCGTTTTGAGCCGATTTTTTAACAAGGGCTAAAAAAATATTTTAGCCAGAAAAATATTGCCTAAGCCTCGAGATTTCGCTAATAGATGTATAGACCTTTGTTGTCATCTATGAGCAAACTCTTCTGGCTTGGGCAGTATTATTCTGGATAAAATATTGAGTAAGCCGTTTTTTAAAAATCGGCTTAAATCGAGCGGTTTAACAAACACTAATTATCACTATACATAAAACCAGAGTTGTTAAAGGATCTAGATACAAGTATCTAGATCCTGTATCTAGATATAAAAATGTGGTATCTGTATCTAGAAAGATTTTTGATTAAAATATCGGTATCTATATTATTTTATACGATGTATCTGTATCTAGATCCATTTAAAAAGTATCTTTTAACAACTCTGCATAAAACCCTCGAAAATTTAGCCCTAATCTTGAGTTAACCATTTTTAAAAAAAAAAAAAATTGGCTAAATATGAGCCGTTTAGCGATACTAGCTTAAATGTGTGTGACCTGAGATATTTTAAAATTCTTTTTCTTGCTCGCGGATAATATAAATCACTAATAATACTGTCAAATTTTAAATTATATATTTTTCTTTAAAAAAAACATTACAACAAAATAAATTTTTAGTTTTAATTATTACGAAAAATTATATTATTAAATAAAAAGAAAATTAAACCAAAATGGATCTGTTTTTTAAAAATTCACCCAATCCGATCCTTTTTTTGAAAACGCCAAATATCTGTTCCAATCCAATATTTTCGGGACAGAAGCTACATTTTTTTGTTTAAAAAAAACACGTTTTTTATACTTGTTTTTTTATTCCCCATAGTTAGTTAAATATATTATTTTTTTATATATATATACAATTATTATAAAATTTGTTAAGAAATTATTCCAAAATTTTGAATTGACAAGAGTAGGAAAATAGAAATGAGTTACAGTTACAGATTACGAGAGAAAAGGATAGGTAACTTAGTTTCTATTAATATAATTTTTTTTTTAAAATACATAAGGCAGATGCGTTCTGGCCCTGCTCACTTGCCAAGTTGATAGAACAAACGAGTCCTATTACGGTAACCAATCCGTGTTTCTTTTCTCGGTCAGGAAGGACGGGTTTTCCATTTCCCTATCCTTGGAGATGCCCATATACGCTTTGACCTGGGGCGCGCTACCCGACAAGACCAGTCTCAATAACAATCCCAACGCCAACGATAATACCGATACTACCAGGCGTAGTACCGGCGTCAAACCAAAACCCGCCACTGATTACTTCGTTGTTATATATGGTATGATTATGTCCTTTAAAAAAATTTTTTTTTGTTATTATTGATAAATTTCGTGAAAATTTACAAAGTTGGTAATCCAACCCCGGCCATAGATAAACTCTCTATTTTTTAAAAAAATTATCTCATTGATTGATTGTACTTACCTATAAGTTGAGATTTATATGACTCGGATTTGAACGTTTTTTTTATTAAGCTCTTAATTACCAAAAACGCCGATAGTTTTTACCTTGTATGCTGGTTTGACTGGCTATAATTTAAAAGAATAACTATTTGAAACCTTAATAATTATTTGTTTAAATAAAGAAAAAACTAAAACTAATTATAGTGCTATCTAAAGCATTATATTTTATTGAAAGAAGGAAAGGAAGAAAGAAAATATGCCACTAGAAAAAGAGTAATGATTTTTGATTGTATATTCAATATTTTTTTATGATACCTCCAAAATATATAACTAAAGGTAAGATGCCCTCTAAGGCCTCTCTATTCAATGATTATGGAGAAATAGTATTCGATTTTGGTACCGGAAATAGGAACGGGTGCGATTTCAATCCCCAAGGACAACATATCCTTTTTCAAAAAAATTGTTTTTTAAAAAAATACTATATAAACGAAACATATAAAAATAAATTTTCCTATTAGTTTTTAATATTGATCAAATTATCATTCTAATTAAGGAAAAAAGATACAAAGTTTTTGAAAAAAAAGTTTGCTACTTTTTTTAAAAAAAGACACCTTGTGGTCCAACTCAAATAAATTACCGTTACGACACCTGATTTATAAAAAATTTTATTTGTCTATTTATTATCACATGACCTGTGTCAGATTTGACAAGTTTTTTTAAAAAAAGACACCTTGTGGCCCAACTCAAATAAATTGCCTTTACGACAGCTGATTATAAAATTTTTTATTTGTCTATTTAATATTCAATGACCTGTCAGATTTGACAAGTTTAAAAAAAAAACTTTAACTCATATTTCTTAAACCTTTTATTACTTTTTTTAAAAAAAGACACCTTGTGGTTCGACTCAAAGAAATCGCCGTTACAACAGCTGATTTATTAAAGTTTTATTTGTCTATTTATGATCACATGACCTATCAGATTTGACAAGTTATTTTTTAAAAAAAAAACCCTAACTCATATCTCTCAAACCTTCAATTAACCCTAACCTATGTCTCTAACCTTAAATCCCACCTCTTACTCTGTTACTTGCTAAATTTTAGATATATTTTATCCAATTAAAAAATCTTCCCAAGTTGAACTAATTATCCAATATAATGGTCAATATATAAACCCATCATATATATCATTGATTTGTCCATTTTCGAATATTTTTCCTATATCACGAAATATATGAATAAAATATTTACCCGAAATTCACTGCTGGCGTTAACGGGTTCGGGTAACGTCCAAGGTCTTTTAGAGTTTTGGGAGACCTATCACGACGACGTGAACAATTGCAAATTAATCACGAAATTGAATTTCAACAAACTGATCCCAACCCGGTTTGAATGGTGCCCAGATGGTCAACATATGTTGGTAGCTACCACTAGTCCTAGGCTTAGAATAGATAACGGGTTCGCCTTTTTTTTATTAGGGGTGAGTGAGAAAGATGGGGAAAAATCGATGAGTACTACTAGTACTACTGAATATTTCCCGCTAAAAACTCTGTAAAGCTATTTGAAGGTGGAAAGAAACGAAAGTGAGTAGATGATAGTTAAGAAAAAAAGGAAGGCATTGATTTAAAACTGATATAATCAATTTATACTCCTCCCTCACCACTTAATTCCATTTTTTTTCAGTTTCTACTTGTACCATTACACTGGCACCATGATATTCCGTTCCGAGGAGATCATAGAGTTGACGGACATCAAATGGAGACCACCCGCTTCCGATTGCAAATTTCCGCCCTTTAAAATTGACTACAGAATCGTTAAAAGCACCATGGATAAATCCTTGTCCCAAGAAGCGCATACCCACGTCAATGGTTCTAATAGTTTTATATTTCTCTTATTTTTTTTTTATTATATGAAAATAAATAACATTGAGTAATTTTTTTAAAATGTCGAATCACCACCGAGACTCGCAAGAGCTGCACTCAGGAGATAAGGCAGTAACTAGAGCGTTTTCGCGTTCGAAACGCGTCATTTTAAAAGATGTTTTTTTTAGATGCGCGGTCGGTAAATAGTAATTTAATAAAAAAAATGAAATTTTAAGATATCCGCGCACCCTATTTTTTATTCTAAAGGATAAATCTAAAACATTACAACTTAACAGGGTTTTGTAGAGAGAGTAATCGGAAGACAGAAATTATTTTTATCGTTTAAACTAATCGTGAAAATTGTTATATTTGGGCCGCATTCATAGTGGATCCGATCCGACACGATTAAACAGCTGATCGATTTTTAAAATCTGTTTATGAGATCAATTTTTTTTTAAAAATAATATTAATTTTATCTTCAATTCTATACATGATAATAACCTAAGTATTGGTTTTAATAAAGAAAAATTGATTCTCATAAACCGATTTTATATGTCGATCAGCTGTTAAATCGTCAATCATATAACTCTACCAGTATAACGCTATTTAGATAACTTACACAATTTACCATCACAACTCTGAAAATAATATATTTTCGACTCCAAATTTTATTCGCCATCAAAAAAAAGAAGCAAAAATGTTAAACAGTCATTTATAATTATAAAAACTCGTCCCCTTTTAATACTTTTTTTTGGGACAAAGAAATCACGAGTTCTACACGTGATATATAAAATCACGCGACTATAAATATGATAAATTTTTTTTTAAAAATAATAAAATAATTTTAAATAATAATAACGACAAATATGACAATTAGAACAAAGCTCTAGTTAATATAAGTCCCCTTTTTCCTTTATAATATTTTTTTTTGTCAGCCCACTTAATTATAATTCGAAATATATTCGTATTTCAAAGTTATTATGGGTGAATATATATATAATATATTTAAGTGTATAATTTGCAACTATATTTATAATTTCATATAATTTCTTCTATAACAATTATCGTACGCTACATTTTCTCAAATATTACTCTCTGGCATGTACATTAAATTATTTTAGAGGGATAATATATATATTTTCTTTAGATAAATAGGACCTGATCGATTATCTGGTGTCCACTGTAATAAGTATTTTTGTATTTTTTTTAAATATAATTCAGTTCAGTAGCCACTAAGTTCTATATCTTACTCCCTAAAACATTGTCCTTTTACTTTATTTTAAAAGTATTTGTTCGAAAATTAAATTTTATCCAAGTTATTTTTTTAATGATGTTTGTATAGATATGGTGAATTCCATATCAAATCAACCAAGGTTTCAACCCGACCCCTTTCAATTTTTTTTTAAATTTTGCATACTGGTAGTATATACTATAACTAAGGAAAAAATGAAATTTTACCTCCCAAAAAGGCTTACCCGCTAAGATATGGGCGTTTAAAGCGCGGAAAAATGGTACATTTTTGACAAAAAGTGCCTCATTTATTTTCAAATATCTCGAGAAATAATTAAGTTAAAAAAATAATTTAAATTTTATTATGTAGCTTAATAATAGTTCTTTAATATGACATAAAAATTAATATGATATAAATATGATGAATGTCCAAAACCGGATGTATAAAACCGGAAATGGCCATAGAAAAAAAGGTATTTTTTTTTTCGAAATTTTTTTTCTGTAGATAGATATAACATTGCTTTATATTTGTGCCAAATCCTAGCCTGGGATAAAAAAGGGTCTAGGAGTCATGACTCTTTATATGGCTTAAATTGATCAAAAATATCTTCATTTAATGAATACTTATGAAATAATGTTTATTTAAAAATTATGTCTAAATGATATGCCCTTACTTTTTTTTATTTATTAGCATAAAACAATCTATCATAATTAAAATTCAACAAATATCATCATATTTAATTGATAAATTCACATTCATATTGTAGTTTTCGTAACCCCTAATGTGTAAGCTCTATAACTTTTACTTCATCTTAAAATCATAATCACAATTTTTATTCATATTAAAGAAAAATGAATTCTCCGAATCGAAAATAGTATTCTTAAACGGAAAAAATAATAAAATTATTATATTATTGGGAAAAAGAAACTAAATTATTATAAACTAAAAAAATAATAAAATCATATTATATTATTGGGAAAAAGTGCAAGACCATGCACAGGGATTTCATTGGACTAATAATCAGTCCACTATTCACTCTTTTATCATTTATTATAGTCAGGACAACACTATAAAACATATAAGTTTAGTGGTGATATCAGATTGCTTAAAGCACAATGCCTGTGCCTTTTATTTATTTCAAACTAAAATGATCTTATTTTTAAAAGAAAGATTCGATACATTGACCAAAATTTATTATTTTTCTGATGGAGCCATAACCCAATATAAAAATAAAAAAAATTTCATAAATCTCTATAATCATGAATGTGATTTTGGTATAAAGGCCGAGTGGCATTTTTTTGCTACAGCTCATGGAAAAAGTCCGTGCGACAGTTTAGGAGGTATTAAAAAACGGCTAGCAGCTCGAGCTAGTTTGCAACGGCCATATCAAAACCATATTTTGACACCAATGGATTTATTCGACTTTGCAACAAATAATATACATGGAGTAAATTACATTTTTGTAAGCAATAATGAATACAATAATATGGAAAATCATCTAGAAAGCAGATTTTTGAGAGCAAAAAGAATTCCGGGAACACAAAAATACCATGCTTATATTCCCCTTGACGAAAATAAAATTAAAGTCAAAATTTATTCCAATTCTTTAGATAATTTAATATATGATATATTGTAAACATAATTATGAATTATTATATTAAATGTAATTATGCATTTCAGAAAAATAAAGTTATAAATTGGTTTAGAATTATTTTGTCAAGTAATTTTCAGTCACAATAAGTTAACAATTAAAAATAAAAAAAAGTTAGGGCCTATCATTTAGTCATAATTTTTAAAAAACATCATTTCATAAGTATTCATTAAATGAAGATATTTTTGATCAATTTAAGCCATATAAAGAGTCATAACTCCTAGACCCTTTTTCATCCCAGGCTAGGATTTGGCACAAATATAAAGCAGTGTTATATCTATCTATAGAAAAAAATTTTGAAAAAAAAATACCTTTTTTTTCTATGGCCATTTCCGGTTTTATACATCCGGTTTTGGACATTCATCAAATTTATATCATATTTATTTTTATGTCATATTAAAGAACTATTATTAAGCTACATAATAAAATTTAAATTATTTTTCTAACTTAATGATTTCTCGAGATATTTGAAAATAAATGAGGCACTTTTGTCAAAAATGTACTATTTTTCCGCGCTTTAAACGCCCATATCTTAGCAGTAAACCTTGTTGGGAGGTAAAATTTCATTTTTTTCTTAGTTATAGTATATACTACCATTATGCAAAATTTAAGAAAAATTGAAGGGGGTCGGGTTGAGAATCGACTTTTTTTGGTAGATTTGATATAGAATTCACCATATATATGTATAATTTTTTTTAAATCCACTAGAAAAACCTAAGTTATACGTGCCTCCACACGAGAGAAATTCCAATTTCGTTTCTTCCATTCCACCCTTCACTCCCAAAGGAAAAAGTAGCGAGCCCAAATCGCTTGTCGTCGGAACGAAAGATGCCAGCAAAAGGGCCAGAAATATTAGGAAGAAATTGAAACAAATACTCAGCCTCAAATGGCAACTTAAATCGGGGAAGGTGTTAGATAAGACACTGGTACATTATATATTATATGTCGAATTCCACGTAAATCATAAAGTGCTTACCTGAAACCCTTGGATCTGTTTAGTTATAACTTTTTTAAAAAAATGAAAAAATTAGGGCTCAAATGTCCAAAATTTCATAATTTTTTTTTTTAAATTTTAAAATGCAATTATATTTGGAAGTTTTTAGGCTATAGAATATTTATCTAGTAATTTAGTAATAGCTCTTCAACATTATACGAAATTTAATTAACGACAAAATATTGAGAGTGAATACCGGAAGTTTAAAACCGGAAATGAATATAAATTAAAATCGGTACTTTTCTTTGTTTTTTAATTTTTATATAAGTAGATATTAGAGCAAGGTGCTTTGTTATAATAAAATAAGATGGGTTTTCTACCATAATCGTAACTTAAATCCACTCCTAAATTTTTAAATTTTTTATATACCCATACTTTTATCCCTAAGCATATCCCGGTTTTCCTTTAGGTGAGGATGACACTATATTAGGCTCTGTTTTACGCCATAAATTTTATTGGAGGTTTTTAAGTCCACTCACTTATTGTAGTTTATAAGATAATTTTAAGTTTTCAATTTTTTTAAAAAAATAAAAATGATCACGCATTTCCTGTTTATAACTTCCGGGGCGTGCCGTTTAAAATATTTCTTTCGCCAATTAAATTTTTTTACCGGAATATATTTGAATGAATATTCTAGCTTAATAAATTCTAGAGATATATACATTTTAAGATTCATTTTTTTTTATAAGTTATACACAAGCGACCATGTTTCCCTGTTGGATGAGGTTGAAATCTAAAAAAAAATTCCATTTTTCTCAATTCACTATAGATCGCCTGAGAATTGGATGATTCCATCTCCACTTTTTTTTTGCAATTGGAAAGCAATTTTAAAAATTAAGTTTTTTATGTTTTTCAATTGAAGTTTTAACCTTATACTATAAGCGATAAATTTAACAAATTTTAAAATATTTCGGAATTGATTTATATATAAATGTCAATTTTGACAAAAAGTGAATAATGCAATAATCTAATTTTCAACCGTTGACACAAAATTTATTTTTAAAAAAATGTGAAAAGGCAGGCCGTAGATCTTGTTATTTTTGTTGATTAGTCATTAGAATTCATCTTATATTATTACTATGTATGTATGAGTCGATTTGCCGACTAATTGACTTTTTAAATTATATTCAAATTAAATTCACGATTTTGAGTTGCATAATTTTCTCCCGATGTTTTAATGGCGCAATTGATTCGTACTTCCACGTGACACTGGCATCGCCAGTCCCATTTTTCGGTATATCTGGTTGGCTATGAATTCCTAATGGCTTGTTTTACAAAATGAACTCATATATGAAGATTTAAAACAATGAAGTCAGAATCTATCATCCTTTTTCAGGTCTAATTTATTTGATCGTTTTAATTATTCTCAAAACCATTTGGTTTTGGATATAGTAGGAAGCTAATCCTTTTTCTGGTAAAATTCCTTTAACTTATTTCTAACAAAAGTGTTGCCCATTATCACCTCATCGAAATTTAACTTTAACACTCCGAGACTTGTGAGACCGATTGAACTTTAACTCTTAACCCTTGTTGTCAATCAGAAATACTCGTAAAAAGGAATGACTATGTCAATTGAAATACGAATCCCATCGACACTTGACAATTCCACAATCGTGAGATTTTTCACTGAACACAACCTTTTCCTGGATAAATATAAGAATGGGTTGATCGGCGCAGCCATATTTATCATAATTGTGACAATGATTTAAATTATTGTTTTTACCACGATATTATGCATAATATCATTAACTATTTCTCCTCCTGGTGATACATTCAAAAATAATCATAATTAGTTTTATCAAGATACTTATTGGGACAGATAATATTTACAAAAATATGAGAAACTTACTGACATCTAGAGTATCGAACGAACCGATATGTTACAGTTTTTGCTTTGATAGGCACTTCCAAATGTATATTTTGCAATAAAATCCACTTATTTTAAAATAATTATTAACGGAATTGCGTTGATAGGGATCAAAAAAAAGGATCAAGTAAAAATAATAAATATATTATTAATTTTATATAAAAAAAATTTGATTAAATTAGTTAATAGAAAAATGAACCCAGGAAAGTAGAATAAAAAATAATTAATAATTAGAACATTAGTAGTCGACATAAAACAGGAACCACTATGGTGGATTCAGAAAAAAACATGATTATTCCTGGATTCGAACCTAAAACCATCGGATTGGCAAGTGACGCCCTTATCTAGGCCACAGACGCTTTCCGAAAATTACGAGTTTTTAAAATTTTTATTATAAATCTAATTTGGCAGTTTATCCAAATGAAGAAGAGATAAAATACCATTCGCTCGGTACCGACTTTGGCAGTAATCTATCATAAGCCCTTTTAAATATTCAAATATATTTGGAGCAGAAATGCATCGATACTTTACTGTATTGTTCACTATCGACAACGATACAAATATGGAGCCTTCATAATTTTTTTTTTAAAAAAAAAGAATATTTTTAGCGCTGGTGCATCTCTCATTTAAAGTCGCATTAAATTTTTTATTTTTCTCAAACGCCATAAGTTAAAGTTATTAGCTGATTCTTATAATAATCATCTGATCTGTTTTTTTTTGCCATTCCATTCGTTCTTAATTTAGGTATATTTTTTGGTAACTTGAAATTTTTTTTTAATCCCACAATTTTTCTTTATAAGCTATAGCAAAAACTTTTTCTTAAACAAACCATGCATTTAAAATAAAAAAAATGAAAAAAGAAAGTTTTTTTTGCGGTAGTTATACATTTCAAAAATTTTTTTTTATAAAATTGTCGATGAAATTTTTAGAATAATGTAATATTGGTTAAAAGCAAATGCAACGCAAAATATTCTCAATTTATTAAGCCACTATCACTAATAAGGCACAAAGAATTTATATCGTTAAGAACTTGCAGGGTTCATATTTTTATGCGCTACCCATATTTTCTTAACCCGTTTCGGGCTGGGTTCTGAGCCCGGTTTACCTACCTCTTATTTATGTATAATATATCATGATTTTTAGCTAGATAAGATTGCAACAGAAGATGCCCTGTTGAAAGAATTAGATGAACTCGATATCTCAGAAAACGAAGGGGAATGAATGTCAAATTAATTTATATATATAAAAAAAAATTATTACAACCAATCAAATTATTCAATTATAAATTTATTTCGACAGTTATGATTGTGACTAAACAAATTATAATTTTATAAATATTCATTGTATTTATTTGGTTTTTTTTAAAAATGAAACTTATCGATATCAAATAAGATATTCCTTTTTCAATCGAATCGAATAATCTATTTTATAAAATAATTTGCTACATTTTAAGTTATTAAAATTCGATCGCAAAACATCTTATATAATCTTTTGATTTGATCTGAAAACTTGGCTTAAATTAATATTTTATTTATTTAATATTTTTTTTAAAAAAAAATACTGTATAATAAAATAATTTAATTTTGTATTACTCGAATCTGACAGATCGTTTATAGTGCAGACTAGTAAAAATACATCAGCCATGATAATGTGAATTTTCTTCAGTTAGACTTATACGAAAATTTGTCACTTTAAGTTCTTCCGTTATTTAAAAAAAGCAAAAGTAAACGTTGGGTTACTCACTATTCAATGAAAAAGAACGTTACTTTATTCGTTTCTTCCAGACGTTACATTTTGCCTCTACTCTTAAGGCATTTCCACGAAAACATTAACTGAGGAAATTTACAAGTCGATGTTATATACCAAGTTTCTCATAAAATTTTACTAGGATTATAATCACTGTGACCAGAATCCTCGAGGACAGGACTAATCTAGTGCTGGAACCCTTTTGGGGAATATTATCCAGGCACAGGTTCTAAAAGTGTAAGTAAATTATATAAATATTATATTGGTGATAATGGTGATTTATTTTATAAGGTTAATTTTTTAAAATAGCTATAACAAAGTCAGTTTGGAACGATGCCACCACGTTAAATTTAAAAACCATAACTTATTTTAAAATTTTTAGTAACCATATACTTTTAAAAAATACCCAGAAACAACATTTAACCCTATTATAGGGTTAAGGCAGGCGTAGCCAGGTAGAGGAAGGAGGGTAAATTCCCCCTTGATAAATTTACCAATTCTTAAGTATCATTTTAAGGGAGTAAAAATTTTCCGCCTCCCTATCACCCAAAAATCTGCACATAATAGTAATTTGAAAGAAAATGTTATTGACATAATGTTTAGAAAATAAATAAAAATTATCTTAAATATATTGGCATAGCTAAAGGCCTGCAATAGGTGATTTTAAACATCACCAGTAAAAACGACATTTTAGAAAGTGTCGGAAAGTTAGAGGTAATCTTATTTATTTTCAACACTTTCTCATTTTGCTCATAACTCACAAGCGGTTGATTCCGATGATATGCGGTTTAAAGATTCTCGATGTTCAATTAAAGGGCCACACATTGACATATGTATCGCTAAATGCATCTCACAGTTACAAAGAATTCCACTTATTTCCGCTTCTCAAATAAATGAATATAACTCGCTTGCGTTTAATGATACGGATATACCGTTTTGAGAATATTAAAGCACAAATTAAATACTAAATAATTGCCAAGTTTTGGAAAGTAAGCTTATTTATTTTCGGTTTTGGCAAAGTGCCAACACTTTCTTATTTTGCTCATAACTCATGAGCGGTTGATTTTGTTGATGTAAGGATAGAAGTGCAATTAGGTGCAATTAAGACTCTAAATAATGGCGTAATTTTTGTTAATTGCACCTCAAGTCGTTCTGCCAGCTTCAAAATTTCACACTTTCCTTATTTTGCTCATAACTCACGATCGGTTCATTATGCTGATGTCCTGATAGAAGTGTAATTATGTGCAATTAAGACTCTAAATAATGACATAAAATTTGCCAATTGCACCTCAAGTCGTTCTGCCAACTTCACGGACCTTTTTCTACGTACCTTTAACCTCGTAGTTAAGCAAAAAAAACTTTTATATACCTCGACGCAAAATAAAATTCTCTAATTGTCTTCAGCTCGTGATAACTAAAAACAAACAAATTTAACTTCATTTTGCTAAATTTGACAAAAAAATTTTGTTAAACTCAGTATATGCCAAAATGTAGGCGTCAACCTGTTATACGAGCTTGTTATTATTTCATTCGTAAAAATGATATCGACAATGTTAAGAATGTTAAATAAAAAATTAATAAATTTTTCGATATATAACATATTTATAATTATTTTACAAGAATTATACTTATAATACAATAATATTAATGCTCTTTTATTTTATAAACCCTTTTAATATGGCTATTCATCGACCACGTGAACATGTGTTCATTGAAGAAATTTAACATACACTCATAATTTTCAAGTTTAAAAAATGGAAATTTTTGAAAAACCAAGTTTTTATAAAATTAACAAAATGTGTTTTATTTTTAAAATTAGATAATACCATCTTTCAGAAATTTTATCAAATTGCCAATGATCAGTTGCTCTTTTCTACTTTTTCAATTTTAGATATTATTGCACTTTATGAAGATGTATAATAATCATATTATTTTAATAAATCTATATATATTTTTAAGGCTTGTCTAGAATATATAGATGAATTAAAAATAAATATTCAGGACAATTATGCCGATTTTAAGTTTTTATATAATTATATATGTTTTACTTTTTCCCAGTTTTGTTGAAGAATCAAAACTTTCAATTAATAATTTGAAATATGAAAGCAGATTATGGAATTTAATCTATTCATTAGTCGCCAGCAGAGTTAAAGATAAAGAGGATAAGGCTTTAAATGCACCTCAGCTTGTATATTTATATAACAATTTTTAATCATTATGCATCTTTAAATTTAGGATCTAAGTCAACTATCACCAAAACAAATAATTGAATACCATTATGAACATGACAATAAATTGAGAGAAGCACAAGTTTGTTAATGAATGAATACTTTAATTTTAACCACATATTTTTAGATATATTTAGATTGGCTAGAAAAAATTGCACTTGAGGAAGAGACTCAACAATTAGAAAGTTATGGATATACATTCTTGTAAATTGATTTATTCTATATTTAATTTATGCTAATGAATTTTTATTTAAATGCAAAAAAAAATACAATTTATAATATGGTTGAGAAAAGGAGATTCCTTGTAATTTTAAAATAAAAATTAGCATTCTCTTCAATTTCTATTTATAAACCCCATCCCTAATGTTATTAAAAAATTTATGACAATATTCAAAATAATAAAAAATAACATAACCCATAGGTTAATGATAGTCACTACCAAGTCAACATATAGCAATTTTCTAATACCAACACCAAATTTGCTAAATACCGACCAAAATTTATTATAATGTAATAAGACCCTTATTATTTAGCATATATTATAACAGAATCATGTGGTCAAGTCTGGCCTCCTATATATCATACACCCCCCCCCCCACCAGGAACAGAACCACCAAGTTTGATTAAGAAAAAAATATGATCATTGCTGGGACTCGAACCCATAACCATCGGATTAGTAAACCAAGATCTTGCCGACTGGGCCACACAGGCTTTCCAAAATTCACAATTTTTCATAATATATATTATAAATAAATTTGGTAGTACCTATCCAAATGAAAAATAAACAAAATACAAATTTGATAGGTAATACCTTAATGTAATGATTATTATTAACCTTGTAAATAACCCATATTTCTAATAAAAACTGGTTTTAAAACTTAACACATTTTTTTTTATAGATATATAACCTATACCTTATTTGTCCTTTAATTCATATACCTGCTAGACCTTATCCCTTAACTAGATTTGGTGAAATTAAGTAAAACTATTGTTATAAACTAACCCTATATAGTTCTCTAACCCCTACCCTCTAAGTTACACATCAGATTTTACCCCATATCAAGTTTCGGTAAAATTAAGATAAACTATTAATATCATATCCTCCCTTCCCCCCCCCCCCAACCCTAAGCGCATCACAAAAATTAGTAACCATATAATTAGCAGCTTATTTTGTTGAGCTAGGATGGATGAGGTCGGGGTATCAATATTGAAGTTATTAAAAATAATCTGGATCTTTGTGAATCGTAAAGTTGGAGGAACTCCCTAATAAATGATTCGGTTAGAAAGGATTTATGATTGCTGAGAGTGGAGTCGGGGATGCCATTAAGAAATGAAAGGGGGGATAGAGGTTTCTGACCCCCAAGCAGAATTAGAAGGAAGGATTTGGATATATTATGTTGTTACTTAGTTATTTTGATTGTTTTGATTAGGGTTGTTAAACGGGCTCGATTTGAGCCCATTTTTTAAAAAAATGTCTAACTCAATATTTTAGCCAGAAGAATATTGGCTAAACCTCCAGATTTCGCTAATAGATGTCTAAACTTTTGTTTCCATCATCTATGATCAAAATCTTCAGACTTTGCCTAATATTTTTTTTTCTAAATAAAATATTGAGTTAGCTGTCATAAATAATACATTTATAAGATAATGTCAATCATATTTATTTATCTATGTTTTTGTATTTAGTTAGAAAAATGTCAGTCATTTTGAAATATTAGAAATTAATTGATATTATATTTTTGTAAGAAAAAAAGATTACTTTTTTAATTTTTGTAAAACTTGTGACTTTTTATATTTGATAACTTTTTTTTAATTTTAATAAAACCTTTTTTGAATTATGATAACATTTTGCGCTTTTAATTTTTGACCTTTGTAATTTGATGAATATTTTTTATTTAATAAAGATGATGAATACATTTTATTCAATAAAGATATAAGTCCAAATTTTAGTTCGTGTTGCATTTATTTTATAAGTCGTAATTTAGTTCATTAATTTGATAGTTTTCATACTGAGTTTATTCTTATATTAGAATTTCGTTTTAGTAATTTTTGATATAGTTAACATTTGAATCTCTCTTTTTCTCTTGTTTTTGTCAATCAGGGCCAATGTTCAGATTTAACAGACGGAGGATATAAATGTACCTGCTCAACAAATTTCACGGGTCTACAATGCCAAACTAAGCAAACCAAATGCCAAATCAACACTTGCAAAAATGATAGTAGATGCATTATAACAGAGATAACATTACACAGCCAAACCACAACAACTCAACAACATTCTCAAAAGTGTCTATGCCAAAAGGGCTTCACTGGCTTGGACTGCTCCGAAAAGGAAGTTATATCGTTAATCAACCAACAATCCAAATCTTTACCAATTTCCTCTCCAAACTCTAAAAACCTGTTGTCGTCTCCAGACTCTTCAAAATTATTTCAAAGTCATTGCGACATAAACCCTTGTTTGAACGGTGCCACATGTTACGAACGTAAAGGAGGTGCTTCTCCTTCTTCGTCTTTTGTGTGCCGATGCGTTCCGGGGTTCACTGGAAGCTTGTGCCAAATAGACATCCCGGACTGTAGAGCCCGACCTTGTTCTAATGGGGGAACGTGTACTGACTTGATCAACGATTACTCTTGCAATTGTCCACCAGGGTTTGAAGGAAAAGATTGTTCCGTTACAGTTCTCATCGAGAGGAAAATGAAGCATTGGCTGTAGACAAGATCTCGAGGCAGATAAGATGTTGAACGGGGACTTGGATAAATTCGATCAAACCGCCACCATGACTAATAAAGAAGAATTTATCAAGAAGGAAGAAAAAGAAGAGTCGCCAATTAATTCTGCACTCCTAGGTCAACCGCCAGCAGTATCTGCCACAAAGGAGACTGGTAACATGCCTTCTTTCCTTTCTAAAACTGAAATGATCATGATCGCGTGTCTCAGCATTTCCTTCGTGACCGTCACCCTGGCCATCATAGGAATCCTGGTCACGGCACCAACTGACAAAAACAAGAGAAAAAGAGAGATTCAAATGTTAACTATATCAAAAATTACTAAAACGAAATTCTAATATAAGAATAAACTCAGAATGAAAACTATCAAATTAATGAACTAAATTACGACTTATAAAATAAATGCAACACGAACTAAAATTTGGACTTATATCTTTATTGAATAAAATGTATTCATCATCTTCATTAAATAAAAAATATTCATCAAATTACAAAGGTCAAAAATTAAAAGCGCAAAATGTTATCATAATTCAAAAAAGGTTTTATTAAAATTAAAAAAAAGTTATCAAATATAAAAAGTCACAAGTTTTACAAAAATTATAAAAGTAATCTTTTTTTCTTACAAAAATATAATATCAATTAATTTCTAATATTTCAAAATGACTGACATTTTTCTAACTAAATACAAAAACATAGATAAATAAATATGATTGACATTATCTTATAAATGTATTATTTATGACATTAGCCATTTTAAAAATCGAGCCGTTTAACTAGACTAGTTTTGATTTTTTTTAAAAAATATGTTTGAAATGAAAAGAAATAATCATAAAACTATCAAGCCAATCATCTCTAATGTCTATCATTGCTATCCTCGAAATTACACCTAAAATACCCCCCCCCCCCCAGAACTCATATTTTCGAAGTTCGGGTTGTTTTATATGAATCAATGCTAATAATATTTTCATTTTATCAAATATTAACTAATGCGTCCATATTTTCGATTAATTTATTAAATTTTTGCAACTCGAATTGATAACGATGCTTATAGCAGAGATCTTCGTGAGCCTTAATTTTTTGATCAAACCTGGTCCAGGCCCGTAGTAAAAAATCTAGGCCCGACCTAGGCCCGTTAGAAATATTAAGCCCCTTGCCTAGGCCGGAACCAAGTAACATCAAGGGCTTGATGAAAATAGAAGCCATTCATTTATAAATTATTTCACCGAATGGTATAACAAACAAAATCAGATTATTTAACAGTAAAATATTTTAATCGTATTATATCTGTAAAAGGGACGAGACTAAGAAAATGTTGAAAATGAAAGAAAACGCGTCACGCGGAGGAGATTGCGATGATGAAATGAATGACATGATATCGAACATGGTTTCCGAATTGGTAACTTACGATTTAAATAACCACTTTACAGCTGCTTACACGCATTAAGCAAAAAATGTATTCCTCAAATAAAATACGTCTTATGCTAGGGCTACTTAGCATTAGATTTTGAATACCAAATACATTAACTTGCATTTTCCCCCCACCGTTTCTAAATATTTTAACATCTCGCAATCTTTATATATTATATATGTATATCATTTGTTTTGTCTTTAAACGAGTTAAAATTTGATTCGAATCTGAATTACAGTGTTAAAACGCCGCCTAGTGTTGTTAAACTACCTAACTTTAGTAAACTATAAAACAATGTAGTCATATTTTTAACCAAAAATATTCCAATCAATCTTCAAGCTGAGACTCAACTTAGAAGCTTAATTCATTTTTTAGGCTAAAAACTTGACTAAACCCATAATACAGATGGTCAAAGTTAGGTCATTTAACATAGATTACATTCTTTCTTTTTTTTTAAAATTATATTATAATTCTAATATTTAGGATCCAGATGCTCCCACTAGGCAAAATAAAATCTTAGCGCCTCTCGATATGGTATTGTAATTATAATTCCATTATTTTTAAATTTTCGTTTTTATTTATTACAAAAAAACTAAATAAAATTTATTATTTGTAAAGGAGTACGAGGATAGATTACTCAAGCAGATATTTATGTGCGTCAGATGCGGTCAATTCGAAAAGGTTAAATATTTCGAAGATATTATAATTATATATATAATATCATGATTTTACAAATCGTCACGTGATTATTATACGAATTCTGATAACTTAAACCTTTGCTTGAAATCCACCTAGTAACCAGTATCTTGGAAGAAGGGGGGGGGGTGGAAGTAGGAGGAAGAATTTTTTAGAATCAATGGAAGAATGTGGAGAATGAAATGAAAATTAAACAAAAAGAAAATTTTAAAAATAATAATAGATTGAAGAAATTTGTCGCAACTCGGGTCAGGATTGGAGGGCCGATACATTGAAAGGTTGGAAACTGTTTCACGATCGCAACGTCACCAGTTCCAGAGAGGAAGATGGTGGCGGAGGAGGAGAGGAAGATTTTGGAGAGAACGGTGGAATAGACGGGAATCTCAACAGGATTTTGTGGAAGAACGTGTGCTGGAAGATGCATGACGACGCGACTAACCGCGACAGCGGCTTGGAAGTGAATAATAATTGAAAACAGACCTTTTTTTAAGAAATATTTTTTCACTCACTTTTGGTATATAGGTTTAAATTATTAGAGATGGAACGATACCTCATTTTAGAGCCCTCCCCAATTTCATTCGATGTTATTATCAGTCAAGTTGACATCGGTCGAAAGCCAGATATTGATTCTTTTTCTTCGTCGTTTAGTGGCCCTTTTCCAGGTTTACCCAGTAAGTCCATTTAATCCTTTTTTTCGCGGTCCTGGGTTTCGCTTCGGGTCAAACCTGGCGTTTTTATGTCATTATCTAGTCCCTTCAACCCGGGTTGTCTTTGATCACCCTCCAACTCCTTGTTCCCTCCACTCCCAACCCAACATCATGTTTATTTAAAGTAAATATATGATTTTAGCCGTTTTGAATCCAGGCTGGGAAAAGAAAAATTATATACATTTTACCGCGATTCTATTTTAAAAATTAATTATTTTATAAATATTATGATAACAAAAATAGATAAAAATTGAAACACTCCCCCCCCCTTCCCAAATCCTACCTTCAGCCTCATCGTGGCGAGGGAGTGGCAATGTCTTTTGGCGGCTAATGGAGGTTTAAAAGGTTCCCTTTGGTCTGGGTCTAGAATAGAATCACCGTCTCCTTGACGGGGTATAAAAAATCACCTAAAGGGGTTGGTTGATGTCAGGAAGGGCATCCTATTGTAAAAACATTGCTATAAAATTTCCTAATTGTAGTAAAGGAGTAATTTATTGTAATATTTTTTGTCAGTTACTATTAATTATAATATATAGATATTTTATATGTTTTATAATGTATGATAAGTATATAGATATTTTATGTGTTTTATAATGTATGATGAGTATATAATTACTTACGATAAACTTCCTAATATTTTTATGTATACATTTATCCATATATATATTTCCTATTGTGTGAAAACAAGGGAATAAAATGTCAGAAACCCAATTGTATAATTGGCGACTGAGAAAAAGGAAAAGAACATATAATATTTTATTCCTCCATTTTCACAATAGTAAATATATATATATGGAAATGTATATATAAAAATATTAGGAAGTTTATCGTTCATAATTATTATACTCATCAATAAAACATATAATAAAATATCTATATATATAATCATTAGTAACTGACAAATATAACACATAAAATGTAAATAAAATATTACAATAAATTACTTCTTTACTACATTTCCCCTTCATTAATTGAAAGGAAATACAACTTAAAATTTCTCATAAAACATCTTAGCTTTTGGTCTCCATTTACCGCTGCCTTGGTAAGATTAATCTCACTTAGAGTATCAATATTATTTTCCTTGTTGATTGATCTCACCTAGAGTATCAATATCGTTTCCCTTGTTGATTGATATCCTACCGGAGTATCAATATCGATGGATCTCCCACCGGAGAATTGTTATCGAGTCATTGTACCTCGATCTCCCACCGGAGAATCAATATCACTGGATCTCCCACCGGAGTATCGTTATAGGTTCACGAGGTCATCATTATCCTAGAGTTGGCCAAGAGATCACTGTCATCTTTGATTGGCCCACGAGGTCACTATTATCTTAGAGCTGGCCAAGAGATCGCTATCATCCTTGGATGGCCCATGAGGTAATCCAAATCCCTACATCGTATAAGAAGTAGTTCCTTAACCCAAGTACGGCTACATCTGGCTCACGGAAGCCCCAATAGTTTTGCATAGGTCACGTGATTTGAAAGCCCAACATCCTTATATCTTTATGTCTTAATTAGTCAGGTATATTTATCGGTATCCATTTTCACAATGTCAAAATAAGCCAGGTTCTATCAGTAACCCTTTTATCAATGACCAAATTCCATAATCCATGAACCAATCTCCATGTTTTCCCATATAATTGTTCCAATAATGTCCATTTTACAAAGAGTAATCAATTATCATATTTCCATAAGTAAAAGATTGTACCATCATCATAAGTAATAGATTATACCATATTATCATATACATCCAAATGATTGTTAAATTATTATCAACAGATTTCCACAAACCATATTTCCTTACGTAATAGATTATACCATATTATCATATACATCCAGAGTTGGGCAGGTCCTCCGGAAAAAGAATCTAGATACAGATACAGATTCTTTATAAAAAAATGAATCTTAGATACAGATACTAGTATCTTTTTCAAAATATCAAAAAGATACAAGATAAAAGATACTTGTATCTTTTACTAAATTAGAGTATCTTAAATAGATACTTTTAAATTATCATTACCAATTAAATTAGAATAGTTTATAGAATACAGTTTTTATTATTTATTTGTGAAGAACATAGCATACACATATAAGAATGAATATTTGCAATAATTAATAAAATAGGGAAGGGAGAGTAGTATATTTAATGGTAATTAAAAATGTGCAAATAAGAAAAAAAATTAAATCAAATGATTTATTAGAATTTGCAGGTTATTTTCTGTGTTGTTCTAAATATAGCTTATATTCGGAGTATATGGCTAAATGGCATCTCTTAAAAAAAATACCAGTTTTATTTTATTCATGATCCTTAATAAGTATTTATCATTACTTGTTTGTAATATTTATGTATTTTTTAAATTAGTTTATTTTCTAATATAACTTATTAATTCTTGCGTTTGTAATATCATATATATAAATATCATTTAAATCTCTTTTCAATTTTTTTTTATTTCTTGCAAAATCATTAATTATATATAAAAATTATGAAAATAATGTACAACATTATATTATAATTATTAAATACATAACAATTTTCTTTAATGCATTTTAAATTGACTAAATTTTGTAAATAAATACTGTAATGTAATTTTACTTATATCATTAATAAATAAAAATAACTAATAAAGTTAAATTCTACCTTATTATAATAATTTTATTAAGAGCCTTTTAAATATCTAATATTATATATCAATTGTAGCTTAAATATTTAAGAACTTGCTAAAATAATTAAATATAAAATATATTAGGGATGTGCCAATATTTTTTATAGAATCGGATCGGGCCAATATTTTACCCATTTTAAAATATCAATTATCGGTCAATATTATAAAATTTGATCCGAGGCTTCTTTAACAAAAATAAAATGTTATAAAATTTAAAAAAATAGTTTTATCTAAAATCATTTATTTTTATAAATGAAATCGAAATCCATTTTTATGTATATTTTTTTAATAATAATAATTAATTAATAAACATTCTACCCTATTGTTATTTTTTTGCGCATTCTGTTTATAAAAGTGTGCGATAATCACTTTAGAATCTGTTTTTAGTGAAGCTGGTGATATTGACAGTTGCTATCGCTGCAAGCTGACCTCTGATAAATTGGAAATATTGGTATTTCTAAAAAGAAATCTTCGCTATATTAATGTTAAATATTATTTTAAATATTTATTTCAAATTTCATAATATAAATGTTTATTGCTTAATAATTATATAGATTAATGTTATTACTTATTATATAAAAGTGATTTAACAATAAAAATATTTTTTATACTTTTAGAATTGCAATTGAGATGAATATAAACTATAACTGATCATTATAATATATTTAAATGACATAATTTATGGTATAGTTAAATTATAGATGTTGTACTAATAAATAGTATATTAAAAATTAAAACCATTGTTATCTTTACAGAATACTAAATTAGATATGATATCGGATCGGTAATCGGCCGATATCATTTAATATCGGGAATATCGGATCGGATCGACCTCTAAAAAGTGGTATCAGTGCACCCCTAAAATATATATATCCAAAATGATTTTAATTTGATAATCAACTATCTTCTATAAAAATTTTAATAACAAATATCTAAGAGGGACTTAAGTATAGGTATTATTATGTTAATAATTATAAAATAAAAATGTATATATTATACTTTAATATGTTTACAAAGTTTGTAGAGGAGTTTGTTCAATCTTTAATAACTTTTTTACTTGTGCAATTTTGACATTCGGCTTGTTGTCCTTTTTCACATGAATTACTTTAAAAAATTTTCCATCTAGAATTTTAAGATTCGGGTTTGATTCAGGAGAACCTATCTCCATAATTTCATCTTCACTAATATAAATGTTAAACATTCTACAAATTAAAAAATATTACATATAAAATATAACCTTTACTTATTTAGTTTTGGTGTTGTTATTTTTAATCTATCTATCTTTGTGATTTGTAAAATTTCCAACTAATTTTGGTTATCAATATATTTAAAATATAGAAGGAAAAAATAAAGAAAATAATACAAGATTTCACGAAGAAAATAAAGTTACATTGTGTGATATGTAAATGTTTTAAACATGAATATTAAAAAGAATCTGTATCTTTTTAAAGAAAATGAAAAAGATACAAGATACTTTTCAAAATAAAGGATCTTAGATACAGATACTAGTATCTTATTAAAAATGTCAATAAGATACTGAGTACAAGATACAAAAGGATCTTGTATCTTAGATACAAGTATTTGCGGTACTCCCTAACTTTGTATACATCCAAATGATTGTTAAATTATTATCAACAGATTTCTACATATTCATAATTTTATCCTTCTCATTTTTAATAATTGTGTGCATTCATTCTTCAGGAATTTCATAGTATAATCAATTATTGTTTTTCATATTTCAAGATAAGATTGCACAATAATAAATTCATATACCATTAATGTATTTTCCAAATAATACCATAGTTTATTATCCATTGAAATGATATTTTCCATAGTTAATTTGATAAAACCCATGGCTTCACATTATATGTTCTTTTCTTTTTTCTCCGTCGCCATTATTAAAAAATAGAAGGATAAAATTGTGAATATGTAGAAATCTGTTGATAACAATTTAACAATCATTTGGATATATATGATAATATGGTATAATCTATTACTTATGGAAATATGGTTTGTGGAAATCTGTTGATAATAATTTAACAATCATTTGGATGTATATGATAATATGGTGTAATCTATTACTTATGGAAATATGATGATACAATCTTTTACTTATGGAAATTGATTACTCTTTGTAAAATGGACATTATTGGAACAATTATATGGGAAAAGATGGAGATTGGTTTATGGATTATGGAATTTGGACATTGAGAAAAGGGTTACTGATAAAACCTGGCTTATTTTGACATTGTGAAAATGGATACTGATAAATATACCTGACTAGTTAAGACCTAAAGATATAAGGATGTTGGGCTCTCAAATCACGTGATCTATGTAAAACTATTGGGGCTTCCATGAACCAGATGTAGCCGTATTTGGGTTGAACTACTTCTTATACGATGTAGAAATTTGGTTTACCTCGTGGGCCATCCAAGGATGATAGCGATGGGAGATCCATCGATATTGATTCTCAGGTGGGAGATCAATCAACAAGGGAAACGATATTGATACTCTAGGTGAGATCAATCTACAAGGGAAAAGATATTGATACTCTAGGTGAGATTAATCAACGAGGAAAACGATATTGATACTCTAGCAACAAGGAAGACGATATTAATACTCTAGGTGAGATCAATCAACAAGGAAAACGATATTGATACTCTAAGTGATATCAACCATCAAAAAAACGATATTGATACTCTAGGCGAGATCAATCTTACCAAGACAGCGGTAAATGGAGACCAAAGACTAAGATGTTTTAGGAGAAATTTTAAGTGGTGTTTCCTTTCAATTAATGAAGGGGAAATGTAGAAAAGGAGTAATTTATTGTAATATTATATTTACATATTACGGTTTGACTAAACTGCAAATGCTAAGGTAAACTGCGAATGCTTAGGTAAATTTTTTTATATAATATCTTTTATTTGTAGTGAGATCCATTTTCCTATGATATAAACAGAGTTGGGCAGTACCGCGAATACTTGTATCTAAGATGATTCAACCTTTTGTATCTTGTACTCAGTATCTTTTTGACCTTTTTAATAAGATACTAGTATCTGTATCTAAGATCATTTATTTTGAAAAGAATCTTGTATCTTTTCCATTTTCTTCACAAAGATACAGATACAGATTCTTTTTAATATTCATGTTTAAATAAAACATTTACATATTACACAATGTAACTTTATATTCTTAGTGGAATCTATTATTTTCTTTATTTTTTTCCTGCTATATTTTAAATATATTGATTACCAAAATTAGTTGGAAATTTTACAGGTCACAAAGTTTGATAGATTAAAAATAACAACACCAAAACTAAATAAGTAAAGGATATATTTTATATATAATATTTTTTAATTTGCAGAATGATTAATATTCATAGTGAAGAAAGTAGTGAAGATGAAATTATGGAGATAGGTTCTCCTGAATCAAATCTGAATCTTAAAATCCTAGATGGAAAATTTTATAAGATAATATTGGTGAAAAAGGACAAGGTACAAGCGGAATGTCAAACTTGTACAAATAAATAAGTTATTAAAGAACTCATCTACAAATTTTATTAAACATATTAAGGTATTATATTATATTTATACATTTTTATTTTATTAATTAAGATATTTAAATCCTTCTTAGATAATGTTTATTTTAAAAATTTTTATAAAAGATGGATGATTATCAAATTAAAATCATTTTGTATATATTTTTATTTTTAATTATTTTAACTAGTTGTCTTATCAAAGGAAATATTTAAGCTACAATTGATATAATATTTAACTTATAAAAAATTAAATTTTTAGATATATTCAATATTAAAAAAATATACATTAATAATTGAATTATCTTTTATCTCATAATAAATCTTTTAAAACTTTTAATACAATTATATTAAAAATATTCATAATTAAATTTTAAATTTCAATAATATTAAATCCGCAAGATGGCGTATTATTATTTTATAAAAAAATTTATAATTATTTTTTTTTTTATTATATTCTAATATTGTATTATTACTTAAAAAGTAAGCTAAATTCAATATATTATCTATCTTTCGAAAAATTGCAAGAACAAATATAGGTTTTTATAAATTACATATGATCACATTTTAATGGTTAAAATAAGATAAATTAATTTTTTAAAATAATTTTTGCATACTTGATATTGATCTTTTTTATAAATAGCCACTTTGTTTTTATTGCCATTATTACAATATAACCATACAATAATATCATTCTAATAAATAAGATATCACAGGAAAATTTTATCGAAAATATAATGTTTATAAAAGATTATTTTACACCTAGCTTAAATATGTATATAATGTATAAAGATTTACCATTTTTAGGGGAAATATATAATTTAGATAAGGGATTCCGGTAATTATATAAATGTCGTTATATTTTATTTGTAAAATGATATATTGGTTTTAAGTAAAGAATGGAGAGGGGGGGGGTTGGTGTATTTGTTCGAATTTTCAGTTGATTTCGAAAGACTTTGATTTGCTATTCTGAGATATAATAACTTGGGGTTTTAACGTCGGCTAATATCTAATGAGAATTGTTGGTGGGTTAAGCGTCCATGTATTTCTTTTTCTACAAATTTTGTTTTGTTAAGTTAATCGTTAAAGTAATATAATTTGATTGTTTAAATGACCATGAAAAGGGTCTTTGGATTTTGTAGCGAACTTTTGGTTGAGTGGCCCTAAAAAGGGTATTTGGGTGTTATGGCTCTATAAAGGGCCTTTGGATATATTAATTCTAAAATAATTAGTGCCTACTGGTTAATTTTTATGTAGGAACTATAATAATTAGGCTCTAGTTCTATCTGGTCTAGATCCTTTAGATTGACACGGTTTTTTAGATCCTGTAGGTTGAATTAATGTCAATCCACCACATGTCGAAGTAATTTTTTTTCGTTTACTTGTACTATGTGATTTAAGCACATTTAATATTATTTTTTTACGTTGATCGTCACTTATCTGGTCCCATTCATGACGAATTTTTGTCACATCATACTTTTTTGTTAAATAATAATTTCCCATACCAAGAAGGGCTCTTTCAAAATCTTTTTCTTGTGCTAAACTTAATTCATAAATTTTATTGACCATCATATGCACAGGTGTTGTAGAATCTCGGTTAAACTTTATTTTTAACACATTATTTAAAGATTCACAGTTATTGTTAATATAAAGATACGATATCACCTTATTTTTTTAAAGGTAAATATACATATAAAAATAAAAAAAATTTTAAACTGGCATCTATATGTTTCAATAATTTAATAAACTATCTCTACAATAATCTCGCAGTTTTTCAAACTTTTTTCCAAAGATTTTATCGCTTAATGAAAATACAAGTCCTTCTTTGCCAAAAATTTTAGTTACAATATCTTCCCTTGTCCTTGAATCCATTCCCTCTTTATCCTGTAAAAATAAGTTTAGATTCTTTTTCATATGATAGGTGCATAATATATTTGTAGAATTACTAAAATTCGTTCTTAACGAAGTTATTAAACCTAGCTCCTCATCGCTGCCGAATATAAGATTTTCAACATTTATTTTATTTTTATTGAAGACACCTTCCAAGTGCGAAAAGAAAATGTTAAAAGTTTCATTCAGAGCTGCCATGCAAAAATATAGGACCAAAGAATATAGGATGATCCTGTGAATATTTAGACATGAGCACTTGATTCTTGAAAACTGTTTCGACACAAACAATGGACCTAAATTATAAGCTTTATCAACACCTATAATACTAGGAAAATCTTGAGAACAAATATATTTAATATTAACATTAAACTAGGATATAATATTAGCGAACATACTCTGTCTGGGCTTATATCTATTTTTTTTAATATTGGATATTTATGAATATTTTTTAGTAATTCATTTTATCTGGTCAGAAAAATTTTTCAAATAACAAGAATCATTTTTATGCAATTCGTTAAATTGTATATTACTAATTTGTTTGATATCTCTAGGAGTAAAATAATTTTCTTTATTAGCTATTAAATCTTGGTACACGTCTTTTGGAGGCTGATGCACTACCTCCTTAATTTGTCGCATTATACATTCTGGGGTACGACTATAAACCCCTGAGTAGTTTCTGTTGTTTCCATGTGGAAACAACCCTGGATATGTTCCTCTGTATTCAACTATAAATATAGATTGAATAAGATGAACTGAGCTGTTTAAATATTTATCTAAATGGCATATTCTTCTTTTATACGTTTCACAATTTTTCAATTTTGTATAATAACGATTTAAAATTACCAAATCCTGAGGATTTGGTTGTGGTTTTGCTGCAATAAGTATACGATTATATCGTTTTGTGGTGGACTTGCCAAATAAGCCATCCTTAATAACCATAGGACCACTGCTAATTGTATTATCATTGATATTTATACTATAATAATTTTTTGTTGTACCTGTGGATGTACCAGTCCATGCGCCACTATCATCGCTATGCACTAATTTTTTACCTCATTCTTTCAAAATCATATTCTCTTTATTACTTATTGTAAATGTAACTTGTTTTTGATACCGGTTGGTATTGATTCTAGAATATTTATGGGATTCAATAACATATTCATAATAATATCGGTGTCTAGAAAAGGTAAGCTGCTACTAACAATTGATGATAAATCAGTAACAGTTGGAGAATTATTGATAACTGAAGATGGAAATATGAATGGTGAATCATTATGGATAGCTGGCATCAAAACGGGTGATAAACAAACGATACTAGACGGGGAATTGATTAGAGGTTGAAAAATATGTGGAAGATTATTGTCTGCTGATGATGAAATATGTGATAAATGACTCATACTAGACAGGGATTTGATTGAAGGTGAGATAGGTGGAGAATCATTGTCAACAGAAATTGGAGAATCGAATAGTAAATCATCATCAGATAAAATAGTTGGTAAATAGCTAATAATAGGCGGATATTCGATTGGAGGTGGAAAAATATGTTGGGAATTATTTTCAAATAATGGAAATATAAATGGTGCTACATCAATTCTAGGTGACAAATGACTAATAATTGGTGGAGGACTCGATGGTAATGATTGTAGGTAACAGAAATGATTTGGTTTAAAATTCACCAATTTATCGGGGTAATTTAAACTCGACCACATAAGAACTAAGCACAATTGATGCATCTTTATGCATCAAGTGCAGCTTTGGGAAAAGCATTCAATCTTATTTACCTTCTAATCGTGGGATGTATAGCGCCTATGCCACACCAGTATATGGGCGGGTCGTAAGAAGAACACACCTCCAATCGAATATCCGCCTATTATTAGCTATTTATCAACTATTTTATCTGATGATGATTTACTATTCGATTCTCCAATTTCTGTTGACAATGATTCTCCACCTATCTCACCTTCAATCAAATCCCTGTCTAGTATGAGTCATTTATCACATATTTCATCATCAGCAGACAATAATCTTCCACATATTTTTCAACCTCTAATCAATTCCCCGTCTAGTATCGTTTGTTTATCACCCGTTTTGATGCCAGCTATCCATAATGATTCACCATTCATATTTCCATCTTCAGTTAACAATAATTCTCCAACTATTACTGATTTATCATCAATTGTTAGTAGCAGCTTACCTTTTCTAGACACCGATATTATTATGAATATGTTATTGAATCCCATAAATATTCTAGAATCAATACCAACCGGTATCAAAAACAATGTTATATTTACAATAAGTAATTAAGAGAATATGATTTTGAAAGAAAGGGGTAAAAAATTAGTGTATAGCGATGATTGTGGCGCATGGACTGGTACATCCACAGGTACAACAAAAAATTATTATAGTATAAATATCAATGATAATACAATTAGCAGTGGTCCTATGGTTATTAAGGATGGCTTATTTGGCAAGTCCACCACAAAACGATATAATCGTATACTTATTGCAGCAAAACCACAACCAAATCCTCAGGATTTGGTAATTTTAAATCGTTATTATACAAAATTGAAAAATTGTGAAACGTATAAAACAAGAATATGCCATTTAGATACATATTTAAACAGCTCAGTTCATCTTATTCAATCTATATTTATAGTTGAATACATAGGAACATATCCAGGGTTGTTTCCACATGGAAACAACAGAAACTACTCAGGGGTTTATAGTCGTACCCCAGAATGTATAATGCGACAAATTAAGGAGGTAGTGCATCAGCCTCCAAAAGACGTGTACCAAGATTTAATAGCTAATAAAGAAAATTATTTTACTCCTAGAGATATCAAACAAATTCGTAATATACAATTTAACGAATTGCATAAAAATGATTCTTGTTATTTGAAAAATTTTTCTGACCAGATAAAATGAATTACTAAAAAATATTCATAAATATCCAATATTAAAAAAAATAGATATAAGCCCAGACAGAGTATGTTCGATAATATTATATCCTAGTTTAATGTTAGATAATATTAAATATATTTGTTCTCAAGATTTTCCTAGTATTATAGGTGTTGATAAAGCTTATAATTTAGGTCCATTGTTTGTGTCGAAACAGTTTTCAAGAATCAAGTGCTCATGTCTAAATATTCACAGGATCATCCTATATTCTTTGGTCCTATATTTTTGCATGGCAGCTCTGAATGAAACTTTTAACATTTTCTTTTCGCACTTGGAAGGTGTCTTCAATAAAAATAAAATAAATGTTGAAAATCTTATATTCGGCAGCGATGAGGAGCTAGGTTTAATAACTTCGTTAAGAACGAATTTTAGTAATTCTACAAATATATTATGCACCTATCATATGAAAAAGAATCTAAACTTATTTTTACAGGATAAAGAGGGAATGGATTCAAGGACAAGGGAAGATATTGTAACTAAAATTTTTGGCAAAGAAGGACTTGTATTTTCATTAAGCGATAAAATCTTTGGAAAAAAGTTTGAAAAACTGCGAGATTATTGTAGAGATAGTTTATTAAATTATTGAAACATATAGATGCCAGTTTAAAATTTTTTTTATTTTTATATGTATATTTACCTTTAAAAAAATAAGGTGATATCGTATCTTTATATTAACAATAACTGTGAATCTTTAAATAATGTGTTAAAAATAAAGTTTAACCGAGATTCTACAACACCTGTGCATATGATGGTCAATAAAATTTATGAATTAAGTTTAGCACAAGAAAAAGATTTTGAAAGAGCCCTTCTTGGTATGGGAAATTATTATTTAACAAAAAAGTATGATGTGACAAAAATTCGTCATGAATGGGACCAGATAAGTGACGATCATCGTAAAAAAATAATATTAAATGTGCTTAAATCACATAGTACAAATAAACGAGAAAAAAATTACCTCGACATGTGCTGGATAGACATTAATTCAACCTACAGGATCTAAAAAACCGTGTCAATCTAAAAGATCTAGATCAGATAGAATTAGAGCCAAGTTATTATAGTTCCTACATAAAAATTAACCAGTAGACACTAATTTATTTCAGAATTAATATACCCAAAGGCCCTTTTTAGAGCCATAAAACCCAAAGGCCCTTTTCTAGGGCCACTCAACCAAAAGTTCGCTACAAAATCCAAAGACCCTTTTCATGGTCATTTAAACAATCAAATTATATTACTTTAACATAAAATATAACGACATTTATATAATTACCGGAATCCCTTATCTAAATTATATATTTCCCCTAAAAATGGTAAATCTTTATACATTATATACATTTTTATGCTAGGTGTAAAATAATCTTTTATAAACATTATATTTTCGATAAAATTTTTGTGTGATATCTTATTTATTAGAATGATATTATTGTATGGTAATATTGTAATAATGGCAATAAAAACAAAGTGGCTATTTATAAAAAAGATCAATATCAAGTTTGCAAAAATTATTTAAAAAAATTAATTTATCTCACTTTAACCATTAAAATGTGATCATATGTAATTTATAAAAACCTATATTTGTTCTTGAAATTTTTCGAATCATAGATAATATATTGAATTTAGCTTACTTTTTAAGTAATAATACAATATTAAAATATAATAAAACAAAAAATAATTTTAAATTTTTTTATAAAATAATAATACGCCATCTTGCGGATTTAATATTATTGAAATTTATAATTTAATTATGTATATTTTTAATATAATTATATTAAAAGATTTAAACGATTTATTATGAGATAAAAGATAATTCAACAATTAATGTATATTTCTTTATTATTGAATATATCTAAAAATTTAATTTTTTGTAAGTTATATATTATATCATAAAAATGGATCTCACTACAAATAAAAGATAATATATAAATAAACTAATATATGAAGCTAAAAAATATCAATGTACATTTTTATTTAAAGAGAATAATTCAAAAGAATTTTTTATTACTTAAATCTGTTTATGGGATATATCCACTTCTAAACTATTCTTCTAACACAACTGTTCTAAGTCTAACTTTTCTAACAAAATTTGATAATGATTAGTGGAGCACTGCAATTCTAGATAATAACATATATTAAGTAATTTAAAATATATTTATAATAATTATACATACTGTTCTAAGTCTAACTTCTAAGTTTTCTAACACAATTTGGCACTGAAATTTTAGATATTAAAATATATTAAGTAATTTAAAATGGAGTTTTCCGGTATCTTTCAGGAAATTAATAATTAGATCGATCTGTGGGTGTTAGGTAGTGTTAACCATCACCCAATATTATATTAATCATAACTATAATATAATATAATCTTATAACCAATAACTCATAATGTAAAATTTTTTATAAAAAATATTAAGGCCCGGCCCGGCCCGGGTTTAAAAATCTTAGGCATGGCCCGGCCCGGCCCGGCCCGGATATATTAAAAAAAATTTTTTAGGCCCGGCCCGGATAAAATTTTTTAGGCCCGGCCCGGATAAAATTTTTTAGGTCCGGCCCGGCCCGGGTATATTTAAAAAATTTAAAATACGGCCCGGGCCGGGCAGGGCCGGGCTTGCAGGTCGCTGATATATATTGTTTAAAAATTTTACCCCCCCCCCCCTACCGCCCATTTATCTATAAATTTTGTTTAACCCACCCATAAATTTTTTAAATATTTTAATGGCTGGTTTAACTCTTTATTTGTATATTTTAATATATTTTTTAATTAAACATATATAATATCCAATATTATGAATAAAATAAAACTCTTGTTTTTAATAAATTGAAGGAAATTTGGCTCATTCCCCTGAAAAAATGTCAAAAATTTACCCATCCATGTCCGCTTTAACCTGCCCGCCATCCACCTAATGTTAAAAATATTTTAAAAAACCCGACCACCGCTAGAAATATAGGCGGGCGTGGGGTTGGCAGTTAAAAATCCCCCTCAATGAAGACCTCTAATTTGTTTATTTATGTTTAATATAGATTTAAAAATTTATATTTTTATTTTTTGCAAAAAATAATGATTGAATTCATTTAAAATTATTGAACAAAATGAGAAATTCCGAAAATAAAATATAATTTTAATTATTTTTTTTTGTTGTCTAAAATAAAGTGTGAAAAACGGATTTAACATAATATTGATTATTCTTATAGTATTTATCAGGGGGTTGTTATATTGTTTTTTTAAACTTTTATAATTTTATTTTCAATTAGTATATTTATAATTTCAATACCTATAATAAAAATAAATAAAAAAATTGCGCGTTAATTCATTTTTGATTATTTTCTAATAAGAAAAATTGGGCTGAACATCGGGTTTAGGTTTATTTTTAAAAACGGTCGATTAAGATTTTAGCCAAAAAATATGTAAGATTTGAGATGAAGGTCTAAACCTTTCTTGAATTTATGCTCAAAATCTCAGGCTTACATCATATTGGCTACTAATAAACATACCTTATAATGTAATAAATTGGTCCACCAAAGAAATAGATATAAATATTGGTTGTTAATTTTTTTGATATTAAATTTTTTATTGATATTACACTTTATTAAATATCCTTTTTTTTAAAAATACTAATAAGTTTACAAATAAAAATATACCTATATTATTAGGTCTTAAGTAGATTCTATAAATATGAATTTTAAAAAATCTGGGATTTTTTTCCAGGATTCCAATCAGAAAGGCACCAATATAACCTTTTATGCTATATCAGTGGATAAAAAAATAATATTTTTATTATAAGATATACTTATTCTTCTTTTTAACATATTTGTTGATTATTAATTTAAGTCATAAAAATGCCTTACAATATTATAATCACCTAAATGCCTTACAATATTAATAAAAATTATAATCATCTATAGTGTTTTGCAGATTTAATTCAAAATATTTCCATATTTTTTAATATATATATAAATTAAATTATTTGACTTGCAAAAAATTGTAATTAATTATTCTTTTTAATGTAAAAAGAATTAGGGCCTAAAAAATTAACATATTAATAAATTATATTTTTTTATAAAATAATAATTTGTCTATACCTTATAAATATGAGTATATCTATTATAATCCAAATAAAAATATACCTATATTATTAGGTCTTAAGTAAATTCTATAAATATGAATTTTAAAAAATCTGGGGTTTTTTTCCAGGATTCCAATCAGAAAGGCACCAATATAACCTTTTATGATATATCAGTGGATAAAATAATATTTTTATTTTTTAACAAAAATATTGATTATTAATTACGGATTTTTCCTTTTCCAATAAATTTGATTATAAAATAAAAAAGATGGTGATCTTATAAAAATCGTTAATTAAAAAAAGATCGTTAATTAAAAATGGTTGATTATTAATTAAAAACAGAGAAAATAAATTAAAACCAATAAAATAGATAGAAAATAAATTTAAACTAATGAAATAAGACCTTAATAAACCAATAAAAATAAAGATTAATTAGCCAATAAAAATATAAAATAAAATCTAAATAATAAAGTATATAAGAAAGATTATATTACAAAATTTAATATAGAAGATGGATGAGCGGGAAGAACGCTTGCCTTTAAATCGTTAAGTAATGGGTTCGAATCCCGTTATATACAAAAAATTTTCTTAAAATTTAACATTAGAGAGATAGAGTCTCCATCGATTTATTTAACATTAAGAAGATAGGAAAGTTGATAGGAAAAATAAAAATTAACATTAAGAAGATAGGAAAGTTGATGAAAATAAAAATTAACATTAAGGATATACGATAACGTTCATTTCTTGATTACGGTGATTATATATATAGATAATATATAGATACTTTATATTTTTTATAATGTAAGATGAGTATAATTATTATGTACGGATAAACTTCCTAATATTTTTATGTATACATTTATCCATATATATATTTCCCTATTGTGAAAATGGAGGAATAAAATGTCAGAAACCCAATTGTATAACTAATGATTAAATCCGAGGAATTATTGGGTGAACCTATTAAACGGAGAAGAAGATATATGGCAATATGTTATTTCTTGCTATGTGTTATTTTTTTCAACTTTAAATCATTTTTTTTTTGAAAGTGCGTTTTTTTTTTAAATTTAAAAATTCGATTTTATCGAGAAATGTATTCCAATTCCATCATGTTCGAAATATCTACCCTACGAATTTCGGAAATTAATATAATTCTTACTAGTTTTTTCATAGAAATTTTTTTTTATTTAAATTACTTAAAGGTTAACCGCAAAATTGTCTGCAATTTATAAGTTAGATCCTCTAAAAATGCTTTGAATACATTTTCGGTAGAATCATTTTAAAATTTAAAAAAAAATAAACCGGCGCGAAAAATGATTTAAAGTTGATGTTAGAAAAAAAGATAAATCTGGCAGATCCGATCCAATCAGATATTTTTTTTAAAAAAAATGTATAATCAGTGTATTTTTTTATCTAACAAAATTAACTTAGCAGTAAAAAGTTAAAAAAAAATTTTTTTATATATATATATACCATAACCAGGTCACAATAAACCCTTACGAATTGGCCACTTATTCGGCCCTGTGTGGAAATGTCAAAGGAATTTTACCAGCCATCAATCAAGAACGCTGGCACGATATCTCGTGGGCCTATACAAAGGTTAAATTATAACACTTCTTTTTTTTGCGATTACTAAAAATTTTCTTTTCCTTTAACCTTGAATTCAAAGGGGCGCCATTGCGATCACGATTTAACAGCTGATCGATTTTTAAAATCTGTTTAAGAGAAGAATATTATATCTTCTGCTTTATAACAAATATTTAATAAAAAAAAAAATCTGCTTTTTTTTAAAAAAAAAAGAAGAAGTTAATATAAGGAACTTACAATGTAATATCGCTATTATTTTTATAATCCGTAATCGCATATTTTTTTATTCATAGCGTTATCGTCATAACCCTTGGTATTATATAATATATTGTCTTAATTTTACGCACCGCTTGAACATAACGCGTTTACAATTCGCCCTATAGTAAGCGCGTTATTTTCAAGTGTTGCATTATTTAACGTATCGTTATTACAGCTGATTCAGTTTTTAAAACTAATTTCATATATCCTTTTTATCGAATTCGATATTATTTTTTTATAATCGTGTGGCATATATTATTTTATCAACGCAATCGCAACATATGTTTTTAAAATTTTATCGCAGCGTTTTCATCATAACGCTCCATATTGAATACATTTATAACCTATTTAATGGCTTAATTTTTGTAATAATGAAACGCTATAACATAACGCGTTTACTGTAAATGAGGCCTTAGTCGTTTAAAAACATGTTCTAGGTTAGAACTCAATCTATTCTTTTTTTTTCTCATATAAAACTATTTATATTTTACAAAGACCCTGATAGAAACGAAAGTCGAAACCATTTTGAAAAATAATCCTTCCGTTTATGACTCCACGCGTAATTTTACCCATTCGCAAGATCCTTCCGCTATCAATTTGCCCGAAGCTTTTTGGCGGCAACCGTGAATTAAAAAAAAATTTTTTATTATTTATTCCCTCTTCTTTTTTAGACGCTTCGTTGGTATGGTTGGGGTAAATCGATATCCCTAAGGATTTTTTCTTTGGAAATAATTTTTATTAACATATCAATTAACTTGTATAAGGTTAGGGGGGTATATATTTTCGATAACATTTCCGCTAAGTCCCCCGAACTTATTATATTCATTTTGGGTGGAATCCACATTTTATGTAATGATGTGTCCGGCTCGTTGTCGGTCTTAGGTCCGGTTCGATCTTCTCTTAGCAGCCTTTTATCCGGGCTAAACTGGACCAAGAATTTTACGAATATTTAATAATAATTATAAACCTCAGATTTTTATTTTTGATCATCCTTACATCTGTTATTTATTTATTTTACACTACCAAGGCACACTTTTGAGGAAATCTTCGAGATTATCGATACAAAGCTGCCCGACACTAATTCGATAATATATTCAGATATCGATCCATCTGAGTGCACGTTATACCGGCGAATCATAAAACTCGTCATTTTAAACGATTTTAATGGTAGATTATTTTTTCGATACTTTATTATTTATCTGCCGTAACTTTCTTATAATCTTCCCAGCGAAAACCGCGAAATTTAGTTATTTCGCCATTTTTTTATATATATATCAGAGACCTGCAGCCCGGCTAAGCCCCGGGCCGTATTTTAAAATTTTAAAATATACCCGAGCCGGGCCTGAAAATATTTTTTTAAAATACCCGGGCCGGGCCGGGCCGTATTTTTAAATTTTTTTTTATACAACATGATTTATTATATTCGTCAATTAGATATGGTTATAATGATTATATATAGTTATGATTAATATAATGTTTGGTGAAAGTTAACACTAGCTAAAACTCTTAGTATCTATTACATAATAAAATTATAGTTTTCCTGACATGGAATAAATACGCAAAGGATTAAAAACATTATTATATAATATATGTTATATTTTTTATTAAATATATCATTTTTATTTTTTTAAAAAATTCATAGTATATTCTCAAAATTTTATTTACACAATTTTTTTATAGTATCAATTTGTAATATATTAAATATCTGTTTAGAATAAAAAAAAAATAAAGTAGTGTTGTTAAACGGCTCGTTTTGAGCTGATTATTAAAAACAGCTAACTCAGTGTTTTATCTAGAAAAATATTATGCAAGCCTGAAAATTTTGCTCATAGAAGGAGCAAAGGTCTAGTCATATAGTATCGAAATTTCGATGGCTCAAAACGAGCCGTTTAACAACATTAGCTAATATACTTGCTTATTAATTGATAATACTCGCCGAAAAATATAATAAAATACGAAATAATAAATTTTTTGAATATACCAGGTCGAATATAATTTTTGAAAATTCCGAGCCGAGCCTAAAAATTTTTTTTTTTAAATCTAGGCCGCCGGGCCCCCAAATTTTTTTTTTAAATATTCGAGCCGGGCCGGGCCTAAAATTTTTAAACCCGGGCCGGGCCGAAAATTTTTTAATCTGGGCCCGGGCCGTACAAATGATACCTCTGCAGGTCTCTGATATATATATATATACCAAATTGTAACATGCTAAACACCTGTTCAGAATGTGAGACTTACTCACACAAACACGAAAATAGACAAGAAATCATCCTAAAAACAAATATATATGTATTTCAATGATTTTCTAGTTAGGGCACTTCAACAATTGAGAGACCATATGTTCCCCTAATATATTACACTCATACTTTTGATTGGCCTAGACAAATGGGGAAATTGGATTTGTTTAGACTGGAAAGAACCGGTTTGATCAGTCCTCTCTCCAATTCGAACAATATCCTCCGCCATCTTCCGTTTCAGAATCATTTTTGTTTGTGTGAAGGGGGGGGGGAGAGGATTTACCTGAATTTATATATTGTTTCTGGTGTTTGTCAATTATTATTTTTTGAATCATTTACAACAAAAAAAAGGTTTGTTAGCATTTCTACGAAATAGCTCAGCAGAAATCCTCACGTATTCGGAGGATAACCTCGATTCATCCAAGATCTCGAAATCGACGAAGAGCACGTCTACCCACCTCCTAAGTGTTCACCGATTTTTGGCTCATCTATCATTGGTTCTATCAGCTGTTTATAGATCCATTTCTTCTCCCTACGAAGAGGAAGTCATGATAGAACCCGCGGTTTTCGCCACAACGGATTCTTATATAAAAGTTTTTAATAATTTATTGATTATTATATATATATATTACGATTTTACGATTTCCAGTAAAAAGCTATAAGATGGTCCAAATAGGTCTGGTCACTATTTACAATATTTTGAACTTTTCCCAATACATTTGTTGTTTTTTTTAAAAATACCAAACGAGAAACAAACTATTTGTTTTCAAACATAAAAACGGAAGGAAAACAGCAAAAAAACAAAACAATAAATTAAATAAGCTTTTTAGATTTATTTAACGAAACTTTAAAAAATTAATTTTTAATATAAAAATCAGAGATCTTGCAGAGATACCATATGGCCCGGCATCGGTTCTATATTATTTGGATCTAAATCTTCCCCATATTCTTTGTTATATTTATCTTTTAATAATTATAGATAATAATGACGATTTAAAATATATTCGGCCCAGCTAGGCCCGGGTATAAAAGATTTTATTAGGCCCAGCCCAGCTATATTTTTAAAAAAAATAAATAAAAATACCCGGGCTTAGGGCCGGGCCTTGAGATCTCTGATAAAAATTTAACCGTTAGTTTATAATTAATAAACACACATTTAATAAAAATTGGCCAAGTCACAAAATGAATCAAATTTTTACAATTATATTTAGCATGATTGTTTGTGATAATTAGAAATTTGCGATAAACTATTAGCATTTTCTAGCATTTGTTAAACAAGCATTGTAGTCATAATTATGAAAAAAAACAACATTTGTTTACTTTTTTTTCCCCGAAAAAATAGCGTTTGTTTTTTTTCCTAAAAAACATCGTTTGTTTTTTTCCTTAAAAAAAACTCAATAAAAAACTTTAGCTACTCCTCGAGGACTGAAATCTTTGCCCAAATTGAAGAGTTTCCTATTTTAATTGCCCATCACATTATCGAATTCTAATCGATATATTATTTTTTATTTTATTTTTTTTAAAAAAAATAGAATCTCATGCGTTCCGAAAGCATTCATTTATTCATCGGCTACCTCAAATTTTTACCGGAAATTTACCAAACCACAAGATTTTGCTCATTTTTAAGAGGTAAATTTTAATAATTTTTTTTATGAATTTTTTTCCTCCATTTTTAAAACTGGACTTATAGCATTTCCGGTTTCTAATTTTTTTTTAGAATAATAGGATTTCCTGTTCTTAAATTCTAACCCCGTTTCAGAGGTTAGGCAGTTTTTTAAGCCTAAAACTCCTGAAAGATGACTCATTCCATCGATTAGTTATAATATTCAAATTTTTTATTTTAAAAAAATATCTAGATTTTTCTGGACTAGACTTTGAAGATAGAAGGATATGCTTGGTGCTAGCTCTGGAAAATAATTTAAACCTGAAAAATATCTTTGTAGCTTTCCTAGAGGATTCCTTGTCCTCTGCCATGTCATCTGATAATTCTAGAGATCAAGTTTTTTTTCCCTTATAAAATAAATGAAGAAAATAATGAATGAAAAAAAAAGAAGTTTTTACGACTAAAGCTATAAAAAGTGACCTGCCCAAAAATCAGTTGATAATATTAAAATATAATATAAACTTAATCCCACCTCACATCAGGCAACTAGGAGATCCAACAGAAACACGGAAATGGGATTGAACTAAATAGAAATGGGGGAATTCTTGAACGCCTGATTGGTCGAGATCGAAAACATATTCGTATTTATTTTCTAAAGCAAGCAAGAAGTTGTAAATTGGTTAAAAAAGAAAAAACTCCCGAGATCCCATTATATATGAGCTTCTTGAGGGATTTTTTTTATAAGTAAATCATCTGGTAGAAAGATAGGTTCTCAAGGGATGGAGTTATTTTTATTGTTGTTAGAAATCTTGTCTAAATGTGATACGATGGTAAAAGGAGGATCTACCAACCTTTAAAAAAAACTAGGTCTTAATTTTGAATGAAGATACCTCTTTTAAAACTAGGTCTTAATTTTGAATGAAGATACCTCTTTTAAAACCCGGTTATAATATTAAACGGGTTTGGTTCAAGGTAAAAAAAAATTAACTGGGTTAGGTTCGGTTCAGTTAAATTTTTTCGAACTCGGGTTTCGTTCCGGGTACAACTCGGGTTTAGGAATATTTGAATCGTATATTAAAAATTCGTAATTAAATGGACTAGACATAAATTTGGTATAATTACAAATTTAATTTAGACGTGTTATCATAACAATATCTTCCAATAAGTTGTTCGCTCATCCTCAATCCTCGCCGTTGAAAGAATGAATTTTAAATTTGATAGAAGATCTTTTTTTTCAATAACGCTAACCTATAATATTAAATATATTTATACGAAAATATAATACAAATTAACTTTGGGTTGCAGGAACTGGATTTTGGATAAATATTTAAATAAGGGTGCTAAGTGAAACAGAGACCTGAGAGGTACCATTTGTACCTCGGCCAATTTACAACTTCTTAGCTGCACTTCCTGAACTATCCGTGAAAACAATGGATAATTTTATTGTACCTTTTTTTAAAATTAATTTCGTCAGTTTATGTATCTTTTACAAATCAATATAATATTACATCAATCAATCATAAAAGCAAGAATTTTTATAATACGAGTGAGGTTTTGTACTACAAATATTTTATTAATGACTCCTTCTATAAAAGATTGTTTAAAAATGGTTCCAGAAGAATTGCACTTTACATGACATGTAAAACTCTAATAGGCTTTCGATGTCAGTCATTAAAAAAGTGTCTACAATTTAATTTAATAAAAAAATGAAAACTGACAAAAATTTGTCACAAACAATTAATAAATATATTTTAATAACAATTAATTCTATTACCAATTGCCTTTATCTTCCTAATTGATTCTATTACACTTCCTTATTGCGATTTGGGGAAAGGGAAAAAAAACGATTTTATAGACTCGATCACGTGCTAAATTTCCCCCACCGTAAAACGGTGCCTTATGAGTACCGTCTCTTTTATTAACGTGTTTCCTTTTAATTCGAACCTCTTCTAATTGCGCTCTGAAAATATAATAATAGCTATATTCAGACCGGTCACAATCTTAGTATTTAAAAATAAATAAATTAGAAGTTCAACTTTTTTTTTGTTGTCGTTGAATATTAATACAGTCCCTGTCTAATTTGGGCACCGTTGGAACCAGAATGACATCTATCAATTATATTTATTTCGTTTAAAATATTAAGCTTTTTTTTTATAAATCACAGGCAATAATTATGATACTTCTTCCACATTCTCTTTCAGTAAGAAGAATCAGAAATTTTTCCATTTTGTCTTCTTTATTAATTTGTTCTATTTGACATAAATAAGTATTTTTTTAAAAAAAGATGATAAAATTTTTAAATATAAATGAATGAATGCTACAAAAGAAACAACAAATGCCCGCTTTATAAAGGGTTATTTAAAAAATCTGCCCACTTTTTTTTTCAAAGTATAGATACATTTGTACAATTTATCAAGGCATTTTTTTTTTAAATAGCAGCTAAATAGAAATTTTAATTGAAACCCATAATTTTGTTCAAATTAAGGATTTGCCCTCCCTTTTTATTCAGAGCCCAAATTAGACGAGTCAAGCAAAATAAAGAAAAAAGCTTTACTCCGCATTCATTCACAGTTACCGAATTAGCGGCGAAATTGTTAGTCACGAATTTGTCCCGCGAATCGCTAACTATGAATGAGAGGGGTTAGATGATTTTTTTTATATATTATCTTATCTTTAGCTACTGGGCGCTCTTGATTGGATACTCATTCCATCTTATTGCGAGGAATCGCTCCTTCAACATTTTCCGCTTTATTCCACCATGATAGCCAATATTTTAACGCGGAAATTTTTACGTAATTTTTGTTTTTTTTTATTTCCTTTTTTTTCCCCTATTACACACCCCACTTCCCGTTGCATTCTCCTTAATTCAGCCATTTTGAATAAATTAACCATCTGTTCGAAATGATGAAACTTTATTTTTTTTTAAATTAAACGTGGATGGCTGTATTTCTCTTAGTTAGAGTTAATATGGTAAAAGAACGTCAATCATATAGCTTAAAACTCATAAATAATCGCGCATATATTACTTTTTAAAAAAAACTGGGGTATAAAGTTGGCGATGATATGGAATCGGCGAGAGGCGTGTTATCCAAGCTTCCCAAAGATGCCAACGACAGAATAGCTAGCCAATACGAAAATGATGTTGGAAAGGTATACATATTTTTACATGTTTGAGTAAATAATTGTAGCGATCACTTTTCACTGCAATTTTTCCGCTCACAAAACATTATTGTCGATTTTAGCCGCTATCCATACCCATATGGGAACGTGTACTAATTAGTATAACCTTCTTTCACATTAATTAAGGGCTAATTTTGGGAAAACGAATTACCCACCGCGAAAGCGCAAATTATTGAAATGATTGTTATTCAAAACTGGCCGCAAGGGGCGGACCACCCACCATTTCCACAGGGGAGCTAAGTGTCCGATTGATAGAAAATAAATCCAAAATACTACAGTTACAATCCACATACTGTATAGCCAGCCATGCACCAATCTATTTCTTGTACACGAATTTATGTGAAAATTATCAGTTTAACGCTTGTAAGCTGCGAGTGGAGCTCTATAACAAAATTAAAGTGAATAGAATAATAGACTGAGCCCTAAAATTGGTGAAGAACAAAACAGGAGCTTTTTTCTGCTTGTGTAGGTCGTGTTTAATAAACCCAATATTTTAGCCCAAAAAAAATATTACTCATGTCTCCTGGAGATTTTATTCATAGATAAGCAGAAAGGTTTGGACATCTGTTAACGAAAATCTCGAGGCTTGCACAATATTTTTCGGCTAAAATATTGGGTTAAACCGTTTAACAACACTAGTCGGGTTGTAGGCTTATAACACCAGCAAGTTTTTTTTAATCGTTAGATAGCTTATAAGGGAAGACATTTTTTTTTGTTTGTAAACATTAATGTATACTTTTATAAACTCAATATTTTTTTTTATCGTTAGATAAATATAAGAGAAGACATTTTTTTTTGTTTGTAAACATTAAATAATCTTTTATAAACACCAGCAAGATTTTTTTTAATCGTTAAATAGCTTATAAGGGAAGACATTTTTTTTTGTTTGTAAACATTAAATTATACTTTTATAAACATATTCTTATTTGCTTTTTTTTTTAAATTCTAGAGTGAAAAAATAATGTTAGGTTTTGAAATTCGATAGAATATTAAAAATTTTTAAAAAACAGGAAACTCTCGTTGAATCGCGATTGGAAGAGACCCCTCGTGTACCCAGCATCGTAAAGAACATATTGGGCGAAAATTTTGGATACGCACAATACATCGTGAGAAATTATATATACTAATTCTTTCTTTATTTCTTTCTTTCTATATTTTACCAACGCGGTATATTTTATAAAAAGAAAACTCATTTTTCTAATTTGTTTTTATTAAGAGTAAATAAATCTCTTAATATTTTCTTATGTATCATATAGTAAAGATTACTGATTAGTACTGAAATTTCGGAACTGAATCCAGAACTCCTCCTCATCTAATAAGCAGTCTTGGCTGCAACTTATTTTGCAGCCAACATGGATTACATCATGTTCCTTGTTTTAGCGGAAGTAAGATCCTTCCGAGTGATTTATCTGCCAAATTCCTTATCCTTTTTTTAAGATACTAATTAACGTTATAAAAGCCCTAACGGGCATAAAATAAGGTGTGGCAGAGGAAAATATTAAAAATTTCTTATTTGTCTTTAGGTATTATAACTTGCAGTGTAGTTAAAAGATACTTTTTAAATGGATCTAGATTCAGATACATCACCTTAAATGTATTTAGACACAGATATTATTTTTTAAATGTATCTAGATATAGATACAATTATTATTATTATACTTGTATACAGGCTTCGCCGTTGTTCTCGAACAGAAACTCTCATTAGAGCACAAAATACGCGAACAACATTTTAATATTTTGTATAAAAAATGTCTATACCCCCCTTATTTTTATCGTTTTTTTGAACAAGTTGTCGTCCAATAAATTTATTTGCTTAAAAATGATTTTGTGCATCAATTGATATTGTTTTTAATAATTAATGGGCGTCATAACTAAGCAAGGATTTATATATTTCTTTATATGATAAAAATATTCTTCACAATCTTGAGCATAATATCTATAGATAAAAAATAATATTTAATCAATATTTATATATATTTTTTCATATGTAAGTTTAAATTTTATATATATATTTTTTCATATGTAAGTTTAAATTTTATATATATATTTATTATATTAGTCTAAATATTTTTAGTATCTAGATACAAATACTGCATTTTTGTATTTAGATACTTTAACAACTCTGATAACTTGTATCTGCTCGCGATTTATTTCGTTTTACGTGTTAAAGCGAGGTTTTCAACAACACTACTAACCTTGTATTGTATGTAATAATAAGTGAATTCGTAACTTTTTAACCACGTCAATCATTTTTGGAGAAACGTTAATTAATGTCAGAAAAAGTATTTGCAGTTAATGAATACTAAAAAAATTTTGGTTAACGATATATTCTGACACTTACATAGGCCCGGTTCAATGTTTTATTGGGACGATTTTTCTTTCTATAAGGTTCAGATTTATTTTTATGTTACACGAGGATGATCGAAATATATTTCATTATAGGCGCCTACTCAGGAATTCGCTGTAATGGAGTGTGGTTATGATAATTAAATTTATTTATAAAAAATTAATTCTAGGAGTCATTTAATAATAACTTGAACTTCGTAAATTTATTAAGACTAGTGTGACTACTGTCGCTAAACGGTTCGATTTGAGTCCGGTTTTGAAAGCGGCGAACTCTATACTATATCCCAAAAAATATAATTTCAACCCTGAAGATTTTGCTCCTGGATGACAAAGGTTTGGACATCTAACTAAATCTCAAGGTTTAAGGCAATATTTTTTGCGGCTAAAATCTTGAGTTAGCCGTTTTTGGAAAATTGGCTCAAATCGAACCGGTTAACAATACTTACTATTTGACTATCGAATATCGACAATCTCTAATACGCAAATTCAAATTTGTTTCATAATTTATAGACAAAAAAAATGTTTTTAAAAATACAAATATTTTTTTTTGATATATGATTAATTTATTTTTTGCGATCGAAAAGGAGTCCATCCATTCCTTCGACCAATGGCTGGAACACTACCAAAAATCTGAAAATTTATCTGCGAAATTCGAATCCTTATTGGATCGCGAAAAGACGATAGTCGATATCGCCATCGGGTTGCAAGAACGAGTGGCCGCGGAAACGGAACGGAAAAATTTGAGAGCGGAGGCGGATAAATGGCTCAATAATTTTAGGATCAAAACTGAGGTAATATATATTTTAATATATACCATTCATAATTTTTTTTTATTACAATATCATTTTTTTTACAGAACACGGCCGAAATTTTATTTTCCATCGTGAATTTCCCCACCAAAGCCGGATGGTTAACTGATGACGTCGAAGATGAGTCACTACCCGACGATAAAGTTTTCTATATTTCTTTCTGAAAAAATTAAACTGTTTTTTATTTATTTTAATAGTTTTTCGGAGTTTTTTCATAAAATATATTTTATTTCAAAATCTTAGAAAAAAAAAAAATTTACATGTTTTGAAAAGGTGTGGAAATATCAACTGAGTTATTTCTTTTAGTCATCTGCCATCGAGGCTAATTTTTCAAGGCCGGCCCTAAATTTTTATCCGGCCCGAATTTATTTAAATATAGAAATTAATCGTTGTAATTACTCAAAATAAAAGATATATATGTGTTATATGGCGTCTACTTTCTATAAATAAAATCAAAATAATTTTTATTTTCATATAAAATTCAACATTAAAATTGATAAATTCAGATATATTTTATAAAAATTTCCAAGGCCCGACCTGCCCGGTCCGGGCCTACTTTTGCATATATCTAATTTTTCTTATTTTATTATACAATAGATTGTATTTTTCCGAAATAAAAATTAAAATATCAAAATGTAATAAATTAAAAAAAAATAAGATTACAATAAAATATTATAATTAATTCTTGTTGCACATAATGGTATTTTTTTTTAAAAAAATATAATCATAATTAATTCAAATGATTATGTGAGGAAGAAGAAAAAAAAATTCTAAATAATTAAGGGAAGAGAAAAGATCTAGATTATTCCGGCTGCTCGGGGAATGAGCGCATGAAACATATGAAATTAGATTTTATAATCTGAATTTCTGTGCGTTGACGTAAGTAAGACGCCTTCTTTTGGGTCTCCTGATTTAGCTCTCAAGGCTCTGCCAAGCTTTTTAATTAGGTTAAGATCCTAGCTTCCAAAGGATGTTAATGTTGTAGTGACAACTGGTACGAATTTATATTCATCAGGAATATCCATATATTTGTTCGTTTTAAAATCTTCTATGTATTTTAAAATGTCCTTATTCATGTTGGAGGGTGAGAGGGGGTCAACGCAGGAGAAATTCAATGCTAGAAATCGGCCATTCTTATAAGGAATTTGTGTAATTCCATTGGGTCGTCTCCCATCAGTAAAGAGACCTGGGGGTTCCTAAGTGGCAGGAAATCCAGCGGACTGTAAAACACTTTTTATGAGAGCATTGCATCTGTTATGTCGGATTGAACGTCCACTGCTAAAGATGCATTGGAGGCAATGACGGTCAGTTTGACTTACTGGCTTCTTGCACTTGGCGCACTCATATGAGATTGAGACTGTCACATTTAAACGAATGGCTACTGCAAAGTTGAATTCCTGGTTTGTCAGCTCGGGGTAAAATTTTTTAGAGGGAGTGGCGTCTAGGTATTTATATCCAGAATCTTGGTTGAGAGAAGCTAATAAGGCATGATCTTCAGATAGCAGGGTCGAAGTAATTGTCAGCTCACCTCTAAATTTCCCAACTGCCACGCCTTTTAAAAGGTTATGGCCGAAGAACTAACACATCTTGGCTCACCAGTTTGAGTTAACTTAGCGGTTGAAGCCTTTTTCCAAGCTACTTCTAATAATTTAAACAATATGGAGGCTACTCATACAGCCTCACACACTTAAATCTTTTTTTTTAATTAAAAATTTCTTCAATATACCGAATATCCTCTAGGCTTTACGGTCAACGGCTATTTTTAAATATCCTGAACCTTTAAAAGCATGAATCCATAATAGAAAAAATAATCACCCATATTAGTGATTTCATCTCATCTAGATTGGCAAGTTCCAAAATAATAACTCATCATTTACTATCCTTGCCAGATGCGCTACTTGACGAAGCTTATATCACATGGAAAGTCTCAGTCGGCGATGAATGCCAACCTCCAGCCTCCCATAAACAAAAGGATTGGGATAATCCGATGATTGTATAGTCCGTTTATTACCTCTTTTAGACCCTGCTATCTTAAGATCAAGCCTTATTAGCCTCTCTCAACCAAGGTTCTGGATATGAATATCTAGACGCCATTCCCTTTAAAACTCGAGCTGTCTAACTAAGAATTCAGCTTTGCAGTAGCCATTCGCTTAAATGTGACTGCCTCAGTCTCATATGATTGCGCCAAGTGTAAGAAGCCAGTAAGTCAAACTGGCTGTCATTGTCTCCAATGCATCTTTAGCAGTCGTTCAATCTGACATAACAGATGCAATGCTCTCTTAAAACAGACAGTCCGTTGGGTTTCTATGTTTATAAACTATATTTTAAAAAAAATAGTTTATGATAGACATGTAAAAAATATATATAAAATTATATTAACAATCTGCAATACCTTTTATAGAAAAAAATATAATACTTAAAAGAGCAGTAATAAGTAATATACAGAAAATATAGAACTATTACAATATAATTACTCAATTTTACTGCCTTTTTGATTCAGGGTTTGGTTGGCCGATGATTCCAAATAACCTCCCCCCCCCCTAACTTTTGTGATTCCGTGCTTTCTCGAGGGATATGTTTACTCACACTATTCGCCAACACCGCGATCATATTCACAACAATATAAAACAAAGTTTACGAGCTTTGTCCCCGCGTGCCTGAGGTAAAATTGTATGTCCCAATATGTCTCCTCCAGTGGAACTCTAAATCCGCCCTACGCCAGTGACGTCGACCCATTCACTTCCAATAATTAAAATATATACAATAATTTAATTATAAATGGATACTGACTATGTAAGCTTGCCCAAGGAGGTACCATCCCATGAGATTTTAATGACGCAATCGATTCGTAACCCTCCGCCATGTTTGAGGGTCCGACCATTTTTACTTTTCGAGAAAGTAATATATAGCCGTCTATTAATCCTACTTCTTGAACTATGAAGTATTACGCGCAACTGAGATGAATTTAAAGATCTCTTATGAACTTTCTAATTTCATTCCGATCCGTTTTTATATTTTTCAGCCTCCTTCCGGTCTTTGTATTAATTTTTTTGTGTTCCCATGAGGGGAAAAAATGGGAAGAAATTTTGATCATTCCAAATTTAGAAGAAAAAAAACTATATATTTTAATCATGATCTAAACTTATTATGTATTTACCTTCTAAAAAATAAATAGACATTGTTTTTGCAGCTCTATACCCTAATTCTATCGTAAAGAAAGAATGGGAAGTTTCTTTCTTTTCTTTCTTTCTTTCTTTCTTTCTTTCTTTCTTTCTTTCTTTCTTTCTTTCTTTAAACCAAAAAAAAATTTATTAACGATGCCCTGCATTCATAGTTAGCCTCCGCGAATTCTCGCTAACTGTGAATGAAGGATGAGTGATAAATAATAATATGTATTTTTTTTCCACCTTTTCTTCAATTCTTTCAAAAATATCCACATCGAACCAAAAGTTAGTTCCCGCTTCCATTGCTAACCTCATGTCAAAAGATCCTGACAGATGCTCCGACCTCTGCGCTCTCAAGCAGGATTTATACCCCCGAGTGGTGAGCCTGCTGGTTCAGGTACTAAGATCCGCTAAGGCTTATTCCGTCGCCCCTCTTTACCCCTCGGCCGAAAACAATGAAATCTTAGAAGGGAATCGACACGAGGACAACGTGGACTACGACGAAAAATTGGCTCAAGTAACGAACGTTTTGTTGGAAAGGAGAGTCTTTGTGGGTACTGACTCGACTAGAAATGCGGGCGGAATTACTCGAGAAGATATTACGGAGAGTGTGAGTTCTTGACTTTTGTTTTAAACGATAATTAATACTTATAAGCTTAATTAATCGTGGAAGCATAAATAAAAAATCATAGAAAATGTGTTTGTTTCGCCGAGCAAATATTACCTAAGCATCGAGATTTCGTTTTAAAATGGCGGTAGGCCCTCTTCTGGCCTCATCTGGAGGCTTAGGCAATATTTGTTAGGTGATCTCTTGATTTAGTAGTTTTTGTTAGAATAAACTGAACCCAGGTTTTTAAAAAAACACTGATAATGTAAAATATATCAAGATGATTAAAGAAAATAATCACGTGCATTAATTTTGCAATTAAAATTACCCTATTAAAAGTGCCTTTTAAGCCGTTAGCCCAAGATTGTCATATTAAAGAACGGGTGGAGTGGGGGGTTATACGGCAAATTTATGCTTATATATTTATTTTAAATTTTTTTTAAGTATGTAACGAGAGACCTTTGAAGGTTGAATTTTTTTCTACTCTTGCCCGATTTTTAATTTTATAAATTCCCATTTTAGGTCCTGTCCGGATATTAAGAGTCTAGATTTCCTGGATACTTTAGGCTGAGTTCTGGTAATTCTAAATAGGGTGATTAAGCTTTAAGTTTTATAATATGCATGTCCAAGTGAAGTTCTTGCAAAATTACCGACCTAACAGGAGTTTTTTTTGGACGATTTGAATCTGGTGAGGGGGGGGAGGGTGAGCAGCTTTAGGAATACGAGATAAGGTTGCGATTGATATACAATATTTTGGTTCTATCATTTTAAAATGTATAGGCGAAAGAGTGTGAGTTTATATTTGCCTTAAAATAAAAAAAGAAATAAGTGGCTTAGAGTTGAATGGGAGATGTGAATAGAAAGCTTCTACGAGTTATGAGGGAGCCATATTTAGGCTGTGCCAATTGATCCTTGCTGCACTTCAAAGTATCGTGGCGTTATGGATCATGATTGGTTCAACTTAGCTGACAGTATTTCGAAATTCCCTTAAACTTTTTCAAAATCGTTGAGATAAGAAATTGATAAAGTTTATTTTAAAATTTTTGATAGTTTATTTTGGTATTGATTTGTTTGGCATCTGGTCTAAAATTAAATCGTAATGATGAGCTTTCCAAATTAATTTTATATGTATCATATCATTTTTATCTATATTCTAGTATTTTTTTAAAACTCACCCTAACCAAGAAATGATGCAAATCATAAGAATTTATTTTTTAAGTCCAAGTTTTTCTGGATTAACCATTTATCTAGAATTTTCACTTGCGATGGGCAACTTTAAAATTTCAAAAAATCTCATTTTATGGGATATTGACTCCAGCTTTTGTAAGATAAATATACCCTAATTATGAGACAATTACACCGTAAATTTTCGCGAATTTTATCATTTATTTGGTTATTATTAATTATATGTAACTTGTTACAGTTACAGGTCTATTTAAAAAGTAACTAGTTACATTAAAAATTTTCCAGTAATAGGTTTTACTTTTAACAACACCAGTTATAAAAAATTGAATAGATCTATAAAGTTCAGCTGCAAAATTTATCTGGAATAGGGGAAGTAAGTTTTTTTTAGCAGATGTTTGGAACGAAGTTTTCAGATTTAAAATTTTCATTTGGTAAATTATTTGAAAATTGAGAGATTCCAATTTCTCAGTAATCCCATTCTCTCAAACTTACGAGTACGACTTATCAAACAACATTCTACGAAATCATAATCAACCATCTGGAAGCTTGCCAGTGTAGACACTATATTTATATTAATCGACAAAATATTGATTGGGTATTAATATCAGATTCCAAAAAATAATCTAGATGAAAAGGTAGGGTGTCAAACCGAACCGACCAGCTGAAATAAATTGGTATAATTTTTCGAACCGTAACCGAACTGTTATAAGAATATTTCGAAAAGGAGAAATCTGAAAACGGTTATTAATACTGGTCCAACTGGTTCAAAGCAGTTTTTGAGATTATATTTATTTATGAATGATTGGCATACTAAAAAAAAATATAGATTTTTTTATTCTTTAATTCCTACAAATTTATATGGATATGATGTTATGTTGCGAAATTTCTTATTCATTGTTTTATAATAAAAATTCATTTTTTCTTTAAATTTTTTTGTTTCATTTCTATTAACTTCCATATTTTGTTATATTTTGAAAGAATATTTTTTTGTTTGATTTTTTTATTCTTTAAAAATTTTTTTAAAAAAATAATTTTTTACGTTATTTTGGGCCAATTAAAAATAAAATATAATCATGGCGCGATCATAAAAAAAATATTCAAGTTAAAAATAACCCGTTATAACCAAAAAGAACCGGTTATAAATTTATTCAAAAATAACCGAAATTGAAATATATTTGCAACTTTCAATTGCCGATCCTGAACAAACCCATAATTTGCAAAAAAACTGATCGAAATATGGAAAGAAATTAATCATGATCAAGGTGTCTTAGCGCAATGTTTAGCGGTTATGCTCCATTTCGTTTTTTTAGATTTTTTTTTGAAAAAAATAGGTTTTGGGCTCCACTATACAAATGCCATGTGTGATGAACTAAGATGGGAAAGGGAGTGTTTTAAAGAAAAACTTGATAAAATATTGAGTTACCCGTTTTTGACACACTACTGCGGGATTTGCCTAAGCCTCGAGACTTCGCTAATAGATGTATAAACCTTTGTGATATCTATGACCAAAATCTTCAGTTTTGCATAAACCTTTTCTGGCTTAAATATTGAGTTAGCCGTTTAACAACACTAGATTTTATTATATTATCTTCTTTTTTTTTGACAAATTTAGATAATCGAAGAAAATGGGTTAATGGATTATGTTTCTTAGAGTAGACTCTACCTAATTTATATATATTTTACCTCAACCCTCCTTTTACTATATCGAGGAAATAAAAGTGCGATCTCCCTTATCCATTCATGTTTGTTAACCACAAATATAAAAATTTTTATAATATTATGTGTATATATATGTAATAATAATTTCAAATATGTTTTATTTTTAAATATCGAAAGTTTATTCTCTTTGTATACTTATATTTGCAATTTATATTGTTATACTATGTGCATAAACGAAGAATGAGTATATTTACCTTATGGATTCGTTATCTTACGAAATTAATAATTTATCTTTTATAACTTCGGGGGGAGGTTTAGAGATATACAATTTACTAATATTCTCCTTTTGGAAGCCGCTTCTAAATAAATGGTTATCGATAATAAAAAAAAATGCCATATTAACGATAAATTATAAGGTTCTTTTAAGTTTGCAGTGGCTGACCAGATTTGATGAAAAACATTTCCATATATTTTTTTTAAATTCACTAGAAAATAAAATTATTTGAACTTGCAAAATATTGTTAAAATAAACATATATTTATATAATTCTCATCATATTTTTACAAGCGAGATATGGATACGTTATGAATTAAATTTGCATAATAACACACTGAATTTAGTATTCTTAGCCTCTTTTTTAAAGTTTAAAATTTATGAACGCAAATTTTAAAAAAATATGGCAAATTTTCTTCTTTTTTTTGTACGGTTCTTGAAAAGTTAAAAATAATATCTTGAATTGCAATTTAAGACAATTAAAAATAAAATTGTTTTCAGTTTTTCCCTTTTTTTTGAAAAAATCTTCCGTCAAAAGTATTCAAGATTTGAAAGGAGAAAATAAAATCTTTGAGATCCATATGATGTTATTTAAATTGTTCAAGGTCCGCGTTATAAATCGTAATGGTATTTTATACATAATAATATCTTAATATCGAGACGTGGTGAACTTATAATATTCGTTACATGCCAATTGAGAGTGTTAAACCCAGAAAATTAGAGCCTGACATCTGTTCTTTTTTTTGTCCGCCAATTTTTCGAAAATGTGAATAAGAAAATCTATTCGATTTTTAAAAAAAATTATGTTCCGCTACGAACTAAGTATTTTCATATAAAAATTATTTTAACAATATTACGTAATATATAAAATTTGAAAATTATTTAAATATATTGGAAACTACATCTATTTTAGTTAAATGTATCCCTAGTTGGGGAAATTAGGAACTTTTTTTAACTTTCATTTCCTACTCCAAAGAAGTGAAATAAATTTTATTATCGATTTGGATATGGGCGAACAAAATGTGGATAATATTTTAAATATATTACCATAGCGGTATAAAAAGGAATGGTACCTTAGATAAATAAGCAATTATCAATGCGTAATTAATATTTTTTTTAAAGTTGATTTTATATATATATAAACTTTTTCTTATAATATATTTTTTAAATAAATTTGTAACCAAGGAGGTGAACCCGGACCCTATGGATGGTCCGACACGGGTTCTAGGTGTCATAAAAAATCTTTAAAAATAAAAATATTTTTTTAAAAAATAATATAAATTTTTGTAAATTTTATTGACTTTTTTGTGGAATCATTTATTTTATCTTCGTTTTTTTCCTACAATTTTCTTGCTGGACTTCCATTTAATTTAGAAATTGATATCACTAGTGTAGGAAATAAAATTTATTATGTAAATTTTTTAAATATGCTATGTTATAGAAATAAGTTGATTATTTTTAAAGTGAATTGTGTAATAATATTTTAATTTAAATGATAAAGCACAACACGTTCGTCCTCAATTTGTATGATGCTAGAACGATTATTAAGTTTGAAAGATTTCTGTTATGATTTTATTATAGGAGCATGTAAAGTTATTTTGTCGGAAGATGATTTTTGCCAAATAAAGGATCTTACTAGTGTATTAGTTCCTTTAAAATAACAATATTAAGATTACAATCAGAACAATTATGTTTATTTGATTTTTATGGCATAAGGATTAGATGCCGATTGAATTTAGAAAAATTTACAATCCTTTTTATGCGAAATATTAGAAAACTGAAAATTCGAGAGAAACAATATTTGCAAAATAGTGTTGTATAAGCTTCTATATATTTAGACCCTCGATATCAAGTTTTATTGAGTATTGAGCAAAAACCAATGGCTAAAGACCATCTTAGAGATTTATGTTATACGCCATTATTTACAATATATTGGAGGCTACGACCATACCTACTGATTGTAGTGATAATAATAATAATGATAGCAACATTGATGATCTTGAAATTTTACTTTTAGATAGAAAAAAAAATCAAATTATCAACAGATAGAAAGGAGAGGATATAAAAATGTTTATTGCATCTCTAATAATAAAGTTCTCAGAGAGAATAAATAAGGATAAAAATATTTTAAAATTCTGGGAATTTTTTTTTTAATATATCTAGAATTATATAACTTATCTAGAATCTTCATGGCTGTATCGGCATCGCAGGTACAATAATTTTATAAAGATAACTATTTATTTTAGGTAAGGGTAGAACGTGAATTTTCATCTTTGAAATATATATTGTCTAGTTTACGTGGAAATCTCAAGGATGATATTTTAGAAGATATTATGATTGTGCGATTTTAAATATAAAATACTTCATTTTTTAAATTTTCATTTGTAATTATGAACATGTATATTTTGAAGTATAATAATAAATGAATGAAAAAAAATCTTATTTTGAGTCATATTTTTTATGTTCCCTGAACCCGAACCCGGGTCCTTTTAGCTTATTCCTGTAACCGGACTTGGACCCTTTCTTTCAAAGGGTTCACATTCCTGCTTGTAACACGGTCGCTTCTATTTTATATCTACTCAATTCAATTTTTTAAAATCCTTTTTATTTTCTATAGAATAAATTTTTACTTTCTTGTAATGAATAAATAATCTTAATTATTCGATTTTGAAGATCCAGATCCTTTTATTTACGAGATCGTGAAAAAACAAATTTAATTTTTTAAAAAGGCAGAAAAATTCTAAGCGACATGTCCTGGTTCGAATTTTTGACGCTTATCTCTATTTGGCCAAGGCTATACAGCTTTTGAACTAGGACGCCCTATGCGATTGTTGGCTTGGCATTGCATTTTTTTCTCGCATTTTTAGGTTTAGTCGAAGTCAACTGTTGAGAAATATGTCGACCGGACAAGTCTAAGTGATGGAAGGAATTTTTTTTATAAAAAAAAGATAGGTCTTTCGTGAAAAGCATATTTATAAAGTCATTAGGAAAACAAAACAATTTAAAATTGTTGCAGAGGTCCGACCCGAATGAAAAATTTTAAATCAAGGACCTTACATAGTGAATGCTCAGAGAGAGAGCACTTTCTACGTAAATACATATGTTGAAAAGTTTAAGGGTCCCCATTTAATTCCTATCATATTTTAAAGTTTATAATTGAGGTCTGCCTTTAAATTATCTATTAATCAGGTGCGAGTTATTAAGAAGAATCATAAAATTTCTTCTTTTTTTCTAACTTTATTTATGATGCATATTCAGGTAATTTATTTTTTCTAAAGTCGAGATTGGGACTCTAACGAAAGAATAAACTTTTTTAAATAAATCCATTGAATTCGTCACTAATTTCTTGCATAGTTTAAACCGTATAAATAGAATATTGGCTTACTGAATTGGAAAAATTAGGTTAAGTGCTAGGTTAAATATGGAAGCACGGAAAGCAAAGAAATTTTATTCATCTGCAGAAGGGATGAAATGTAAAATGTGACACTTTTCGGATAAACCTATCTAATGCCCTTTGATTTGTGCTTAAATCTATTATTCTGGAGATGCAATTATTGCTGTTAAACAGTTCGATTTGAGCCAATTTTTCAAAACGGCTAACTCAATATTTCTGCCAGAAAAAAATATTGCCGGAGCTTCCTCGCTACTAGATGTCCAAACCTTTGTACCATCTACGAGCGAGCAAAACATCCAGACTTGAGTGAGATGTTTCTGGATAAAATAGTGAGTTAGCCTTTTTTTAAAAAAAATTGGCCCAAATCGAGCCATATAACAATACTAGATGGGTCAGATTTTCTATCGGTACAGGGCCGCATCTATTTTCTGGTATCCGCTCGGGTTATTTATTCTTGAACTCGATATTTTGCGAATAGATGTCAAATCCTCCGAGTAAAATCTAGAGGAATACATTGTATCCCGGCTGAAATCTTAGCCGGGCTTTTTAACGACACTAGCACCAACTATGATAATTTAACCATTTTTATCGATTATATTATACTTATTACAAAAAAAAATATGGTTATGAATAAGATTCGTAAATATTTTCCAATTTTTCGAGCTACCGGTTCATCTATATTTTAGACATGTCCACCGCGTAGCTTTCCCGTAATTTTCACGCATTATACCTGAAAAATAATCACGTCTCTTCTCAAATCCATTTCTTCGATTTTTTTTGATCGTTACGGATAGAACCGGACCCGAAAATGTGTCCTCTGGAGGGCTACAATCTATATATATAAGTTGAATGTTACCCAATGACTTTTAATAATACCTGTACTGATGACTCATTCATTTCTATGCGTACTAGAGGTATGGCAGCAAATTTTTAAGCCCAGCCCGGTTCCATTTTTTTTGCTAAGGTTTTCCGCTCGGCTAGGGATTTTAAAATCCAGAAATATATCCCAATAGGGAAGTAACCAGTATAGATGAGGAATTCGGGTATAATAATAGCAAATTAAACACAAAATGTAGGAAAAGGATATCGTATTAGTGAATGAATGATTTTAGTATCTACTTTTTAGATGCCCGGTGCCCGACCCATTGTAATGACGTGTCACCAGCTGATTAGTATTTCGAGAACCTTCAAAATGCATTTTAATAAATGATGCTACATTTTACGATACGTAAAATTTATAAAAATATATCCCTTACACACATGCCAATCTTTATTTTTTCTAGAAACATTTTTTATTTGGACGATTTATAAAAAAAAAAGTGTAGTCATAAAATTATAAAAACGTTAGATCTTTTTTAATAAAAAAATGGGAAACATAGAAAATAAAAATATAAAAAATATCAATTTTGTTAAAAAAAAAATATATTATTTAAATAAATACAAATAGCAAAAATTATTACGTTTATCTTGGCTATCCGAAAATTTGACAAAAATAATATAATATTTAATGAATGATAACCTTTATAATACTCATTTTATTAAATGATAATTTTCAATATTAAATTTATATATAAATATACAATATACTGCAATAATAAAATCTCCACTAGGGATTGATTGCTATTACATTGGGGTGTTATGCCAAAAAATAAATTAACTAACCTTTAATATTAAATAAACCATAACATAATCATTTAATTAATGATAATTTTAAATAATTAAAATTTGAAAGATATATATATATTTATATATATAAACTATACTGAAATAATAAAATCTCCTATAGGGATTGATTGCCAATGCACAATAGATACTATTGTTGAAATGAGGTGTTATGTCAACAAAAAAAATCAACTTTCTAAATATAAATAAACTATAATTTTTAGTTTTTAATATATATAAATATATATATATACAAGAAATATATTATTATTTATTAGAAATCTAATTGAAAAATATATTAGAAAATTAATAATGAAGGACAGAAGAAGAATTAATGATAAGAATGCCAATAAATATTAGAAAAATCATCTCTGTTTACTATTATACTTTATATAATTTTAAATAAGCACCAAATAAAATGTTTGAAAGTTAGTAGTTATTTTTAACATTCATAAACTTAAATAATTAAAATTACATTTATGCCACGAAAGACACCACCCCCTTTTTGAGAAAGGTTCAATTTAAATAAATATAAAAAAAACATGAAAATCTTATAAAACGTCAATAATACTTTGAATTTAAATGTAATCAGATTAAATAAAGAAAAAATTATACAATTTTAGGTGTGTCAAAATAACTAATGAAATATTTGTCAATCAAAAATGAAGTACGATTGATAAACGAATTCAGATTTTAGTCATATAAGCAATTTAATAGCACTTTTTTTTCTTTTTGAGGGGAAAGAGCGGATATATGTATTATGGGCGAAGCGATGTGTACAAACAAATATTTTGAAAAAGTAAGGATAAGTTACTCTAAAATTCACCAAAAAGGTTTTTCAGTGTCGACATGATCCCAAACGGCGAAATAGGTGTCACCGTCTCTGTCGTTCCTCATCTCAGAAGGGAGAGATCCTCTTCTGGATCTGGATATTGTATCCAAACGTGAAGACACACTTTGGTGCGTTAAGTCGGCACCAGACATTAGGGATACTCTGTAATTATTCCCGTAGTTGTTGTCCCAATGTTCTGAGTTAGGGTACTTCAAGCATATGGCGAATTCCATAACCTTCTTTTCCTGCTGGCCGGAAGATTCTGAGACATCGTGTGGAATAGAAATTGAAGGTAGAGGTATTCTGAATTCAAAATTGTCAAATTTACTCAGCCGCTGGTCGCTGCCATGACTTGCCAATGGCGTTGGAACATATGAGCAAGGCAAATCGATCCATGTATTCCAGACATCAAAGGTGACCCGTACGAACACCATTCGACTATCGATAGCGGTATTATGTCCACTGTTAACTTTAACATTGCCCTTCAAGCAACTGATTGGTTTAGAGATAGAGGGAGAAGATGTCGAGGTAGTACGGGTATGATAAGACGTGGTTGACGTTATGAAAACAGATTCCAAACATAAGAGATCAGTTTCAAGCTTCAGGCAAAATTTGGCATAATCGGAGTTGGGAGAATGGAACTGGGGCATCCACATGGTCGAGACCGTACGGGTGGAGTTGGTGGCCGTAGTAGAAATCGAAGAGGATTGCAAAGGAACAACGTGTGGTGAAGTGGCGGGATAAGTACTTCCTGGAAAATTTCCCACATTGATTACTTGGTAAGGATTTACACTAGGAGAGTTGAGACTCATTCTAGACATCTGATCAGAAACAGACCTAATGCTAGTAGGAACATTCGTAGGATCGTCACGAGAGACTCTAGCTGATATACTTTCAGGTGGACATTCTGAGTCTTCGGTCATAACTCTGATGGATACCAAACTTTGTCCGACATCATCGGCAAACGTTACCCTTTTCTTATTATGACCTGAAGCCATAACTTTGCTTTTGGACGAAGGGGTAGATAGGATAGGCTTGGAAGGCATCCTGATGTTAGCATTTAGGCTAATTATCCGTGAATCTGGGTTGGTTGTGCTCGGGTGGTTGTGTTCAAGATGCAGATGATCCGAGGTACCGACTGGGTTATCTGGAATGCCGACCGAATCGGGTAATATCCTTTTCGAGGCCTCTTCCGTTAAAACATCCGGTATCTCTTCTTCATTTAAGGCTACATTATCGGTAATATATGGGCGAAAAGATTTTCAGTATATGAGCATTTGAGATATTATAAAATGTGACGGATTATACTATTGTTTAAAAAAAATAAATAAGCGGAGGTAATAACAAACTCAATTTTTTAGGCCTAACTTTCATACGCGTAGCGAAAATTTGCCCGCTTCCGTAATTATCATTTTAAACTAATATTCTAAAAAAAAATTACTACACTTATACCCACCCTCTCTCCTCTAAAAAAATATTTAATCAAATATATAGCTACAAAAAATTTAAGAAAGAAAGAATAAGTTTTGAGTTTAAGAATTTATTAATGACTATAATTCAAAATTTACTAAAAGGAAAAGGTGAAAACTACAAATTATTTTTTACAGGAGGTACCATTTGAACGATCTTCCGGATATGGCCCGACCGGGTTTCATATTTTCAGGTCCGGCCCGGATTTTATTAAATTTTTTATAATCTATAATGGCGATAATATAGACCCGACCTGAGTATTTAAATTATAGGCCCGGTTTGGGTATATTTGGTTGTAGTTCTCTGATATATAATGGCGCCAAAGACTCGGAAATGAGATGTAAAACTTTCTAATTAAATTTATGAGCATAAAAGTTACCATATTAAAAAAAACCTTAGCTACGCCTATGAGTAGTTTGAAGTTGGCAAAGGGGGTGAGTATTTTATAAATAATTGAGTTTGTGTTCACGATAGAATTATTTTCATTGTAAGAAGAAAAAAAAAATCTATTTTTCATTCAAACCTTTTGAACTAAGAAGACAATCCGAGTTAGAGATACAATTCTTACTACGATATTCTTGAAAGTTTTGCCAGGCAAAGCTCTGCTGCTCAAGATAATTGTTCCGGAAGAGAGATCGAAAATTTTTGATCGAGGGCTCGACAACCTCGACTAGGGGAGAAAGGCACGGCCCGAAATCGACATTATAATTATGTTGGCGCCAAAACAATCCTTCTCTTTCATCCTCCAGGAAAGCGTAATACTCCAATCTCGCGGCCAATAAGCTGTGCCCGCCTACTTTTAAATCCAAATTCGAGTTGAGGAGAGAGGATGATTTGTGATCTTTTTGATTAAGATTGACGTTTCTCTCGTTGTCACCAAAAATTGCTGATATATCGCATTTCGCCTTTACCTTGCCTACGTTTACCTTCACCCTTTCGAGATCAACGCCCTCGTGAAAATATTTCAAATCACTATGGTCATCGCTACCATCCAACTTGGAGTCGCGAGATTGCTTCTTCTTTTTATCTTTCTTGCGGCGCAAAACCCTTTCCGCCGTTAACTCCGGAGTTCTAACGCTTTCCGGGGCGCCCTGAGTGGGTGGTTTGGAGTTTTTGAAGGAGGCTTGGCACTTTGGCTGTTTGTAAAGCGAGCCAAAAGACTTCATGGTGGGCGGGGAGGATCCTGAGGGGGGCAAACCAGCGACCATGCATTCAAAGTCTATTAAGGGCATGAGTACGATTTGATTTTATTTTAGAAGAATTCGTATAGGTACAATCGTTTTATTTATAGGAGACGGGCTGTGACGTGCGACGATGTTGTCCTTAAAGATTTTGAGTTCTTGGCGATTCCATCATGGCTTGATTTCGGTTTTGTTCTACGATGTCAAGAAAAATATAATTTTACATTTTGTTATATTTGATCTCACACCCTGCAATTGGCGAGAATTCGCGAAGTATACAAAATTCGCGACGACAGCATATTTTGCATACTTCGCCGCGCGGGTTATATATAAAGAAGTAAACTAACGCGTTTTTAATCCGATTACGATATAAAGTTGTCATTGGATATTATGCTGACACCAACCAATATCCGATATCAATTGTGGGGGGGGGGGGAAGTTTGAGTGAAAATAAACTAAAAAATATCTCATTCTTAAAATTTAATCTATATTTTATAGGGCATTATAACTACATATATATATATCTCAAACATTTTACGGGGTTTAGACCTAACCCAGAACTCGACATCACAATTCTTTTTCCCCGAACCCGTATAGTATACTATCTCCCGAAAATATTTAAGTCTATGAACTCGGGCCCGATTTTAATTTTAATCATTTATGACTACTTTTCTTCAAAAAAAAGTTAAGAAATAGGTATACAACTGTCACAACTTGATAGACGTTTTACGAATTAAAAAAAATAAAATAAATCCTCATTCTATACGATGGACCGAATCTAGATCGAACGCGAATTTAGGATCGGCCTATCTCGACCCCTGGACAGAGCTTTTTTTTAAATATTCCGAAACGGCTCGAATTCTGATTTTTCATTTTATATAATTATACTCAATGCATATCGGCCAAAAAAACATTCGTTGTTACAATTCTATGAACGGTAACATATGTCCCGAACAGATATTAAAATGATAGGCTAGAAGGAATTGAATAATTACTATTCTTATTCGATGAATGGAGGTCCGCACCCATCAAAATTTTAATGCCCCGGCTCATTTGGAATTTAGTTTTTTTGACAGGCCCGGTCAAATTAATTATACCTAATCGGGCGTTTCTAATTTTTTTATGGCTGCGATGCCTCCGTTTTTAATAAATACAAGGAATATTCCTATTAGTAGACACTAAAATAAACATTACATTATAAAACACTATCAAATTCATCAAAATCCAACCCGATAATTTTTTTTGCACGGCCTAAATGAATTTCCCAAAACGTTACACGCTCCGGGCTGGGCATTGCAGATCCTTTAATTACGAATAGAAAATTATTCGATTCGTTCAATACGAATAATCCATTACTCGAACCGTATTTGTTTTTGAAAAGGCCGCCTATTAAGTTAGAATCTAGAGTCTTGGTCTCATATGCCGCCCGATACAAATAGGTTCGAGTTCGGCTTCAGTTCGGGTCCAACGGGTCTCATCATGCAAGACAAGGGGGGGGGTAAATTTCTAAAAACCGCGAAGTAAAATAAGGAATATAATCGTAACAACACATTTTATCGCTAAAAATTCCTTTTTTTGTTCCTCTACTAAAAAAATTGGTGTTGTTAATATTACCCAAGTCTGAAAATTTTTGCTCATATCTGGTAGTAAGATTTAGACATCAGTTAACGGAATTTAGAGGCTTGGGTTAAATTATAATGGCTAAAATCTTAATTTAAAATGTGGAAATCGAGTCTTTTAGATTCAGGAATTTAATTTTGATAACGAGAACTTAATCGAAACCGATTTTCTAAAAGAAGTCCGAACCCGCCCCGGGTCTTACCTCGGGTTCGATGGATTGCCCACAAACCGTTTTCTGTTTAATCTGTGAATTTGATCCTCTTTTTTTTGGTGGTAAAATATTTCGTATTATTTATTTTATTTTCACGATATTCGAAATTACAGAGAATATAGCCCTTTCCGTTGAGCTGTGCCGCTATACTTTAAAACTTTTCTCGATATATGCTTGCGGCAGCCTGAAAAACGCAAAGGTTACTTTTGCATTTTTTATAGTCTCACGTGTGTTGATAACCGGCTGAGTCGGTTTTGCAAAACGGCTAACTCAATATTTTACACAGGAAAAATATTGCCTAAGCCAGATTTCGCTAATAGATGTCTCTAAGACCTCTGTAACATCTATAAGCAAAAAATCTTCAAGTTTCCATAATATTTTTCTGAAATAAAATATTGAGTTAACCATTTTTAAAAAATCGCCTCAAATCCAGCCGTTTAACAACACTAGTTTCATGACATATTTTTTTTTGGCCGAAGTCTTCTTATTTTAGATAAACAACAAAAAAAATTTTTTACATTTTGAAATATTTTCCTTTTTAAATTTTCTTCATTTTTTTTCTTTAAGAAAAAAATTTTAAAAATTTAATAAATTTTCAAAAGTTATACATTTCTCTAATATAAATAAAATAATAATATAAAATAGCAGTAACAACAGCAACCGCAAGTCAAGTTTAATTACTATTTTTTATAGTTTTCTTTATACAAAATTATATAATATAATATATTTAATTATTTAAAGAGATAAATTGAAATGACATTTGATCTCGTCTAGCAAAAATCTTCTTTATTTCAATCTTATTTTAATATTTTAAAAAAATCCCTATTATTTTGTTCGAAGATTTTATAAGAATTCTGCAAAAGTAGGCCTGATATTTTATAAAAAAATTCGGGCCGGGTCATGACTGGCCTTGAAATTTTTTAAAAATATATAAAAATTAAATCAATTTTATGTTGAATTTTTTAGGTAAAATAAATATATCGATTTTATTTATAATAAAAACTACACGCATATAAAATACATCTTTATTTTAAGTAATTATAAAATTTAATTTTCTAAGTTAGATAAATTCGGGCCGGGTCGATAAAGTTTAAAAAAATACGGGTTCAAGCCGAGCCGGGTTTGAAAAAATTAGGCCGGATACAGATCATTACTATCCTATCTATATATTTCGTTCATTATTTATCAGCATTTATTTATTCTTTTTCTCAATTATTTTCTTTTCATATTTTTCTGTTTTTTTAAAAAAATTTCTTTCACCCAATTTTAAAACGTTTTACAATATGTTTTTCCATCCTTTCTTTGAAGGATTCTTAAATAATGGCTCAATTTTTCAAGTCATGTGACTTATTAATATTTTGTAAAATGGAAGGCCAATCGTTTATAAATTGTATCAATGTTAAGATTTAAAAGGTCAGGTTTAACTTTACAAAAATATTTCAATACATTTGTAACAAATTTTATATAAAAAAAACTTGTAAGTAACTAATGTTTTTATTTTTAAATTTTATCAAAATGTTTTTTGTACCAAAGATTGGCAAATGCTGGCCGGGCTTAGTACTTTAATCAGGCCGGGTTGAGCGGGGCTTAAATTTTTAACTATAATATCATTCAATTTTTGTGAAATAAACTGATATATATTTTAAAACATTTTGTTAGAATATTATATATATTTACAATTAAAAAATAAATTTATTTTATATTTAAAATAAATTGGGGCCGGGCTGGGAGGAAAAATAATTAATTTCGGGCCGGCTTTTCGGGATAAATAAAAACAAAATACGGTCTGAGTAGGACTTGTAAAAATTAGGCCCGATACAGATCAAAAATTTTATAAGGATAGTTGTTAAATGTATAGAAATGTTTTACAACAAATCATCCTGACCTTATTTTCTCTAACTAGTGAATTTTACGGTTCAGAATGCACAGAGTTAGAAATGAGTGAGCTTGAACAAGTATTCTCTCTATGGCAATTATGGTTCTTATTCTATATACGTATTATATAAAATTTCATATCTATTGTGTCACGTCGAAGTAAAATTTGGAGAGTGTTTGGGGAGGGGGAGGGGGTTGATCACCTATAATACTAAAGCTTTAAAGGGTGCAATTTTTTCAACCATAATCGGTATCCGAAAATTTTATGCGGGTTCGACTCTGGATCTTATAAAGATAATTTTTTAAATACATCAAGATAAGGGTATTTAAAAGGTAAGAGAAAATATCCGGACCCGAACCAATACCCGATATCCGCTAAATTTTTATATAACAGAATAAATAGTGTGATAAATAAATGAAGGGAAGGAAATTATTTTTAAAAAAAGAAGAATACGATTAAGAAAAAGAAACCAGCAGATATCATTTTTAATCTATAAATTTATAAAAATTATTCGATATTTTTTTCAAACAGCTGCTCATGCTTGCTTATATACGGTATAAAAGCTTATAATATTAGCTTTTCTAAGAAATCGTTATTAAATAATAAATTGCAAGTCTCAATTTAAATCGATATTATAAGCATTTTTTAACGTCATTCATTTTCTTATAATAAAAAAGTGAAAATTCGTTAGTATAATATAGAGGGGGGTAGGCATTATTTTTCAAGTTTATATATTCCATCACCTCCACCCTCTACATAAAATAAATAAAATTGACACGAATCAGCTTATTATAAAGTTAATTAAGAAGATCAACGCTCATCTATATATAATACATATCGTGTAACCTAATTTAATTTTGCTGCTTAACTACAAAAAAAATAAATAATTTGAAAACGCAGCATAAAATCATATTAAATTAAAAACTTATTTACTTAAATATTTTTAAAAAAAAGTAGATGATATAAATCAATTTGATTTAATCATGCCGAAATTATACTTCATCCCACCGGCTTATCTTATTTCGCTGGCATTCACCTCCTTATTCATGTTCCGACCCGTAATTTTTTCATATAGCCGTACCCAAAAAAGATGGCCCACAATGAAAACTAGTCTAGCCCATGCTTATGGCACCCTAATAGTATATTTCTACCGCTTCTTGAGCCACGCAAATGAACAGTCTGATCCACACATTCCCTACCATGCATTTTAGGTTTTTTTCCATAAACAAATAATAATTTTTCACAATTGTTTTATTCCACTTTCTAATTCGAATTATTCGAGTTTGTATAATAATACCTTGACTGACGATGGGGCAATGTCACATGGGAGAATTGGGCTAAGAACAATTCTTAAGATGAGGCGATATCGACGTTTCACGAGTTTGAAGTGTATGATATTTAATTAATTTTAAAATTAAAAATATATTAATTAATTTATTGTAATGTAACAGAAACAAGTTTATATTATATATATACATATTAAATCTTCCTTTATTTAAAAAAAGGACCATTTTCTCAGTAGATAATATATTTTTTTTAATTAAAATTCGTAAATTTTGCCAACGTGTCCTATTAATTTTTGAACCTTAAAAACTTTTAAAACTAACTATAATTTATGAGTGGCAGGTGTCAAAGACAAACCAATCTCTATAATGCCCATCTCATGAATGGTGGGGAAATAAATTTTAAGATGATCTCCAAATTATCCTCGTGGCTAGCTGACTCTCTCTACCTAGTACCCCCCCCCCGCGCGCATCGTATAACAAATTCAAAAAAATTTAAACAATCTTTTAACTGAATCGGAATGAAAGAAATAATTTTTTTTTACCTTTAATGGCGTTTTAATAATCTTCTCTTCAATTATCCGATGAGCAAAAAGTCCATAAACAAAATTAATTAGAAGCAGATTGTTGTTATATTAAATTTAAATAAATTATATTTACAAATTTTATAAAAAAAAACCAGACTATATTTTTTTTTAATTTTATAAATTCAAAAATTAGAAATATTCTAAAAATTTAAAGAAAGCGAATTTTAGAAAATTTGATAAAATAATTCTAAGCGTGGCGTATTGTAAATGATATTAACGTTTTTATCAGAATCTTTAGTCGCGTTGCGGTTCAGGAAAAGTATATATTTTTTTCCGTTACATTTTCAGATAAAAACTCAGGCTAAGTGTTGTTAAACAACTCTTACGCAAATACTGGATAGATGTCCCAAGCTATGAGCAAGATCTGTAGACGCGCGTATCCGTTTTGGCTAAAATATAGGGTTAGTAGCCATTTTTAAAAATCTAAGCGGAAAATAATTCCCAGGAAAAAAAATCCCCAATAATAATTCTTAAAAATTAATTTTCCTTAATTTATTTTCTCGAAATTTTTAAATATATTATTTGAGGATTTTTATTTCGTGGATATATTTATAGGGATTATTTCTCCTATTTTATTAATTTTGTAATTTTTAATATCTTAAAAAACGGAGATTTTTTTTCGGGGAATCATTTTCCTAGATTCTTAAATATCAACCCGTTTAACAACACTAACTCAGGCATTAGGCTAATGGCGTCAATTAACAACAAATCGGCATGGTTCCAAGCATCATTAAATTTATGTTTTATGTGTGAGCATGAGATTGGGGGAGGAGGGTGGAAGGTAGTTCTACCAGCATAAGATTCAATATGGAATATAAGGTAGATTTTTTATTTCTTTCTTCCCTCATCTGAAGTGATGTTACATAAGAAAAAAATGAAATCCTTATTTTATTGATGCGCATTTTGTGTTTTACACGGTGAAATGGAATGGAACTATCATTACTTAAGAATGCGTATTTGCAAATTGTCAATGCCGAGGTAATTCTTAAATTTAAAAAATTATTAATCTCATATTATGTATGCAGTGTTATTTTCAATATAAAAACGATTATTTGGTATGGCAAAGGTTATATTTTCCGATCTCGCTCTAGAGTTAGGGATGACGATAGAAATGTTATTATTATCGAAATGCAAAATAAAAAATAAATAAAATATATATTATTATTTGAAATTATAGTCATATTTTTTTTAAATTGTGGGAAAAGAGGATATAAGTAAAAAATATTTCAAAAAAAAATTCTAAAGTAGCGGTGGCGATTTTAAAATTAACTTTTAACAACACTGCTATATATAGTCACTTAAACATATTTTTTTTGAAAAAAAATTCACTGATCAGAATAATAGTAAATTTGTTACTCCCACCTCGATAGGATAGGAAAATTTCTGAGTTGTTAAAACTAGTGTTGTTATATGCTCGATTTTGAGCCGATTTTTAAAAAAGGGCTAACTCAATTCAATATTTTATCAAGAAAAATATTACTCAGATGGCACTAAGGTCTGGACATCTATCTATTAGCGAAATCTGGAGCCTTAGGCCGCATTCATAGTGGATCCGATCCGACACGATTTAACAGCTGATCGATTTTTAAAATCGGTTTATGAGAATCAATTTTTCTTTTATAAAACCAATATTTCTTAGGTTATTATCATGTATAGAATTAAAGACAAAATTAATATTATTACAAAAAAATTGATCTCATAAACAGATTTTAAAAATCGATCAGCTGTTAAATCGTGTCGGATCGGGTTCACTATGAATACGGCCTTAGGCAAATTATCTTTGGCTAAAATATAGAGTTAGCCTTTTTTAAAAATCAGTTTATGAGAATCAATTTTCCTTTTATAAAACCAATATTTCTTAGGTTATTATCATGTATAGAATTAAAGACAAAATTAATATTTATTACAAAAAAATTGATCTCATAAACAGATTTTAAAAATCGATCAGCTGTTAAATCGTGTCGGATTGAATCCACTATGAATGCGGCCTTAGGCAATATTTCCTTGGCTAAAATATTGAGTTAGCCGTTTTTTAAAAATCGGCCCAAAATGCCTACGATTCCCGACAACATTATATGAATCTTTTTTTTTAAGCAAATTATTTTGAAAGAAAGAGAAAATCTAAAACATAAGAAATGAAAAAAATAATATTTTCAAATATTATTATTTCCGGGTGTTCTGATCCATTCAGTAAAAAAGGCCACTCAACATAAGGCAGAGAACTGAAAAACTTTTTACATTATACTATAAACCACCTCAAGGAATAAATAATTTCAATTTTTTTTAGAAAAAATGATCTCTAAAAATATTATCGATCAGCTGTTAAATTGCTAGTTCGGGTGCTGTCTGTGCCTCATGGATACAATTCGGCAATCCGTCAGCATGTTCGTGTTTGTAAGTTTTTAAAAAAGTTGTCGAAAGAATAATAAAATACTTAAAATACTCGGGTCCCGGGAAGAGGGGATCAGAAATATTATTAGGGGAAGAAATTTTACGATCTCTGATGTGGAGGTAGGATAATTATTTTAATTTTTTTTTTTGTAAGTAACCCCAAATGACATTATAATACTACCTAGACTGACGACGCATTCATAATAATGCATTTGAAGGAGTTCGATTTATCTCAGCCAATGAACAAATTTGCTTCCTTATTATCTCGATGATCAGGCAATTTTATAAAGTTTGCGTCAGACATAGGAACAAATCGGTGTCTCGTATAAAATTTTTAGTAAATGATAATATGGGTAGCGTTCCCAGCTGTTTTCATTGATGTACACTTTGAAATGAATGCATCGTCAATCAAGGTATTATATGTGGGTAACCCCACCCTCCAAAAAAAAATTTCGATATTTAAATTAATATACCCTTAAAACCTTTAAATTATTTTCTTACTTATTGTCATTCTTCTTTAACTACTACAGTGTTGACAAGATTTGATAGAAAAAATTTCCATATTTTTAAATTTATTTAAAAAATAAAAATTAGCAAAAAAAAAATTGTTAAAAAATAACATGTTTATGATAATTCTAATCAATTTTTACAGGTTAAATAAATTTAATTTAACAAACGAATTTTTAAAAAAAATACGGAAATGTTTTTATTAGTGTTGTTAAACGACTCGTTTTGTTTGAGCCGATTTTTAAAAAACGGCAAACTCAATATTTTAGCCATAAAAATATTGCTAGAGCCACAAGATTTCGCTAAAAGATGTCAGAACCTTTGTTCCTTTTGCAAAAAAGATCTTCAGGCTTGTCTAATATTATTCTGGGTGAAATATTGAGTCAGCCATCGGCTCAAAACTAGAGCCGTTTATCAGCACAAATCTGCACAACACTGTAAATATGTTGCAAAGATATCACGGGTTTTTAATAATATAACAAGAAAAAGCATTTTTTTTTACGTTGATTTTTTTGGTTCCCAAGTTAAAATTAAAAATAAGGAATTTTTCCCAGTTAAAGGCTCCTCATTATTTCCCAAATCGAATCCAAGAATATGGGAAATTAATTGTGCCGAGCTTAGAATCTAAAACCGGATTTTGATTGGATAGAAAGGGATATAGAGCGAAATAAAAAATTTTTCTTAATTATTTAAATTTAAATCTATAATCCATTATATACATATTACTTAATTTATTCATCAAATCTTTTTATTTTATATAAAAAACGTAAATAACACGATTAATAAAAATTATATGTATTTTTTTGCTATCATAAGGAAAATTAAACAATTTGACTTTGTTGTTTTAAAACGATATGTGAGATGAAATAGCAAATAATTTAATATTTATTTTATTTATTTTTTCCTATAATCACATACATTTTAAATCAATGTGTAAATAAAGTTTTTAAATAAAATAAAAACAAAAATAAACAACAAAAAAAAATTAAAATTAAATAGGAAAAATAAAAAATTAGTTAATGGTGGGAGTAGTCACGTAAAACAAGACATTTTGTTCGTATTTTATGAGATTTGATTAATTGTTAGTTTCGCAAAAAGACGAAAAATATGGCCCATATCGAAAAAGATTATACACAAAAAAATATTTAAAAAAAATAAATAAATTTTAATTACTTACAAATAAAGTAAATAAGATTGTAAAAAGTCGCGTGACCAGAAGGTGAAATTTTTGCTCTCGAGGGAAGGGAATTTTGATAAAGAAAAATGTGTAGTAGGAAGGAATCATCTCCAAAGGATCTTATCCGGAAGGGTAAATTCTGTCTCGAGTTTTTCCCTTATTACCAAATTATTCATTTTAAAATAAATATCGGGTGAAGCTAGAAAAACCTGCGCTAAATATTTTTACCGCACAGGGCTTATTTAAAAATTTCCGCAGGTTATAATATCCTAGGTATAACGTCTTATTTATATAGTGAGTGCATGTTCAAGCGATTCTTATATAAACGCTTCATAATTTTATTTTATTAATATGGAGTTTTTCAAAAAAGTAATATAGCTGTTGTAATTTCGCTAGCGATTGATTCGCGTCGCTTAAGGAATTCGCGTTTACTATAAATGATACGCAGAAATTGAGTATTACAAAAGTAAACAATGCATTTCAAAAAGTATCGTGCAAATAGGTCAAATTACCACTTGGAGCTAGATACAATTTTTAAAATGAATTTTCGTTACTTTTTTTATACATTCATTTTGCTTTTTTGTCCTAAAACCAGTTCACAAAGAATTCGGGTTTTTTCTAAAGAAAGCTGACTAACCTTAGTACCCACATAATAATTGGAAATGGGGGGGGGGCTAAAACCCCCTTTCTGGTTGTTTATTAAATATAAAATAAATATTAAATGTAAAATGTAAAATGTAAAAAAAATAACTTGTTTTTTAAAATGGAATATATAAAAATTAATGAAATAGAAAGACAGACGATAATATAATTTTAAAAAAAAATTCTGTTTTTTTTATAACTTAGTTATAATTTTTAATCCACTAGGAAAACAAAAAATGTGTTAAGTTTTTTTTATTAAAAAGTACGCAAAACGTTAACGCTCAAATTGTGCGCCTTTTTACGTTTTAATAAAATAATTAAAAATGCTACGATAAGTTGCTTAACCGCAAGCACTTTAATAACTTAATTAAAAAATAATTACCATATTGCTGCCTTAAATCATTTATTTTAGCATTTTTATATGCTGTGCCATTAGTGCCATCTATCGTAATAAATAAAAATATATATAAAGAAGAATTGGACATTATCCATTTTCCGGGTTGATGTCTACATTCTACTTTTATTTCTTGGCCAGTATCTTGCAAGTTATTATAAGAACGACAAAAATGATGACGGTTGGCACCAGTAGAGCGAATACGACCGAACCCATATCCGAGCTGTTATCCGGCGTTATTGTGAGGCGTGCTGTCGACAAAAGTTTTTTGCCTTTCCAACAGCTTTTAGTATTCGAAAGGGTAAGGGGGGGAGTGGGTGGTAACGAAGAGAAAATTTATAATACTTATATAATTTTTACAAAATTTGGGATGGATCTTTTATCCCCGAGTCGGCCTTCCCCGAATTGATCATTTCGTGAAACCTGCCTTAGCCGAGTTTTTTTTTAAATTAAACCCTTTCGAAAATATCTTGGTAGTATTTTTTTTTAATGTTTCAAATGGAAAGTTATTGAATGATTAAAATGATCAAACATAATTGTGATTTCTTAACTAGTTAATTGATTTATATTTCGGCTGAGAATTTTTTTTGTTGTTATTATATCATTTTTTCAACACAAGGAAGGAAAGAAAGAAAGAAAGAAAGAAAGAAAGAAAGAAAGAAAGAAAGAAAGAAAGAAAGAAAGAAAGAAAGAAAGAAAGAAAGAAAGAAAGAAGAATGTTTGAATGATTGAATGAAAGAAAGACTGAAAGTTAGAGGTCTTTCTTACATGTTTAATTTTACCAGTTGGAGAAGATCGAGTATTAATTGGACCACGGGGTTTGTTGAGCCTTATTTTAAGTTTATTAAGACCTATAAATACTTTTAGGTTTTAAATGTCAATAAATCTATTTTGAAAATTGTGATTTAAATAAACTGTTTTCTTTCATTGAGTTAAGTATGTTTATATATAATTAATTTACATATGACAAAATGCTTGATTCTAAAAGTATATTAATAAACAAAATATAAGATTTTTTTAAAAAAATTGGTTTCTAAGGCCATTTAATTATATGACAAATGTTTTTTTTCTTTCTTTCTTTCTTTCTTTTTTCCTTCCTTCTTTCTCTCTTTCTTCTCTTGTCATATATATTTTTGTATGAGTTCGCCAAAAAAATGGATTGTTGATATTATCATGGTTATCTAATATCTACTTATAAAATAAATGTTAGATATAAGAAATACTAAAATTGAGAATAATTATTTATTTGCAATAATACAATGTGATTTCCTATTTATAAAAAATGAAAGAAATCCTATTTTTTAAAAAGGTATTCTCAATCTGAACAATTTGAAATTAAAAAAAAAATGAACATAGAACACTATAATATTCAACCGGCGTTATATACTTGTATATCGACTTAATCTATTTAATATAAATTTTTGATGTGATATTATATTTATACATAAATGAATCATATGTTTTTTTGAAAGAATCCTATTTTTTAAAGAAAATCTCAATTAAAAAACATGTATAGATAAGCACCGCATTCACAGTTACCCGAATTCACCAAGAAATGAGCAAAAATTAGCAAAAATTCTACATCGCGCGTAGCGTTATTTAATCAGCTACGTAAACTTTAAGTCTCATCTTAAGCCGCATGTCCCGAAACAAAAATCTTTTTCAAGTCTTGAGAAGCAATTTGATTACCCTCCCCCCCCCTAATTTCCTGGAGTTCCTTCTTTCCAGTAAAAAAACACCCCAAGGCCGAGGTGATAGTGTCCGGTTAAACTTTTATGGAACTGAGTAAATAATCGGGATACTCTATATATAGGTATTGTGACGAGTTACCGATAAAACACAAAATAAACTTTCCGGGTAGCTCCGCTTACAATTGTTAGTCGGCTTATAGTTTTATTTTATAATGAAAGTCTCACCTCCATATGTTGGAATCTGTGAATCTCAATTTCCTGAAATGCAATGAATAGTTCTTGTCGATAAACATTCGTCCTTTGGTTGATTTTACCAAATCTTTTCGGTGGATTTCCGCTGTCCCGTTTTTCCATACAACCTCTGTATGCGCATGTTTTCTTATATTCGTTGCGCAAAAAAAAGGTATGTATTATATAAAATCCCATCATGAGATCATTGGTAGAATTTTTAGACATCCCAAACATATTTTTATTTCTATGATATTTGATTTTATATGATTGTATTCTATCTAAAAAAAAAATTTGTCTAAGGGCATCAATCATTACTTTTAAGAAAAGAAAAACAGGATAGATTCCAGTCTTATAGTGTGATTAATTAATAATAGAATAAGCTAAAATGGCTAAACCCTGTTAGATAACAGCCGTTTATATCTCATAAAAACTCTAACAAGTTACCCTATTTTTCTGTTAATCTCACTATGACAAATTATCTAATTATAGTGAAACTAGAAAGTAATAAAAAAAATTTCTATTTTTTTACCTCGGACACTTGAGTAATAAACTTTTGCCCCTTTCTATGTAAAATGTATTCCTTTGAGCAAATAGCGGGTCTTCAGGGTTATTCTATTAGTTATTTTTATTATATTTTTTAACATTTGATTGGTTACGATTTATAATGTATAAATTTGTCCAAATTAATACAGACCAAGACTATATATTTTGAAGTCAGGTTGCGTCTTTTAATGGCTGACTTCATTACATGTACACTCTATAATGCTTTTCTAATGAATGAATCGTTGTCTTGTCTAGTTTAGTATTAATGCTTGGGCAAGGAAAGACCAGTGTATTCTAGCAGGTGTTTCTTTCTCATTAGTGATTAAATTATTATTTAGAATAATAGCAATAATTTTACTATATCAAGGGGTGACTCCAACATAAATTTTACAAAATATACAAGTTAGAACATTTTACCTCTCACCATATGGGAATTACTCCTCATTCATGGTTAGCTCGGATTCGCAACAAAGTATACAAAATTCTTTTTTTAAAGGTGATGGGGAAATTTTGAAAATGTATGTTTCATCATTTAACTTATATGAGTTATCAATTTTAGCAAACCCAATTAAACAACAAAAATTACATGTTGATTCGACATAAATTACCGTATCACAAACTAACCAATCTTATTTCAATCTTCCCGTGGAATTATCCCAGCCGGCACTATTATAAATGGGAATCCCCGCCTTTCTTGTGGAAGCTATAAAGTTAGGGTGGAATCAGGGACTTTCATTCCTAAATTGAAAATTTGAGGGGCGATAAGTAGTTATAAAGATGCTCTGGTTATTTAAATATAATTGGAGGGGGGGGGGATATGGATTTGATTTAGATTTCTTGGAAAAGGCAGTGGAGGGGGGTAAATTTTTCGAGTGCGAGGGAGTGCGCCTAAAATACTGGGTGCGGTTAAGTTCTTTATATAATTTATAGACCCATGGAATCATCGATATTAACTCAAAAATAAATATACCATCAAAGAAAAAAAAGGGAACAATAATAATAAAATTTGAGAAAATATGCGCTTACAATGTAATTTTTTTTCCCTCACTTAATTATACCTAATAATAAAGAGCCCATCCTCAAAAAAATACATATAATGCATATTTTTGCCAAATTTCAGGAATTTCATTCTTAATAGGAGTATAACGATATTGCGGTTTGTACTTTTACCCCGCTTCTAGGAATACTCCGATATTCCCTACTTTATTTTTCCAAAAAAATATCAGATACAAAACGTAAATTTGAATGTATCGCAATCCATCAATTTTGTTTTATAAGTTATGCTTATGATTATATGAGCGATCATTCACAGTTTTTGAAACTATTATAACGCTTGAACGGTTTGAAACTTAAATTGGCTGTATTTTAATTTTTTTTAAAATATACCCGGAGTAATCGCCATTATTAGCTATAAAAATTAAAAATTAATGTGATATATTTCAAAAAATCCGGGCCAGGCCGGAAATTTTTTTAAAAACAAATCTGGGTCGGGCCGGAAAATATAAAATCCGGCCCGAGTCGGGCCGTGCTAATGGTATATCTGCAGGTCTCTGACAAAAATATAAATAATTTTATGAAATGATATTTAGTTCCCTGTGCGGTCATTAAAAAAATAAAATTCTCAAGTTACCTTTATTTCCTTATAAAAGGCATCGAAAGAGTTAATAAATATTTTATCTTTACTTTTTTAAAAACAAAAAAAAAAGGTTGTATAAAATTATTTAAACAAGGATATTTGATATTTAAATAAACTTTCATGATATAGGACACAAACATCTTAACACGATGCTTTGTTTGCGCAAACTAAGAAATAAGTATTTAATAAACAGCACCTATCCTGGAGTATGTTGGTAGCAAGAAATACAAATAAATAGCGAATCATTTACTTATTTTATCCTAGTGGGTGTATAATTCTTTAACATTTAAATAAGCCTGATTTTCCGGAATTTATTCCAGCATATGCATAGTATACCAAGCAAATACGCTATGGAATTTCCCGACATTTTGTCATCAAATTTTGAGATCAATTTTAAATTTAAAATCGATTTTCCTTATTAATATTTTTTTTAATGTATATGTTAAATTTCGTGACAAAAATTAATTCAACATAAAATTGATAAATTTAGCAATATTTTAAAAAATTTATAAAACCCGACCCGACCCGGCCCGAATTTTCTTAAAAAAATTAGGCCCACCCGGGCCCAAATCCCTTTCGGACCGAGAACAGGCCCGGCCTACCTTTGTAGATTTCTAGTATATACCACATTGACCAAACTGCCCCATTTATACCTCTTTTATCTAAAATTTTCCATAAATTTTCAGAAAACTCCCATAAAATTTTCTTAAAAAAATATATATAATTTGATAAAATGAGGATCATTTAAACACAGAAATGTGGCTATTTAGTCTGTTCATTTCTTAATTTATAAATATGAATCAAAATTTTTTTTAAAAAAAAAGAAAAAAGTGTCTAATTTGCTAAACCAATTAATTTTAGGAGTCATCACAAAAAATTCGAATAAACCATACATCCAACTAAGAGGTGACAGGGGTAAAGCGATTAACGGGGTAACAATGCCTTTTTTTAAGAAAAAATTTTCAAGCCCGGTCCGGATTTTTTTAAAATATTCTCAATTTTTACAGCTAATAATGGCGATTTCAAATATTTGGTTTTAAAATAGGCTCGGGCCGGATATCTTTTTTAAAAAAAAATTTAGGCCCGGCTGCAGGTTTCTAATATACATGTTCCTTAAAGCCATAGCAATATAATAGAATTTATCGGAAGTTTATAGTATAACTAGAAGTCCCGCAATAACGATTTACACAATATGCATCACCTTGAGGTAGTAAAGTTCCTATGGGTAAAAAGCTCTAAAAAAAGATAATTTTTAAATATTAACCTATACAATCATATATAAAAAAAGATACTTTTATGCAAAATGGAACATTATATAAATAGTTTGTGTTTTATTTGGAATAAAATTTTCTGAATAAGTCGCAAAAGGGAAGAATAATTCAAATATACCATTAGCCTAAAATGGGCATATTAAAAAAAATATGCTATTTTAGATTCCGGTATTGTATTAATTAGTTTTTTAAGCTACTTGATAATATTACGAAAACAAAACTAAACATAAAATAAAGTAATTAGACTATTTACCAGAGCGCTTATATTGAATTTTGGTCCTATCATTACAAGTAAGTTATTTAACAATAATAATATTTAATGTAAAATTTGTTAAAGAAAGCAAATATTGAATTTCGGTCCTATCATTACGAATAAGTTATTTAACAATAAGAATATTTAATGTAAAATTTGTTAAAGAAAGCAAACAACAATCAAAAATTGAAAAAGTTTGTTTAAAAAATATAAATTGAGATCGATATAATATTATTATAATATATATAAATACATTTCATTTATATAAGCATTGATACCGGGGGGGGGGGGGGGGGTGAAAGGAGAAGCGTAAACAGTTTAGGGAGAAAATTACCCAGGCAAACATATGGAGAGGAAAATATGGTAGTAGAATGAGGATGGTCAGATTATAGTGAAAAAGTAAAGGAGGTTATATAAATATGGGAAAGTAGGAAGAACGAAATACACGAAGGAACAATCTATGAGAAGTATACAACAAAAACTCCCGATGAAGTGTATGAGGATATTAACGGTAAGTTTAATACGAAAGATGAGATTATGATATATTGGATAACTAATACAAGAGTAAAAAATGCAAGAGACATTATGGTGACATGATTGACCAGGGGAAGATTTTAAAATATCGTAATGCATTATAAGATTTTAGAAAGATGGCGTGAATATGAGGGATTATTAAATACAGTATACGAAATTTCCTATATTAAATTTAAATGCGGATGGCGTGAATATGAGGGATTATTAAATACAGTATACGAAATTTCCTATATTAAATTTAAATGCGGATGTGGCTAAGAGGAGAAGAAGGAGATGTATATACGGAGTTATTCGATTCGATGATTCGAATATAACATGAATATAAAAAATAAATATATAAAAAATCATTTTAAAATATATATTAAAAAAAATATATTTAAAAAACTAATATACAAAAAATCATCCTAAAAAAATATTATATTTTAAAAATATCATATTAAAAAAACATTATTATATTATATCTAAAAAAAATGTAATAAATTAATCAAGTTAAATATTAATCTTAAAAAATTATTAATAATAACGAAAAAATTATTAATAATATAATATTATACACATTGCCGAAATAACAAAATCACCCTGCCTACCACTATCTCACATTGCCGAAAATTACACATTGGCGCTAACACGTTAGGACGGCGAAATATACAATATTTATTATCGGATAAAACATACTAAGAACAGTGGATCCAATAGAAAGAGGGAATTGAGTTTCCTGATTTCTGAAATGTCTTTGGACACAATACCTAGAAATTTTAGGATTTGGGATATTTTTTAGGGAGTTGAGTTTGGTAGATTACCTTTAGTCTACTAGTCAATGTGGTAGACCTGACAACCCTAAAAAGACAGGATACAACACCAGGGTGCAAATGAAAATTTTTATAAATTATAACGAATTGTCAGTTAAATATTTACTTTATATTTTTTTCTCAGTTGTTAAAAGCTATACTTATAAAAGTGGTGCACTATTGCTACTGCTATTTTACAAAAAAGTAGGGTTAATGATGCTTACTACCAAAGGCAATACCGAGCAAATCGTGATTTTACAATTTTTATTTAAAATGAGTAATATAGTTGATTAATAATTTTGAACTTAGGCTAACCACAAATCACAGTATTAAATTGGATTTATTTTAATGTTAACATAGCGAAAATATAATTGATAATTCATCATAGTATTAATATGATAATTTAAAAATGCACTCAGTTAATAAAAAATTTATATAGTCTAATTATTTTTTTTAGAAATAATATCAAATCGATATATAATATATAATAGAATTCTAAAAAAAAAATCGTTCAGGGAGCTATCAAAAGAGGTCTATTAGGTCGCCATTCAAAAAAATAAAATTGGTTTAGGGGGGGGGGTGGCTATTCATATTGTTGATGGGACTCGAGCACCTGCAAGCATTCCCCTAGTGACGCTACTGAAATGCAGTATTAACTTTAATATCGAAAATATTGGTTTGAGTATGTTTACATTTAAAAATATGAATCTAAAGGATTTTCAATAGCATTATTTTATTCATTTTGATCTGGCTAGGGTCAGTCTAAGATTATAATAGTAATAGTTAGAATAAAGATTAAGCAGGGGATAAGTGGATTGCCATGTTTACCAACTGGCCAGGCTACCCCCTCCCCCCATCAAATTCTCTCAAAATGGGTTAAAATGTGAAATATTTTTTTAGTATGTTTTGATAAAATTTATAAATATATAAATAGATGATTGCTTAATTTTAAGCATGTTTAACATCCAGTTAATAGTTTATAGAATAGTGCTATTAAATAAATGAGTCTGGTGATAAAATGAAATGTTTAATATCCATTATTTCTCATTTATTGCAATTTTTAATTTATAAAATAATTCTTAAATAATATCTTCTGGCAAGTTGAAAAATACCATGGACTGGGCTAGAAAATCAACTTTCATATTAAAGTCATTAAGCCAAAAACTATATGATAATTGTTCTTATCTATATAAAGGAAATTCCATATCATCATTCTCCAGGAAAATTACTTTGTCGATATGATCTGTTGTACCAAAATTATCTATAATATCAATCTCTATCATTGACATTTTAGATTATTTTGAAAACTAGATTTATAATGTATATTTAAATAAAGATTTCAAAATTAAAAGATAACAATTATTATTAGTAGCGAACTACCACTATTTCTTAAAAAAGTAGCGCGCCATTTTAACAACACTATGTATGTTTCTTATATTAAATTTAAAAAATTTATTTCAAATAAAATTTAAAAAAAAGAAGAATTAAAGGTTACAAAAACTTATTTTATTTATAAAAAGATTACGACACCTGGGATTCCCAGGCGGTCACCCATCCAAGTACTAACCAGGCTCAACGTTGCTTAACTTCGGTGTTCGAAAGGGAACCGGTGCTTTCAACGTGATATGGTCGTAATCAAGAATTAATTGTTATATAATACATATTTATATAAAACATATAATTTTATAGGTAATATTAATGTTATTTAATTGTTAAATTCTACAATATTTATAGTTTTGATATATATATTATACAAGTTATTTTATAATATAAATAAGAAAAACAAAATTTACACGGACAGATACTTTGATATATGTAAATGTTACTTATAGAGAGAATTTGGTGATAGTTGTTGGATAATAATCAGTGTGACATCACATAACCAAGATTTTCTCATGGGGAGGGGGGGGGGTGTATGTTTATTGATCCTATTTTTTATGAACACTCAATTACTTATATCTTAGGCTATGTTAAAATTAATTTAAATATTTGCAGAGAGTATTTTATTAATTTTATCTATTATATAAAAATACTTTACCATAAATAATTTCCTTATTTCAAAATGTAGATATTTTATACAGATTATAATATTATTCAATATTTTAGATTTATTTCGCTTATTTATTTTCTCTTCATAATTTTTTTTCCCTTTTTGTCGCTTTCACCCAAATTTATCTTATAAAAGATTTAATTTTCTTAAAACATATAGTTTTCTAACTAATTTAGTCCTTCACGTAACTCTTTAGCTCAAGCAAAATACAAGTTCAGAAAAATTTCTTTACCAAACCTTACATCATGAATCTTAACTCCTCCGTTAAAACTATGCTAAACGGGCCTCTTTTCTTGTCCTCCTTAAATATTAATGGCATCAAAGATAAAATGTCAATTCTTATGACGTTATTATCAAATGACTCTACCGACATAATAGGTTTACAGGAAACTCACTCCCCCGACAACCATTCGGCCCAATTTACAAATTATATATACTATAGCTCTGGAACCACGAACAATAAATGGTCAGGTGTGGCCTTCCTTATCAAAAATAAGCTCAAAAAATTCATTATAAAATTTGTCCCTATAACCGAAAGAATTGCTGTACTATACCTGAATACCGCCTACAAACCCACCATCCTCCTCAATGTTTACGTCCCCCCTAAACTCACAGAAAGAATGTTATTCCTAGAACATCTAGATAACGTGATAAACTCCCTACCAAAAAGATACAATATCATAGCTATGGGAGACTTCAATACTAAGATAGGCCATGAGATAACATACAAAGTAAGCAATACTATAGGCCACACAACAATATATAACAGCAACGATAAAGATGGAAAAAAACTACTCCAAATATGTTTTGATAACAATCTAAAAATTGAAAACACGTTCTTCAAACACAAACCTCCTCACCTCATGACCTTCTCAAGAGGCGGCCACTCCTCCCAAATTGACCTCTTCCTATCCAATATCCATAGCTGGTTTGCAGATGTAAAGGCTATCCTAAACATAAACATATCAGATCACAAACTGATCAAAGCGCATATAATAATACGTAGTGATGAATGGAGAAACAATAATACCAGGCGCATCCATAGCACAATACGTACAACGCCAGAACAACCTACCAAATGGCACTTCACTAATATTGACAAAACAACCTATAATGAAACAATATGCTCAGGCCTAGCTAGGACCATTCAGCTCTTCCCTACCAAACCATTAGAAGAATGTTGGACAGACTTCAAAAGTGCGGTTTTCCATGCATATAATAATCTCAACCACAGCCAAATACCAAAAAGAGAATGGCTCTCAGTAAATACAAAAAACTTAATCCTATCGATAAAAAATGATAGAAGCCGTAATTTAGAACTATGGAAACGCATTCAGAGATTACTACGTAGCGATCGTAGGATTTACCTAGCAAAGAAAGCTGAAGAAATAGAAATAGATATGAGGAACAACAAAACTCATGACGCCTATAAAAAGCTCAAACACTTCTGCAAACCAGCCTGCTTTAAGAAATTACCAATACTTACTTTACAAGGAGGTAACAAATATACAGACCCTCAGGAGCAAATGGCCATCTGGACAGACTTCTATATGTCAGCCTTTGAGTCCAGGATCCCTTCCAAGATAGTGAACCCCCAACGGACAATCTTGCCATTATCCCACTCCAATTTCTCCCTCACAGAAATTAACAGAGCCATAAACAAACTAAAAAATAATAGAGCCCCTGGCTCTGATGGGATTAGAAATGAACACATGAAAGCCGCTCCAGAGAGCATTTCCAAATATCTATTAGCCATATTCACCAAAATATGGCATTCAGGCAAGACCCCAGATGATTGGAATAAATCCACAATCTGCAACTTTCCCAAGAAACTTCATCCTTCATCTTTCGCAGACTATAGGGCCATTGCTCTCACCTCCACAGTCTCAAAGGTGTTCATGGTGCTCCTGAAGAACAGAATTCTTGATTCTACCAAAAACCTCCTTTCAAGCAATATTTGCGCATACAGACCAAATAAGAACATCAACGAACCCATCCTAGCTCTTAAAATCTATCTACAGAAGTGTTTTAGATATAAACTTCCTTTTATATTTACTTTCATAGACTACAGCAAAGCCTTCGACAACGTGAAACACAATGCCCTCTGGGAGACTCTAGAAGATTGCAATATCGATCCAAACATAATTAAAATTTTGAAGTACCATTACAATAACTCTTGGGCCAAATTACAGCTAGGCCAAACTTTCTCACCTTACTTCAAGATTAAAAGAGGGGTAAAACAAGGCTGTGTACTATCACCTATTTTGTTCAATATAATCATAAACAAAATTATAAAGGAAACCACGAACACCATGAACCTAGTTGATATATCATCAAACAATAATAATATCAATCACCTAAGAATCATCTCATACGCAGATGATCTAGTTTTAATCACCAAATCAAGAGATGAGACAATAGACTTACTAACAAGTTTATGCTTTCATAGCAACAAAGTAGGTTTAACCATAAACTTTAATAAAACGTTTATTATGCCATCCCCAGAGGCGTCTATAAATAACTTAACATTTGAGGGAAATGAAATTAAAATAGTTAACAATTTTAAATATCTTGGCGTACTTATCGATAATAAAGGAAATATCAGCGGTGAAATCGAAGCCCGACTAAAAAACGCCAAAATAACCTTTATGAAATATTACAAACTATGGACAGCGAGAGAGATCTCAGTCAAAACGAGGCTCCGAATTTTTAACGCCACAGTCATTCCAGTCCTCCTCTACGGCAGCGACACTTGGGAAATAAATAAATCTCAGACAAAGAAAATACAAGTTTTCGTAAACCGCTGTCTGCGCCAGCTCAACGGTATTTTCTATCCAAGAATAATTTCGAATGCCAGCCTATGGCGAATTTCAAAAAATGTCCCGATCGAGACTACTCTCAAAAAAAGGCACATTCAACTCTTTGGTCACACCATCAGAAACTTCAGACAAAACATAGTCCATGAAGCTATAATCTGGCTCGAGTCTCATGAAGGTAAAACATACGGTAAATACAAGTCATATTGGCTATACAGAACGATAAAAGAAATCATAAGCCTAAATCTAACGATGGAACAATTCATACGTTTAAACAATAATAAAAGCTCAATAAAAAAGCTTCTAAAAATCAAATCGGGCTACCTGCTCCCTCCAAATCTCTTAGCCCCCCCAGCAACATAAGCACCACTTTCCTCCCGCCATGGTAAACATACATTTATCTATTTGTTTATAAAACTCTTCATGTACCTACCTTGATATAATTATCCAAAATATACTTAACTCACTAATCTTAATATTCTTAAATAGTAAGGCAGATTTATTTAAAAAAATATATCATATTTTTACTATATAAACAAATTCAATATAGACCATAAACTTAAAATCTACCAATACCCCTCCCTATAATTTACATTTTACTTAATCGGGTACGGGCTTTTCTCTCTCTTCTTATTTCCCGTAGGCGTTTAAGCAAGTGGTTTCGCCTCTTGCGCGCACAGGTAACTGCAGCCTGCCCAAGAACTGTGGATGGGCTCATCTCATAGGTTACCCCCAAATTTCTTAACCCAATTAGATGGGATGAGATAGTCCAAGCGTAGCTCTGCTGTTTCATATAGCGATAAAGGGTAATTGCGCTTATTATGACGTATGACGTATGACGTATTCAATATTTTATTGTATAAAAAATCTATTTTAAAAATAAATGTAATTTAACAATCACATAAAATATTAGTAATTCTCCAAAATAAAAGTATTTAAAAAAATATGACGATATTATCAAAATATAAATAATCAGGCGCGTACGCAGCGGGCATGGGGACAAATCCCCCCCCCCCCCCCCCTCCAAAAGCCAAAAAATGCAGATGCCGGATTATATTTTTCAAAAATATTATTGTTAATATTAATTTATATTTGTTAATATTTATTCTTATCTCATATATACATATATATATATATTTTACTTATCACATTCATCTACTAAGTTATTTTATCAATCAATTTCGATTTCAAGTTTTCCTTGGCGTAATTTACCTATTATTTTCAAATTTTAGTGGCGTAATATTTATCTAAATTTCTAATAAAACAATAATTATCTCTGAAACTCCTTGTCCAACAGGGAGAAAATAATTGCAAGTCCAAGAGATCGAGTCTCCGCCACAGTAACAGCTATTTTGGAGTTAGAAGAGCTGATTATTAATGCTATTACTGAAATATCACAATGGCTTGAAAGAAATATTTCCTCAGAAGCAAGAAAATTGTTGGATTCAATACTTATTCCAAATTTTTTTTCTCATTAATACTTTTAAAAACATAACATTGACTTGATTAAGAAGATGAGAATAGCGGAGAACATTTTATTAGAACTCAAGGAAATAGAGCTAGTGTTGTTGAAGAATTTCATATTTTATATGTTATTGTTGAGTCAAAAGCAGAGCTATACGTGTTAAATATTTGTCCCCCTCGACTTGCAGCAAGCAAGCTCATCATCAAAACATTAATATAAGATCAGTAGAAGAGTATTATAAAACAAATGTCCCCTCTCCCAACCTTTTTCATATGGTGATAGAAAAAAAATATAAATATTTGTTATATTTTTATCATGAAGATGTTAAAATATCTTATGATGCCTTATTAGCTGAATAACTATGATTAAAAGATTAACTATGGTTGATACAGTCCCAAAAAATGCTATTGATGCTTTTTATTTCAAACACATTTTAGATTATACTCCCAATTATTAAAATGGTTATATATATATTAGCAGCTCTTTAGTAAACTAATGAGAGAACATTCACTTTTTTAAGAAGAATAACAGAGCCTTGCAGAGGTACCATTTGCAGGACCAGGCCCAGATTTTATTTTAAAAATTTTTTCCGGCCCGGGTTTTTTTTAAAAAAATTTTCAGGCCCGGCCCGGCTGGCTTAGCCCGAATTTTTTAAAATAAATTATATTTATTTTTGATATTTATAGCTAATAATGGCGATTTCAAATATTTGGTTTTAAAATATACAACTCGGCTCGGATATTTTTTCTTAAAAATTTTCAGGCCCAGCCCGGGTGTTTTTTAAAAAAAAAATTACGAGCCCGGCCCGGGTATATTTAAAAAAATTAAAATACGGTCCGGCTCAGGGGCCGGGCCTGCAAGTCTGTGAAAAACATACCTATGAAATACAACATCTGAAAGTAGATTGAATGATTTGGATCTTTTGAATATTCATAGACATTTAACGCCAAGCAAGGATTGATAATTGAAAAATTAGCTCAAAACATACAAAATACAATTATTCCTAAGAAACTTTTTGTGTATTAATTTATATTTACAACATTTAAATTTTTTATACTTTATATATTTTAAAAGCTCAAAAAATTCAAATTTCAATTTTGGGTCATTTAGGTGATTCATATCGTGGGTTATATTCACTTTATATTTTATGATTCACATTTAAATGCCGGTTTATATATATAATTTTTTTAATTCACATTAGTTTAAAATTGTGTATTAGAAAAGTTATTAATCCTAATAAATTTATGCTTAGTATTTTTAATTAAAAATATTATTTCTTAAAAAAATTTATTATCCCCCCCCCCAGACCAAATTCCTGCGTACGCGCCTGTAAATAATACACAGTACTTTGATAAAAATGGTATTAATTCAAAAGCGAACTGGGATACTAAAGGCCCCGTTGGAGATAGAAAGGCCCCATAGTTAGTAGGGGGGTAGGGGTGATATAATTGGTGCACCCTTTTGAAAATGAATATTTATAACCAACGAAAACTATACAAATTGAGCAGTATATATCTTTAATTTCATAATTATTGATAGCAACTGAAAGTTAATTTCGTGGTACTTTATCTTCCATAAATACTTTATAATACAAACGCCATGTATTTAGTCTCGGGTCCAAAGGTTGGATTGGATGTTGCTGTAAAAAGGCAAGTTTTTATGGAATTGTTGCATTTGAATTTAAATGAAATAAATTTGAATAGGTGAGATCCTTTTCTTTAAATTTGCTGCTTCTGTGCATGAAAAGCCAGATATTCGATTAGAATTTATAGATGTAGGTATTTGTAATGTAGATAAAGATGAAGGTATTTGTATTGTAGGTAAAGATAAAGTTTCCTTTAAAGTTAGGGATAGAATAGAAATTCTATTATCATTTGAAGGAAATGATATTGGAATATTTGGTGAAATTGTCCTATCATGTAAAGGTAAAGAAGAAGCTGGAGTCTCTGCGCATGTTAAATATGCTATTTTTGTAGTTTGAGCATGAGAAAAATCAGATATTATATTAGAACATGAGCCAAAATTTATAATGGGCGAAGATTATCGTAATAAACATAAAGATGGATGATTTTTTTTAAATGTGATTTATATGGACTTTATGATATGAACTAGAATGTCAGGCAACGTTGTATTATCATCTTTTTTGGAGCATAAAGGGGAGTCTGAAGAAATTTCAAGATATGAAGATGTTTTTGATAAGTTTGTAATTGCTATATTGAAAAAAGACAACTTTTGCTGTTTTGGATTTTCACCAGCAATCTTAAGTTCTTAACAAGATTTCTCATGAAGTTTTTCTGCTCCACTTTTATATTTTCTTTTTTTACTATATATTTTTATGCATGATAATATAAAAAAATATAAATTTTATTATAGAATTAGAATTAATATTTAATAAAATAGCTAATGTTGATGTTTTAAATATATTAGTTTCCGATATTTTATTCTTCCATTTTCACAATAGGAAATATAAATAATGGATAAGTGTATACATAAAATATTAAGAAGTTAATCGTACTTAATTATTATACTCATCATACATTATAAAACATATAATAAAATATCCATATATATTATCATTAGCAACTGACAAATATAATACATAATATGTAAATAAAATAGTACAATATATTAATCCTTTACAACAATGTTATGTTTATGATAAGATCATTAATAATCAATAATTTAATGTATAGATTCCACTCTAGTTCAGAAAAATCCTTAAACATTTACATTGGATTATGTTTGTGAAACAAATATGGCTCATTTTAGCTGAGAAGGGGATTAATACTTATACTTAGTTCTGGGTTAGAATAGTTAATTTAACTCAAGATAAATAAATAAAATGATATGAATATGAAAAAATCATAAATTATTTTTTTGGGGTTTGGTATTACTTGTGTTGTTTATTATTTTCATTTTGGTCTCAATAATAATTAATGTGTTTTCTATATATAAACATTTTTAATTAAAATAATGAGTGAATAAATTTTTTTATAGTGATAATTCCACCAGATAAATATTTAATAATTATTTAAATTTTCTAATTAAAAAAAAATTGTATTAAAACATTATTAAATTTTATGCCAATTTAATTTGAAAAAATTCTTTTTTCTTTACTAAAGAGACTTCCAAATTTAAAAAATCTCGAGCCCCCTTGGGAGATTTTCCCATTAGGCTTACTGACCAGTCCGCCCCTGTATTAATTGCATATAAGAGTTAATATAAAAATTCTGTAAATGTTATAACTAACAATTCATTTTACGAAAAAATTTGATTATAAATATTATATATTAAAACTAGTATAATATTGTAATTTTTTGATTTAATTTATAAAGAGAGGTTAACTTTTTCAGAGATTTTGCTAGTTTATCTAGAATAACCTCCATATAAAAACGTTTTTCACCGGTGGTATTTCTTAAATAGGTTTTTAACCTTTGTAAAGTTAAAAAGACCTTTCATTAGTCAGGTACTAATTGTTAAGGTAGCTAAAAAAATTTATTAGGCAGGAAATCTTAAGTGCATTTACACATGAAAGGGCCTGCAGAGCATTATTTAGTCTCAAAGAATATTCTATTCTTTCAATAATTTTATAGCATAATTCGACATCACAAAGTGACTTATCATATGAGTCTACTAAATCATCAGCGTAAAACTCTGGGATTTTCTTAATATCCTTTCGTGTTTCGTGTAATCAACAGTTTAGACTTTCCGGCAAAAGAAAATAAAAGCTTTTAAAAATAAAATTATGACTAATAAATCTTTCCTTCAATTGAAATAAAAATGTATCAATATCGGGAATAAAAATGTTTATTTTAAAAATCCTCAATCGTATGCATCAATATTTAGACGATTAGATTCTATGGAAACTATTCTAAATTTAAAATTTCAATCCCAAACATATTAGCAATCTCCTTTACTTTCTCATATATTTGATGAAATTTTTCATCCACATTCAATCTCATATTTGTTAATATTTCTACAATATCCTTTGCTCTATTCATAACCTCCCATAAATCCAAATCAATTTTTTGTTGCATTTCGATAAAATCATATGCATAATCAAATAAAAAATAAACACATTGAATTGATATTAAAATTGTGGCTTTATAATAGCCTACAAAAGATTCTCAGCATCTGCTGATTCTTTTTCCTTGCTTGATATATAAAATTCCAGTGCTGCAATACAACATCATCTAGTTCAATAAAGAGTTTAACTAACTTTTGTCATTCAATGAATCTAGTCGGACAAAGATTTTTTAGTTTATTTTTTTGATTCTTTGAGTCAATTTCATGATACGTTTTAAACAGCTCCCTCTTCTTTGGCGATGTGAAATAGTTACAGACCAAAGTTATTGTTTCTAAATTTTGTAAAATATATTAGCATTATTAAAGATAATATACATTAAACATACATAATAATATTAAAAACTAATAAATTAAAATATTTTTACGTAAACTGTTTTTGATGTCCCGAATTTCACACGCCTCAGATATCATTAAATTTATTCAATGTAAACTACAGTGAACTGAACAAACTTAAAATTTCCTAACTCCAGATCAATAAATCTAATGGGTTACTCTATATTGGCCACGTCAGAAGTCTCATCAGCTAAAACATTAAAAAAAAGGTGCTGCTTTTACCTTTCTTGAAATTCCACCTAAAATGAATTTGTTGCATATTGAAATTATCTCATTTTGTATCGAAGGGCTTAGATAAGTCGCATTTTCTGGAGAGTTCAATAAAAAAATTTGTATATATTTCATTACTATCACATAAGAGTTTTAATAACTCCTCTTTAAAATTTCCTTCATTGTTGTTGGAATAGATTGCTGTTAAGGGATCGGAGGATATTCTATGTGCCCTTAGTAATAGGCCCTGCCTTCCTAGCCAAATAATAACTTCAATAATTATCATTATCCTTTTTCTATCATTTCTAACTTGTCTCAATTTTTGTTCGTGTAAAACTTTGGATATTGATATTTTTTTACAATTTATTATTGCTTTTTAAATTGTCAAATATTTCACATAAATTTACATGATATTTGTTTTGTAGATGAAAATTAAAATTTTTTAAGGCATCTTTCCACCTGGTATACCGGTACTTACCAATGTCTTAAGGTTTTGCAACCCTTTTCCAGCATATCTTGGCGAGATAATGACGCACATCTTACAAAAAGCCCCTTGTTTATAACTGAGTAGGCAAGCCATTTATATTTTTTTTATCCATGTTAATTGGAATGTCAAATTTCTCATATTTAATTGACACCGGAAATTTTACAGTTATTCCTAGGCTCCCAATATTAATGCACATTAATTTTTCATTGTTACGAAAATTTGCAAAAAAAATTTAATTAAATACATGATGATAACTTTTCTTTATTTAAATCACGTAATCAAAATATAAATATTTCCAAAATTTAAACACATATTTTCTTTTTATACAATCTCTGTAAATTGAAACGATTAAATAATCAATCATTTTAAAGTTGCGCACACCCGACCTTGCCCGTTAATGTTCTAGCACGAGTTGGGGGAAATAAATTTTTACGAGCCGGGAATTGGATCCAAAGATCGATCTTATTTACCACTCACATAATAGCATCTAATAAATTTATCCAGCAAAGAGACAACTTTAAAACCTCTACTCTTTTGCTTAGGTAAAGATGACGTTATGAAGGATCAAAATTATAAATTTAAATTTTGGACCATAATATCTTGATAATTGGCATTATTATTGGAGCTTTAACTAGATTTGAGCTTAATACTTTATTAAGATCAATTTAAAATATACAGGTTCTAATCATAAACAAAAACAAAAACATAAACATAAAAATGAAAATAAAATTAAATGTAATTTAAAAGATGAAAATAAAAACTGAATTTAAGTTTAAGTGATAAAATAAATAAAAAAAATATTTTGCCCAAGTTGCCCAGCTCCGAATTTTCTTTACTCATTTCTTAACCGGTCCCCCTAGAAGTTAAATTTTACAAAAAGTGAGGCCCAACCCGCACCTTTTAAATTTTGAAGGCTTTTCTGGCCAGCACATTTTTATTTTTCCCTCTTTCATCTCTATTCAATTACTCTGTATTTCTTTAACAAGCGTGTTACATAATCAAATGTTGTGCATTCTTAATTGGATCAAATGATAAATAAATTGTTCAATTTTATCGCGAATTTGATATTTTATTCATAGATTTAAATATTTTAGTGTAGAAAGCTCTTAAAAAAATATATAAAAAAAATAAGGATATCGTGATTTATTTTCATATAATAATCATAATCAAAAATTAATATATTAACCTTGAAATTAAAAAAAAATAAATATATATATCAAAATTCTGATGCCCACATAGGTCCACTAAAATTTTAAGAAAAATTAGAAGTCTTTAAGGTCTGGTCGGATTTTTATATATGAAAAACCCCAGAATGTTCATTTTTTAAAATTTTCTTATGTACGAATTTCTCGGTCTAACCCCGCCCGCTAAAACTTTTGCCCGGCCCATAAACCGGTTTTCGGATGGGCCCGAGTTGGGCTTTTCAGATCTCTTCAACAAATATTAATACCTAATATCTGGATCTGAATTATAATAAAATAAATGAAATTCTCAATACATTTAGATAAGGTCAAAGATTATTTTTTTTAAAAATTTTTTTATTAAAACTTTAGCAAATATTATTGATAAAAAAACAGCAATTTATTGGCTGGCTCGGTATATAATTAACCCTTAATTATTTTTTTTAAAAATTACTTTTACTTTATACAATAAAAAATAACGCATAAACTTCCTATAATAAAAAAAAGCCATAAAAGTTATTAATATATAATAAACACACAAATTTATAATTATCAAACAGAGTAATAAAATTTAACGATAATTAAAAGATCCGACAACATTATATATATACTAAAACATATCAAATATAGAGATAATTCAAGGTTAATATAATTAATTTATAAATATAAATCTTTACGCCCAAATTTTGGCAAATTACTATTTTTTTATATTAGTAATTTTCACATTATATAAAAAATAAACGTGTAATTAATTATCTTGATTATTAATTATGAGAAATATAAATATCTGTAAACATTTATATATTGCCTAAGTCAAAATAAGCTTTGATAATCCATTAACATTTCCTAAAAGAGACTAGTTTTTAAATATCTGCCCTCGCACTGAAATTGTTCTTACTATTGAACTATACCTTGTGTTGGGGTCTAAATACCGAAACAAACAATTTTCTTATAACCCTAAATAGACTTATAATTCCTTCTTTATTTTAATATTTAAAAAGAATTTATAGTTTCAAGGGAGACAGTCCACAGTAAAATTAGTGTTTCCCTTTTCAAAAACGCAGTGACATATTAACCTTTCTCAGTATTCGTCATCAGAAGTGGATACTTTTTTTGGAAGAAAAGTCATCATATGTTTTGAAAAAGGACACCCATTCAACTAAAAAAAACGATATGGCCGTGCCTTCGAAACAGCCTAAAAAGAAAGATGCTATTTAGGATTTACGTTAATGTACATAAAACTTTAAAAAATAAATAAAAATAGGGTGTGACTGAGTTCAAAAATCTGATTAGAGCATCAAAAATAAGGCCCGCCATGGCACTGTCATGCCATGCAATCATGTTAAAACTTCTTCTTTTTTTTAACAATTAGAATTATTTAAAAAGAGATTAAACTGATTCATATACTTCTAATGTTTTAATGCTACAAAAGTATGATATAGATAGAGTTAAAATTTTTGGAGGAATGGGTATTTTATTTAATTTTATTGGCAAATAGATCCTTTTTTATTTAATCGGGGTTTACATAAAAAAAAAGAATGAAGAAGTAAATTCAAGGTTTATTGATGCACACTATTAAAAATATTAAAATATAATCAGTACCAAATTTTTATTATAAATAAATTCTCAAAAAATTTGCATAAGTATAAGTTATCATCATAATAACTCTTTTTAAAATTATTTCTTTCAAAAAAAAATTGATGAATTTATGGATAGCAATCTTAACCTTGGTCATATGTTTTCCTTATACCTTAACCGAAAGTGCTTTCCAAATTATATGGAATTCTCCGACCCAAGTTTGCAAATTCAGGTTTTAACCCCACCCAAAATAAAATAAAATCAAAATGCTCTCGCAAAAGTTTTAAGTTATAAAAACGATACAATCGATTTCTCGTTTTCATAATAGATACAATAATGATCTCCATTTGGAATCGTTTAATATACTGACAAATATCAACCAAACGTTGAGAGGCCAATTAGTATCCCTTTTGTATGATACCCAGTCAGGTGCCTGGCCTAATCTAGTCCAAAATACGACGACCAATACGACCGTGGAAGTCAATGGCGGAATCCCGCAGAAGGGAAACCTAGCTAATCATCTAGCCGCATTGGAGAGTAGCTTGAACACCTTAATCCCGGATACACAATTTCAAGTTTTTTAAAATTTTATTTTTGATTTACTGATTTAATATTGATTTTTATTTTTTTTTAAAAAAAACTTAAATTTAAAAGAAGTGCCACGAATTTATGATAGAATCACAATTCTTTAAAAATTCATAGTTTCTTTGAGCGTACTTGTAGTATAAATTAGTGATTTGCATCGGGCCTAATTTTTCAGGCCCGGCCCGAAATTTTTTTAAAATGGTTTTGCCGGCCCGGCTTGAATAAAAATTCAATATAAAATTGATTAATTTAGATATATTTAAAAAAATTTCCAAGGTCCAACCCGACCTGGCCCGATTTTTTTATAAAAATATCAGGCCCGGCCCGGCCCGAACCCGTTTTAAATATAATGCCTAACTTTGCAGATCTCTAGTACAAATGTCACAAATAGCATGCGATTTCTAATACTAGATTTACAATTTAGCTGTTCCGAAATGAATTCTAAGCACTTGTAGAATCTATCCTATAAATAATTTTTTTTTTTTAAATTCTTTAAAGCGATAGTTGTGTCTTGATGAAATTTTCATCTTACTCCCTAATTTTACATGTAGATTTTTTCAAATAAATTTAAAATAATATTTTCTGTAAGTTAAATAGGTTAAGTATTTTAGGCATTACTCAACTAGCAAAATCAGATAAATTTAAACATCCACCCTAATATCAATAGATTATGAAAGACCTCATATGAAATACATTTTATTTTTATAATTGTACTATCAAAATTTAGCTATAGGTTGTTTTAATTATTATTTTAGGGGCTCTCTGTGATAGATTTCGAAAAATATTTGCCCTGGTGGAGCCAAACTAATTATGGGGTGTATCAAAAATACCAGGTTAATATATTAAGTTTTATTTTTCCTTTTTAACCAAGCATGCAATATAAAACTTATATGATTCAAAATTACCCGTATTTGTATTTTTATTAAATATGTATATGTGTTTAAGCTTGAATGGAAACCAAAATTTCAGAAGGACCATCCAAACCCCGTTTTGCGCTGGGATTCGGCCGTGCCCCTCCTATAAAATATTTTATTTATTGAATCTTTCATAGGGTTATCTTTATATCATCTCCGTTAATGTTGACTGAACAATTGGAAGCTCTAATTCTAAACTATGGCAATGTTTCGTGCTTTATTAATGTCTGATTTTAACAGCATAGTAGGCAGTATAAAGGAATACGTTATTAGTAACAGCACAACCTGAAGAAAAAGCTACTGGAACAGGGGCGTAGCCAGTGGAGGGAGGCAGCGGAAGAGACATTCCCCCCCCCCCGTAGCAAAAAATGCTTTATATGAATTATGAAATTGCAAAGTATTATATTTCAGATAGGTTGTATTCCATTTTAATTTTAGCAAAAAGTTAAAATTATTTTAATAATTTCTCCCTTATGTAAATATTTTATCACATTAATATTTAAAGTGAATTTTATCACAATTTTTTTTAAAAAACTAAACATTGATGGGATATTATAAAATTATCAAAAAATTTTGCTTCATTTATATCTTACTAATAACTACGATTATGCAAAATTTCAAGAGTGCATGAAATGTTCAAATGTCTAAAGGATTTCTAACACTTCTTGAGCTACAAGATGAAAGAAGCTGTATTACATTTCCGACAAGATTTTTTTGGATCCAGTACAACTTATTATGAATGCTCTAGGAGAAATATTGGAATGACCTGAATCAAATATTTTACCTGAAGCTGATACATTATTAGATACAATACGATAGCCGATTTTTTTTTGCATTGGAATGTATTAATAAATTATTTAATTTCACAACAATTTTATGAAATATTTTTCAGATATTATTTGAATTTAGTATAAAGGGAATGGGGAATATTATTATTTTGCAATTTACGGCCACTGATCCTCCTCGACTTCTGCTTATCTTTACCCGCGTTTCTGTTTTTGCTATTAATTTTTGCTGTCTCCTGAAATCCAATTTCATTTTTAGCACCAACGTTAAAATTCCGACTGAATAATATAAGTAACCCTGGCACACAAAACTCAATCATGGGGCCTCAGTCATTGATAGTATAAAACTGAGATAATTGCACCTTTTTATCTTTAAAGTGAACCTCTGACGTAGGTAGTATCTCACACCGGTCCTAGCAGAGATCTGGCTCCCCAACTCATTAAAAAAGGCTAGCGAATTTATTCGCTTTGGCGTCTATTAGAATATCCCAATTTATATTGGAAGGGCAAGAGGATCAATAAATGAGAAATCCTAGGTTAGGAATCCCCACTTTTCTAAGGGATCATGATAGAACTATCAGGCTGTTTACAATCGGGATTGTAAAGACCAGTGGCGAGGGTTGACGGGATGCCAGCATATTTTAAGGCCCTGGCTATAGTATTATTTTATTTTGAATGTCTAATGAATCTGCCTCTACAACGCTAGTAGTGAAAAGAGTAGGAGACTTATGTTTGATAGAGAATACAGTGATAAAGTATCACCATAAAGCAATCTCTATTAAATTCGTAGCCGATAGCGGAAATAAAGAAGAGTAAAGATTAATTTCCACCAAAAAGTATGCATCTAAAACTAAAGCACTCTACAGGAATGCTTGATGTATAAGTGAGACATTAATTTTTACATTTAATAACTCATAGTATAAAAATAACGAATGAGCTAATATATAAATATTTTATTTATAAAAAGTTAACATCAATAGGTATAATATTTCCAAAATAATATTAACTTACACATATAAAATATCATTGTAAAAAGTTAAAACATTATAAAAGTATTAAATAATAAAAAATAATTCATATAAATATAATTCTAATAAACTGGACACTACCCGAAATTGGGGCTAAAAATGCCCTCTGCCTAACGAAGCAACTAATTTTCATTGAAAGTTTATAAACTTATTTTTTTTTAAAAAAGAGATATGTATAATGTATTTTTAATGTATATTTATATTTATCACTTGCTTACACACTTACACTATTGTTAAAGGGTTCGATTTTTAAAAACGGCTAACCCAATATCTTAGCCATAGACATTAAGCAAGCCTGGACAATTTTCTCATTGATGGAATAATGATTTGGACATCTATTAACGAAATCCTGAGAGTCGCAACCTTTTAACAACACTACTTTTACTTATATATATATTAAAAGTTTCAAGAATTTACCATAATTATTCGTTTGTATCAGGAATTGCAAACCGGGGCGGAGCGAGCCAAATAGTGACAAATGTATTAACATAATATTATCAAAATAATTGTTTGTAAATGTATTATTATATTGTTTTTTTTATTGTTTTTTTTTAAAAAAAAGATCATTTTTATTTAATTTATATTGTATTGAAATTGGATTAATCATAATATTATTATTTTTTCCCTAAAGGATGCATCTATAGACTATTTCAAAAGTCGGAATCCATCTGTAACAGATACCGCCCAGATAAACGCAGGAGCAGGCGTCGAGTTCGAAAATGCCGTAAAACTTTTTATGCAAAATACTATTATAAGGGCGAGCGATTTGCGACCGAACGCTAAATGGGGATACTTTATGTATCCAGAGTGCGCGAGGTATTAAAAGCCAAAAATGAAAATATATAATATATAATATACATTTCTGGATTCCTTCTCTTCTCTCTCTTCTCTTCTCTTCTTCTCTCTCTCTTCTCTTCTTCTTTCTTCTTCTTCTTCTCTTCTTCTTCTTCTTCTCTCTCTCTTCTCTTTCTCTTCTCTTCTTCTCTTTCTTCTCTTTCTCTTCTCTCTCTTTCTCTTCTTCTCTTCTCTCTTCTCTTCTCTTCTCTTCTCTTCTCTTCTCTTCTTCTCTTCTCTTCTCCTCTCTTCTCTTCTTCTCTTCTCTTCTCTTCTCTTCTCTTCTCTTCTCTAGTTCGTGGAAAAAATTGTTTGAAATTTCCAGTTATGGTATACTCTATACCTGTTGAAATACGATTCCTGTCAAATCAGATTTTTTAAAATTTTAAAATCGCCTTTATTAAATTTAAAATCGAATGGATTCCATATGCCAATCAATGATATAATTTATTAAAAGTGTACATCAATGAAAACAGCTGGGGATGCAATTTTGAATACCTATGTCATTGTAAAAATTTTTAAATGAGAGTGGCCAATTTATTCTTATGTCTGCGGCAAATCCTTTATTAAAGAATTGCCTGATCATCGAGATAATAAGGAAGCAACTTATCATTTTGAATATAGAAGTTTTTAACATGCAGTGGCGTAGGCATATAGGGGGGAGTTTAGGTTTTAACCCCCCCCCCCCCCCCCCCCCCCGCCCCCCCCCATGAAAAATGAAAAAATTATTTATTTTTTTATTTTTTAATTTAAATTTACCAAATTCTTAATAAACGCTTAATTTTTATGTTTTAAATGTATTATAAATAATAAAAGATATACACATTTGATTATTTTTATATTTATTAAATAAATTTTATATTATTTTGCATTTCATAAAAGTTGTCTAGTTTGTCATATTCCATTTTATAAAAAATATATATTTCTCATTTTCAATATGAATTTCACACTACCCAAAAAAGGGAGTTATTTATTTAAACGTATCATGACTCAAAAAATCCAAAAAAAAACTAATGTCCGACCAGATTCATCGAAAGACAAGAGTTTCAGAAACTCATTATTGAACTATATGATGTTGTCTTTGCAGCACTAGAATTTTCAATATCACAAGGAAAAAGATTCAGCAGATGCCGAAAATCTTTTTCAGGCTATTATTAAGCCACAGTTTTTAATTTCAATTCAATGTGTTTATTTTTTATTTAATTATACATATGATTTTAGCAAAATGCTACAAAAAATTGATTTGGATTTAAGGGAGATTATGAATACATAAAAGGATATTGTTGAAATATTAACACATATCAGAGAGAATGTGGATGAAAATTTCATGAAATATATGAAAAAGTAAAGGAGATTGCTAATATGTTTGTAATTGAAATTTTTAAACCTAGAGTAGTCTCTAGACAATCCACTCGATCAAATATTGATGCATCTACGATTGAGGATTTGTATAAAATAAACATTTTTATTCCCCTTATTGATACATTTTTATTTCAATTAAAAGAAAGATTTATTAGTCATAATTATAATTTAAAAATTTTTTATTTTCTTTTGCCGGTTGAGTCTAAACTGTGATTAATACTTAAAACACGAGAGGATATTAAAAAAATCTCAGAGTTTTATGCTGATGATTTAGTAGGTTCATAGATAAGTTACTTTGTGATTTCGAATTTTGGTATAAAAATCTTGACAGAATATATATAATGAATATACGTTAGTTTGAAACAAAAAATGAAATGCTAGCCTTCGATTATAAATAAGTATCGAAATATCTTTTTAAAATGGTTTTTAGCGCTAAACGATAATTTTGACACATAATTTGCGCTTTAGTTAAAAAAAAAGAAAAGTTTGTAACGCTCAATTTGTGCCCACTAACAATCTCTTATAAACAGGGGCAGACTGGCCATAAAACCGATTTGGCATTTCCACGATGCCGCGAGTAAATGTCAATTTTTGAGACCGATCAGTACAGAAAAATGAAAAATATATATTATTTCTTAACCATAAATTCATATATTTTATATTTTAATACATTTTTTTTGACGATCATTATCTAGATATTGCTATTTAATAGGTTTTTTTTTCCAATAAAAAAAAGCAACATGAATGAATGTTTTCTATTGTTTCCGAACTACTTATATAAATATAATCCTAACGGATGACAATAATTCATGAATTTATATAAAGAATTTTTTTATATCAGGATCAAATAAAAATAAAAATCTTAATTAAATATTCACTTAGACCCAGTGACATATATAATATCTAGACTGACGATTCATTCATTAAAGTGCATTTTTAAGCGTCGTTAAAAGCAAATCAGCTGGACCCGCCATTATGGTATATATTTATTCTCATGTTAAAAACTACTATTAAATTGATAACTACTCTTGCTTCCTTATTATCTCGATGATCCGGTAATTCTTTAATAAAGTTTGCATCAGATATAGGAATAAATTAGGCTCTCGTTTATAATTTTAATAATGATTAGTGTAACCAAGATGGCGTCTCCAGCTGATTTGCATTGGTGTACACTTTAAATGAATGAATCGTCAGTCTAGGTATTTTATATGTCATTGCTTAGACCTTACTTTCCAATACAATAGGGCATTACAAAATAGTGCTGTATATAGTTTATTTAACATAAGAAGATTTAATAGAAATCATTTTACAATTTACTATATTTTTAACTGATTTAATATATTGTACTTCAGTTTATATACTTTTTACAAATCAATCTAAATACATCAATTAATTAACATACATAAAAAAAAAATAATTTAAAATTATAGAACGAATAAAAAAAAATTAAAATAATAATTTAATAAAAAGTATTTAAAAACAATAAACGCCATCTTGCGGAATAAATATTATTGAATCACATATTTTCCAAATTTATAAAATAAAATATTATATATTAAATTTATCCCAATTAATAGATTAAATTGAAATATAATTATTAATTTATTTATTAACTTTATTATAATTTTTGTACCTAATTTTAATATTTTATAAACCGATTTATATCTGTATCATAATAAAATAAACCCCTCCCCCTACTCAATTATATATAAGTAGACCTGTGCGGCGACGAAATTATCGGCGGCCGGCGCGATTTTCAAAAATTTTATCAAAGGCCGGCGGCAAGCGGCATAAATCGGCGCAGTTATAAATTTTATATAATTTTTTTCAAAAAATAAAATATACACTACACATATCTTGGCATATTTTTTTAATCTTTATTTATGAGAAAACTCATTATACATCCAAAAAAGATTTTGCAATTTTATAATTGTCATGTATAAAAATTATTTTATTTAAATTTTCCGGGCATAATGATGACCTCCTCGAAATCAATGTCAATCCAGCGGTAGAGAAAACTCTTTCACTGGGTGTACTAGTCGCCGGAATACATAGAATTTTTTTCGCCAGCTTGGAAAGATTGGGAAGTTCACTCTTTCTTTCTCCAAAAATTTTGTAAAACACCCATTTCTTGTGAATGTCGTTTTCCAAGTAGAATGTGGCATTCTTGTTCTAAGTCACCTAATGTGGAATCATAATTGTTGATTGTGGAATGTTTATTTGCCAGTTTTGTCAAATAACTTGAATTTGATAATTTTTTTTTTTTTTTAGTCGCTATATTTACTACCTTAATATCATCATTTTCTATAAGTTTAAGATGTTTTATTATAAATTCTGAAGAAAATTTCGTTTTTCTACATACTTTGACACAATTGTCAATTTTTGAAATCTTGAATCTAAGAGAGAAGCTGCTAATACCTAGATAATTTTTTAAATAAAAAATAAATGAATATACATGTATATTATTACTTGCAGATCACAAACCGGAAATCGTAACGCAAGTTTTTTTAGCATATTTTCCTTAAGCGAAATAATTCCAGAACTATCACTATCATTTACTATTAAATGTGTTTCAATTTCACTTCTAAAAAGTAACGCCAAGTTCAACGTAGGCCCTTTTTGTGCTGAAAGAAATACCACAGTTTCTTTAAATTTTGAAAGAAATGCCAATAGTTCTTCTACCAGATAAGATTCATAGGTTGATAATTTAAGAAAGTGTTCCCCAATTCATTTCAAAACATTAATAATTAAATTCTTATATAATCCAGATATGCTTTCTAGCATAATAAATATACTATGCCAACGTGTTGGGACATTTAATTTTAAAGTTTTCATATGCGTGGAATTATTGTTATTAATATCATTGAAATTTCCATATAAAAAAGAGTATCTGGGTATGGATCTTAATGCTATCAAGATCAAACATGTCTGATGTTAAATCTATTGTACTTAGGCAATTTCTTTGATCTGCCTCGAATTCAAATTCAACCTCTGCAGTAATACATCTTAGAACAGTAATAATTTATCTAATTCTTATGATGAAATTATCA